>NC_083330.1:20282443-20607443 GCF_963455315.2 Globicephala melas
ACATAGTAGATATTCGAACTGAAGAAAAAGATAACCCCACTTACAAAGAGTCTTCTGAGCTATACGCAGTGAGCTTGGGAGTTCCTATCTGTGAAAATACTATTTGTGTGTTACTTTATTTTTTCATCACAAAAATATTCAAATGTAGGTGACATGAATCTTCCCCCTTTTGCAAAGGGGAAATGGAAGCTTTAAGCTCTGCAGAGGATGCAACAGATCCAGGACTTAGTGCCAGGTTTATCTAAATCCAAAGTACTGCCCCTAGCTGTCTTCTCTTGTTAAGGTGCTACTTTTTATATTATATATGGATGCCTTGAACATGGCTGTATATTCCACGCCCCATATACATGAGTTATACATATTTCCAAGTGTGCCAGGCTGTCTTGACTCTGCCGCTCTCCACGGGAGAGCCACTCAAGGTTGTTCATGGTCATACCTCCAGACACCTTCTCCAGTTTTCTCTCTTCCCTGACCCTTACATACTCTGCATTCCAATAAAAACTGACTGCCCATTTCTGTGATCTGAACATGCTTCACCTTCCTCCACCTGGCCTTGGCCTGGAGACGTTGGTACAGAGTTCAACCTGCAGCTCAGATACGCAGAAAATGGAAATTTTTCTCAAATCCATTTCTATTTGGATTCCTCTTTCTACTGGAATTGAGGAAAGTGAATAGAAGTCAAGTAAGAAGGACTGTATACTTTGCAGGGCCCCATGCAAATGAAAATGCAAGCCCCTTGTTCAGAAAATAAGAATTTCAAGATGACGACAACAGAGCATTAAACTAAGCGATGGTCCCTGCTGAGTCTAGAGCTCTGTGTGACACACGTAGGTCACACACCCATGAAGCTGGAGCTACAGTCAATGTTGGATTCCTTCCATCTCTGTGGTTATTTCTTAATTTGGTGGGGGGCTTCCATAATACACATTGGGAGTGGGAGGTATCTAATCCTTGGGGTCCGCTGTCCGTGATGCTGTCTGCTCTGAAAACTCGTCTTTCTGACATTCATCATCGGTCCAAGCAAATTGCCTCATTCTCAAACTGAATGCTAAAAACAATTGAATAGACATTTTTAACATAACTTCCTAGCTATGCATTGGATAAACTGTTATTAAAAAGACTATACATAAAGCAAATCCAAAGTCCAAGCAGGTTGCCTCACTCTCATCCATGAGGCCCTTCTACCTTCTGCCACTGCTGCTCCAATGTGCAAGGGAAGAGATTTCAATCTGCCTCAAACTTAAACACATCCCTGCTCCCGAATCCTCGAACTTGTCTAAGGGTATCACCCCTACTCAGGACCCGGCTTGGAGGGGGAGCACAGGATCACACAACAGCTGTGTGTTCCCTTTCTCCCCACCTTGCCCCACTCTCTGGCATTCTTGCCTGTCCTGCAGATTTGTATCTTATTCAAGTTTTTTCTATGCCCCAGTCTTTAATATTTTCCCTCCAGATCTAAGCTATCAACTATAAAAGCCAGGAAGGGATTGCCTTCTCTCTCTGCATTCTGCTTTTGGCATCCACTGAACTAAAGATTATCTAACAGTGAAGTTGTCCCAATAGAGGAGAAGTCAGGGTGGGAGGGGGACGTGAGAGTGAAATACTGGGCAGAAAGAAATTGGGTTGAATATTTTAATGACATTACCCAGGCTACACATCTTGTATCCCCAAGGTTGTCAAGAATATGTGTACGTGTGAACCCCGCCCCCCGGTGAGTAGTGAACTCACCAACTCCTTAGATACCGATTCCTGTTTTAGAAAAGACTTTTACTTCCTTAAATACCACCTTTACTGTTTCTAAAAATTAAAGTATACAAACACACACACACACACACACACACGAGGCAGGGTGATGTCAGAGCCCTCCTCTTAACCACTATTCCCTCCCACTTCCGAAAGCAGGGAACGCGTTGCATCGTGATGTAATGTCCATATGGAACAGAATTTATCACATCTACCAAATGGTGAGAAAACTTCCTAGCTTGAGTCCCTTATCCAGTTGTCATTGCCACCTTTACCGCCTCTTTGCTTTTCCCCTAAATGACTCTCCTCACCCCAAACAAACACACACATTTAGGTTTCTTTCTTTCTCTGTCTCTGTCTTTGTCTTTGTGTCTCCTTCACCTTTACTTTCTCTCTTTTTTAGCATAAAATTTACTAATCCTTCAACCTTTAAATAATAATTTAGTATATTTTCTTAATACATTAATTTTACATACAGTGTATATATTCTAATGTATATTAATTATTATAAAACCAATTAATATTGGTTATCTAGGTAAGAGTCTACCACTAAAAGAATGGTAATAACAAAAGCTGACACTTACCGAGTGTTTATCATATATACCCATTATTCTAAAGACTTTATGTGTATTAAACCCATTTCCATGAAAAAATTCCTGGTACATATTATAAGAGCTTTCTATGATTTGGTGGGAAGCTGTACTGTGATTTGACAGGAAGGACTGTCACATCTGTGGAGCTTCTGTCCACAGGCTCTTCAGAAGCCTTGTGGTTATAACTTTCCTGCTTCCTAACAGAGAGGAACTGGTAGTTCCTAGTAAATCTCCTAATATTCTTTTCAACATTAACGTTCATGGAAACTTTACTTTCTGTGTAGTCTTTTTTTATAACAGTTGATCCAATTCATAGCTAAGAAATTGGTTATGCTAAAAATGTCCATTTAATTATTTTAATATTTAGTTTTCTAAATTGGACATGGCTTGGGGGGCTGGGAAAGGGAACACAAGCAACAAATGTCAGAGAGACACGTGGGAATAAATTAAAAATGGACTTGTGCTGGGCTTGCACCCCTCTGAAAACGGCCCCAGGAGACAAGAATCCTTGGCACAGGAAAGCTCCCCCGCCCCCAGGATTGGCCCCCTGGTTGAGCAACTTAATGGAGGCTGTGTTAATGCATTAAGGGAGCAGGGGCTTTACTTCCTAATCTGCACTTTGCACTCAGCTGCAGACACACTGCAGGCATCTCTTCATGAGGTCAACATGAAAATGAATTGCTCCCTACCACGATGCAGTTGCTGTTTGATGTGTGCAGAGATGTATGTTGGGGAGGAGCAGAGTTAAAGGCCTCTCTTAGGGGTGGCAGAGGAAATCTGGGTTTGTCCTAATAACACACTGTGGATAGGGTTTGTAAGAAATGCCCAGTGTTTAGAAGTTGTTCCAGGTACAGCAGAGTTCCTCCTGGAAAATGGATACTTAGAAATCTGTTAAGGGTAATATATTGGAGTGCTGAATTCATTAGCTGACTTAAAACTATCCACTGGGACCAAAACAAAAAACAAGAATCTGCTCACTTTCCCATTTAGGTGTTTTTACTTGTTTTATTTTCCTTATTTGATCTTAAAACTGCACAGGCTGTAGACAGGGGAAATATGACCGTGCATCTAGTTTCCTCAGGACTACCATGGTTTCTGTCTGTTGTTCTGGGGTAATTATTAAAAGCATCTCTGACACCCTTGAAGAGAATCCTAGTTTGGACAATAAGTAGACTGGCCACTCTGAGGTGACAGGGATTAAGCCACGTGCCCAACGTCATTCCATCAACGGTAAACTATGCTTTAGTACTCCAAAGTCTGCTCGGGTAGAAGTTTGGCCTAGAAATTCACCATCACCATCCCTTGCCTGGTTATTTTTGTTCCTTCTTTCTCTGACACCTAATTCACCTTCTGTTTCTCAAGTACATTGATCACTAGATTTTGGTGTTCTGTTCCACATCCCCCTGCCTCACTATACCCAAGTCAACACTACTTTTTCTAAAACAGACCCATGCCCTGACTCTGTGGCTTAATTCAAGAGATTCTGAGCATCTGTCTGGCAAGGCTAACTGCTGTAACAACCACGGAGTTTTAGTAGGTTACACTGAAATAAAAATGTGTTTCTCACTAATGCAATGATTCTACATGAGAGTCCTTGGTCCAGTGGTTCTTCTGGGCAATTTTTTTTTGAAATAATGAGTCAAAAACTCCTTTCCTCTTATGGTTCCACTGCTCCCTAGGGCTGGAGAGTCCTATGCTTTCAGCTGCTAGGAAAGGACAAAAAAGAGAATGGAGAAAAGGCCTGGAAGTAGTATGTAGACTTCCACCCACATTCTGTGGCCAAAATTTCGAAAGGTAATATATCACCAGTCTAGGTTTATACACAAGAAGGAAGGAAACAGAATTTGGTTCCAAAGTCTACTAAAGTTGTGCCACCTGGTAATCAAATACCCATTTCATTCTTTCTCTCACACATGTTTGCTAAAACATCCCCTCCTGGTGGGAGATAACTTGAAATCACACCCAGATCCTTCATTCAGCTCAAAGTCTAGGGTTTCTGAGGGATGAGCAGTCCTCTCTGTCAAGTTCAGATGTGGATCCCTGTGATCCAGTGGTACATGGACTAAGAAGATAAATTATCTACACTCTCACTACAATACCCAATATGCAAAGATGGATAGGATTGCTACAGTAAACCACTAGGATAAAAGAAGAATGGGAAATGCAGCAGTCACTGGTTCATAGCAATTCTGAAATCCTGTTGAAAAGATAGTATGAAGACCTTCTACCCTTGTAGAAGGGTTGGTCCTTCTATAGCCTCCCATTTTGTTTTCTGGAAGAAACTCCCTTGTCCATTGTTCTTTGTGACTTCTGACTCTATCCTCAAAGAGCCTCAGCCTTGAGGCCATCATTTTCTATGGCTACCTCTGAAGAGAATATTGGAATATATGTTCTCTTTAAGGGGTGAGCACATTTCTCAGCCTGTTTCCTTGGTAGTTTTACGATCTATTTACTACTAGCCAGTTTATTGTGTCCAGTCATACCCAAAGTTCTTTCCTATATATAATTTTCAAGCATGTCTCAAATTTCTGCTTTCTAATACCTGTTTCTTTTTCTCTCCTCCTCCTTCTCCTCTATTTCTGTCTGAACTTAATGGTGGCTACTTTGAGGCAATCTGAAAAAAAAAAGACATATGTAGAAATTAATTGTTATTTTCCACAAGGATGAGCATTAATAGGTCCTTGTCTCTCAAAACCACTGTCTTATGCGTTATTATTTGAGGTCTAGAAACTCAGATTTTCCAATCCTGAAAAGCCCCACATTTCTGATCTCTTTCTTCTCCTTTTCATTGTTGCTTGCAAACTTGTCAATTCCTTTCTGAGTTCAAATCTTTCTTCTGATATTTTGCTAAAGGCATTCAATAAGCCAACACATTCAAATCTGTTTCTTTTCAATCAATTCTACTAGAAACATAAGCTTATTAGGAAGGTCTATCTTCAAATTGTTGCAGGCACAGTTCTCCAAATATTTTACCATTGTATCACATGGAGTGCCAGCTTTCCAGCTTCTGATACGTCATTCCTCATTGCCCACTGTCTGACCACTGAGCTATTGCCATATATTTTAGGTTATTGTTAATGGCAGCCCCCAACTTCAAAATACCCATTTTCCAATTAGTCAAAAACTACTAACTATTGTTACCAACAACTGCAAAATTCTGATGGCTGAACAACATGAGAACTTGTTTTTAATTCATGCAACAGCTTCATCATCAAGGATCTTGATCAGGTGATTCTTTGGGAGCAGAGGGCAGTGTCTCTCCTCAAAGAGATAACTTAGGAATCCAGGATATTTCCACCTTGTGGATCTGCCATCCCCTGAGGATTTAGAATTCTTTGTTTCTAGTTTTGTGGGTGGGTGTTTTAGGAACAAACTTAGTTTGTAGGGGCAAGATCTGGAATTATGTCATATCATTTCTATCTACCTCCTATTGGCTAGAATTTATCTCAATCACCCCACTTAACTGCAGTGTGAGCTGATGAATATGGCCAAGCAGTATGCAAAAGAGGAAATAGAAACTGAGTGCATCAGTTAGTTTACTGGCTTTCATCTCCACGTTGACACTTCAGTGCCTGTTCTGCAGTGTTGGACTAGACTCCTTAAACATTTCTTCTGTGCAGGGAGCTCTGTGTGAAGCTTTGCCAATAGGTGTTGCTGGAAGGGGGAAGGGGGCACCTCTTCCTGGTCTGGCATAATAAGTTTTGCTTTCTCTTGCCCCTGCTGCACAGTCCCTGGTGCTGTGTGTGGTGACATCCAGCAGTGCTGTGTCTCAGCTGCACACCTAGTTCTTCAACAACCTTTTATCTCCAGCATAGGACTGGTGACACCCCAGCATCCCTCTTCATGTGGGCACCATACACTCAAGGCTTCACACTGGCAGCAGTGCCCAACTCTCTTTGAACATTTGTTCAACAGATGCAGAGGACCTGAGGCCCACCAGCCTCAGGTCTTCTGCACCCTGGGGTATTGTCTCCTGTTTACCTGTGACAGTGGACCAGCTCTGACCTGGGCAAACCAGAGGATGTCTCCACTATCCAGTTGACTGCAACCACACTGCTCTAATGAGTTCTGATACCCAGGCTTGGAGTTACAAGGTTTTCCTTCCTCGGACACTCTCCCTCAGCCCTAGGATGTCCATTAGATAGAGTTCTCTTTACCTCTTTATAGTTACTTCTCTATCATAATTTAATAATTTAATAATTCTTTACAGTAAACTTCTCCTATTCAAATGATTGCATGGTCTTTGCCTTTGGTTTGGATTTAGGCTGCGACATGCACTGCATTTGGTGAGTGTATAGCAGTTTCTGTCCTAGTCTGTGTCACACATGTGAGCTCCAGACTGTTTCTGTCAAGTTCCATAACACAGGGCATATTTCATGGAGAAGAGAACTGAAACCCAGGTTTTCTGATTCTAAATCACCATAAGGGATATGGAATCATATAGGGTGTGGCAAGTGAACTTTTCAGTAGAGAAAAATCAAGTACAACAGCATTGTTTCCAAAAGATAATGGTTCCTTACCAAAGGTATTTAGGATGATAAAACAATTTCTTCAACATTAAACACAAAGTGTTATGTTTAAAATATTGAAAATAAATTTTCTTGACCCTGCCAGATTTAGATGTAAGATTAAATAAATCATATTTTTATCCATTTCTTTCTGTGTGTAATTTTTATTGACATACTGTAAAACTGACTCTTTTAAAGTGTACAATATAGTGTTTTTTAGTATATTGACAAAGTATGCTTCTATCACCACTATCTTACTCCAGATCATTTTTATCACCCTAAAAAGAAACCCTGTGTCAATTAACAGTCATTCCACTTTCCCCCTCTGCCCCCAGTCCTTAGCAACCACCATCTACTTCCTGTCTCTATGGCTTTACCTGTTCTGGAAATTTCACATAAATGCCATCATACAATATGTGGCTTCTTTCAACTAGCCTAATACCTCCAAGGTTCACAAATGATGTAGCATGTTGCATATGATTTTTAATGTTTGATTTTTACAATCATTGAAAAATATTATAGCTTCTCTGTCACCAGTAAAACCTATGTTAAAAATACTAGGGCAGCCATCGGGTTTTCTCTTCTGAAGAAAAAGGAATCATTATGAAGGAGGAAAGTAAAAATCTTATGTTTTCATTTTCATGAAAATCTAAATGTGAGCAAAAAAGAAAGTGAAAAATACCTTGAATTCTGCCTTTTAAATTTTCTCTCATGGTGTACTGCTACTAATAATCAACACTTATATAACACTTCAGAATTTCAACACGTTTTTCTATTGAATGCCAAAGGTAACACCTACTGCAGGAATTATATGCTGTACTTTAATTCCAGGAGACTGTAGGAACAGTATAAATAACACTACTATTTTTTTTGAGTTGTTATTATTACACATCCTAAATATAAGTTAATAAAACCTCTAATATTTCTGTAAAAATGCTTCTATGAACAGATTGGCAAAAACCCACACAGGAGTTTCCTTTTTGTTTCTTTGTTGTTGTTTTTTTTTTCTTTTTTCAGAGAAAAACTTGAAGGTGAATTAATCACAAGCAGTCTCTAAAAGAGCAGTGTGATCTAATTTTATTAAAGTTTTTCCATAATATAAGATGGGAAATGAGATGTGATATAGAATGCTATCACCACAATCATATCTGTATTTAATTTTTTTCAACCCTATCTTTGGAGGTATTAAAAGCTATTCCCAAGCAGTAATAAAATTCTAGCCTGTGTTTAGTAAGGATCTTTGAAATGTTCCTCTGAGATATGAGGTAGGAATATTATTACAGCTGGAGAAAGAGACGACGGTAAGTTAAGTGACTTGTCCAAGGAGACACAATAAATCAGGTGTAGGCCTTAGGAATAAACCTTGACCTCCCTTTAAGACTTTTCTCTGTGATACCATATGGCCTTTCTGAGCCACTGGAAGTTTCCTCATTAACCCCTGCAGTTAATTTTCATGTTTTAAAAGGCCTTTTCCAGATACATAAATATAACCCTCTTTAATACATTTTCTCAGGCAATGTAAATTAAAGAAATCCACTCCTAATAAAGACCAGAGAGAATCTACCTTATCTACAAGACATAGGAAACCCAGTAACTTTGAATAATGACTTCCATCTGCCCCTAGTAACTGATACGAGGTTATCACATGGCTTAGCTTATTACCCTTATTATTGAGGACCGATACACAAATATGTTGGGACTACTGGCTATAGTTTTTCAATAATGGGAGCAGCATGTGGGATAAAATATGGACTCCAAAGATTTCCTAGTGATGTGCAAATCAGAAACACTGATTCTTATTCCCAGTGTTAAAGATGCCTTTTCCAAAAATTACAATATTGATAAATTAGATTCAGATAGAGGGGCAATTATACTTCATAGGATGCTTCACATCAGGAGGTATCTGCTACCCAGATACTATCTTGTGTGATTACTTTATTGGCCTCCTTGTGTTCTTCTGCATTTCCGAAGAATAGATGTATCTCAGGAGCTCAAGACACGGTGTTTCCATTCTCCTTCCTGACTTAGATTTACCATCTGTGGTACAAATTGTATATGTTGCTGTTCCTTAAGAACACTGGCCATGCCCTTTCATGACAGTTAGTTCTTTACAGTTTCTCACCTCAGCACCCAAGTCATAGAAGCCTGCTTTTCACTGAGGTGGGAGTCCTCTTCTTAGGTCCTGAACCTGGAGGAGAAGCCAAAATTTAGTTTACACTCTAATGTTATCTATAAAGATATGCCCCACCACAAAGAAAACAAACTTTTATATCATTGAAATAGAATAATTAATACATTGGTAGGAAGCAACCATATTTGGGAAACTTTTCTAGGAAATCCTAACAGCTCCATCTAGAAACTATAGGTAAGTATTTGTCCCACATTATATGACTGAAAGAGTTTGCAAAAGTGACCCTTCCAAGAATAAAAGGAGAGTCTTTCCTGTGTGTAAATTCTAGCTTCAGAGGCTTCAAGAAATAAAAAGGAAAAGGCTTAATCTCAGGAAACCCTAATATATGAAGCAATGTGTCCCATTGTATCAGCCAGAAAAACAGAAACAAAAACAGAAAGAGCAGATTTTAGATAGATAGGAAGACAGATAGATAGATACATAAATAGATACTAATTTTAAGAAAGTAGGTCATGAGGAGCCCAAAGTATCCAGGTGGTAGTCAGTGGAGTCGTCGCTGTGTCTCCAGGCAGAAACATTCCCACTAAGATCTCTAGACCAGCAGAGCATAAGGTCATGAAGACAAGAAGCAAAACTTTTGCTAGTGAATCACTAGGAGTAGTAGTGAGAGGTACCACTCCATTTCCACCTCTTGATTCCTGGCCTATACTGGTTATGTGAAAAAAAACACCACCTATTGGACACTGATCTAGAGCATAGACAAATCCCTGGAGAACATTGCCCCAGGCTTGCAAGGTATTTCCAACTACCTAAAGCTGTAACTGGGTCTTCAAAAGACCGTTCCACTGTTTTATTAAGCTAGCTGTTCAAAACGATGGGATGCATGATAAGATCAGTGAATTCCTGAGCATAGGCCCATTGCCACACTTCTCTTGCTGTGAAGTGATTTCCTTGATCAGAAGCAATACTGTGTCAGAGAATTGTTCAAGATGGCAGAGTAGAAGGACATGGGTTCACTCTCTCTTGCGAGAGCACAAGAATCACAACTAACTGCTGAACAGTCATCGACAGGAGGACACTGGAACTCACCAAAAAAGATGCCCCACATCCAAGGACAGGGGAGAAACTGCAATGAGATGGTAGGAGGGGAGCAATCACAATAAAATCAAATCCTATGCCCACTGGGTGGGTGACTCACAAACTGAAGAACACTTATACCACAGAGGTCCACCCACTGGAGTGAAGGTTCTGAGCCACACATCAGGCTTCCCAACCTGAGGGTCCGGCAACGAGAGAAGGAATTCCTAGAGAATCAGGCTTTGAAGTCTGGTGAGATTTGACTGCAGGACTTTTACAGGACTAGGGGAAGCAGAGACTCCACTCTTGGAGGGCACGCACAAAGTTGTGTGTGCATCAGGACCCAGGGGAGGGAACGGTGACCCCATGGGAGACTGAACCAGACCAAGCTGCTAGTGTTGGAGGGTCTCCTGCAGAAGCAGGGGTGGCTGTGCCTCACAGCAGGGACAATGACACTGACAGCAGAAGTTCTGGGAAGTACTCTTTGGCATGAGTCCTCCCAGAGTCCACCATTAGCCACACCAAAGAGCCAGGTAGGCTCCAGTGCTGGGTTGCTTGAGACCAAACAACCAACAAGAAGGGAACCCAGCCCCACCCATCAGCTGACAAGTGGATTAAAGTTTTACTGAGCTCTGCCCACCAGAGCAACACCCAGCTCTACCCACCACCAGTCCCTCCCATCAGGAAGCCTCTTAGATAGCCTCATCCACCAGAGGGCAGACAGCAGAAGCAAGAAGAACTGCAATTCTGCAGCCTATGGAACGAAAACCACATTCACAGAAAGATAGACAAAATGAAAAGGCAGAGGACTATGTACCAGATGAAGGAACAAGATAAAACCCCAGAAAAACAACTAAATGAAGTGGAGATATGGAGCCTTGCAGAAAAAGAGTTCAGAATAATGATAGTGAAGATGATCCAGGACCTCGGAAAAAAGAATGTAGACAAATATTGAGAAGGTGCAAAAAATGTTTAACGAAGACCTAGAAGAATTAAAGAACAAACAAACAGAGATAACCACTACAATAACTGAAATGAAAACTACACTAGAAGGAATCAATAGCAGAATAATTGAGGCAGAAAAACAGATACATGACCTGGAAGACAGAATGGTGGAATTCACTGCTGTGGAACAGAATAAAGAAAAAAGAATGAAAAGAAATGAAGACAGCCTAAGAGACCTCTGGGACAACATTAAATGCAACAACATTCACATTATAGGGGTCCCAGAAGGAGAAGAGAGAGAAAGGACCTGAGAAAATATTTGAAGAGCTTATAGTCGAAAACTTCCCTAACATGGGAAAGGAAATGGTCACCCATGTCCAGGAAGCACAGAGAGTCCCAGGCAGGACAAACCCAAGGAGAAACACGCTGAGACACATAGTAATCAAATTGACAAAAACTAAAGACAAAGAAAAAAATATTAAAAGCAGCAGGGAAAGACAACAAATAACATACAAGGGAATCCCCATAAGGTTAACAGGTGATTCCTCAGCAGAAACTCTACAAGCCAGAAGGGAGTGGCATGATATATTTAAAGTGATGAAAGGGAAGAAGCTACAACCAAGATTACTCTACCTGGCAAAGATCTCATTCAGATTAGACAGAGGAATAAAAAGCTTTACAGGCAAGCAAAAGCTAAAAGAATTCAGCAGCACCAAACCAGCTGTAAAACAAATGCTAAGGGAACTTCTCTAACTGGGAAATACAGCGAAGAAGAAGACCTACAAAAACAAACCCAAAACAATTAAAAAAATGGTAATAGGAATATACATATTGATAATTACCTTAAAGGTGAATGGATTAAATGCTCCAACCAAAAGACACAGTCTTGCTGAATGGATACGAAAACAAGATCCATATATATGCTGTCTTCAAGAGACTGACTTCAGACCTAGGGACCCATGCAGACTGAAAGTAAGGGGATGGAAAAAGATATTCCATGCAAATGTAAATCAAAAGAAAGCTGGAGTAGCAATACTCATATCAGATAAAATAAGCTTTAAAATAAAGAATGTTACAAGAGACAAGGAAAGACACTACATAACGATGAAGAGATCAATCCAAGAAGAAGATATAACAATTATAAATATATATGCACCCAATATAGGAGCACCTCAATACATAAGACAAATGTTAACTGCTATAAAAGAGGAAATAGACAGTAACACAGCAATAATGGGGAAATTTAATACCTCACTTACACCAATGGACAGATCATCCAGACAGAAAATTAATAAGGAAACACAAGCTTTAAAAGACAAAATAGACCAGACAGATTTAATTGATATTTATTTGATTTTAATATATTTAATTGATTTTATCCAAAAACAGCAGATTACACTTTCCTCTCAAGTGCACACAGAACATTCTCCAGGTTAGATGACACCTTGGGTCACAAATCAAACCTCAGTAAATTTAAGAAAATTGAAATCATATCAAGCATCTTTTCTGACCACAACACTATGATATTAGAAACAAATTACAGGGAAAAAAATGTAAAAAAACACAAACACATAGAGGCAAAACAATACATTACTAAATAACCAAGAGATCACTGAAGAAATCAAAGAGGAAATAAAAAAGTACCTAGAGACAAATGACAATGAAAACACAAAGATCCAAAACCTATGGGATGTAACAAAAGCAGTTCTAAGACAAAAGTTTATAACAATACAATCCTACCTCAGGAAACAAGAAAAATCTCAAATAAACAAGCTAACCTTACACATAAAGCAAATAGAAAAATAAGAACAAACAAGACCCAAAGTTAGCAGAAGGAAAGAAATCATAAAGACCAGAGCAGAAATAAATGAAATAGAAACAAAAAAACAATAGCAAAGATCAATAAAATTAAAAGCTGGTTCTTTGAGAAGATAAACAAAATTGATAAATCATTAGCCAGATTCATCAAGAAAAAGAAGGAGAGGACTGAAATCAATAAAATTAGAAATGAAAAGGGAGAAATCACAACAGACACTGCAGAAATACAAAGCACCATAAGAGACTACTACAAGCAATTCTATGCCAATAAAATGGATAACCTGGAAGAAATGGAAAATTCTTAGAAAGGTATAACCTTCCAAGAATGAATCAGGAAGAAATAGAAAATACAAACAGACCAATCACAAGTAATGAAATTGAAATTGTGATTAAAAATCTTCCAACAAACAAAAGTCCAGGACCAGATGGCTTCACAGGTGAATTCTATCAAACATTTAGAGAAGAGCTAACACTCATTCTTCTCAAATTCTTCCAAAAAATTGCAGGGGAAGGAACACTCCCAAACTCATTCTACGAAGCTACCATCACCCTGATAACAAAAACAGACAGAGATACTACAAAAAAAGAAAATTACAGACCAATATCACTGATTAACATAGATGCAAAAATCCTCAACAAAATACTAGCAAACAGAATCCAACAGGACATTAAAATGATCATACACCATGATCAAGTGGGATTTTTCCCAGGGATGCAAGGATTCTTCAATAAAAGCAAATCAATCAATGTGATACACCATGTTAACAAACTGAAGAATAAAAAACATATGATCATCTCGATAGATGCAGAAAAAGCTTTCGACAAAATTCAACATCCATTTAGGATAAAACTTCTCCAGAAAGTGGACATAGAGGGAATCTACATCAACATAACAAAGGCCATATATGACAAACCCACAGCAAATATCATTCTCAATGGTGAAAAACTGAAAACATTTCCTCTAAGATCAAGAAGAAGACAAGAATGTCCACTCTCACCACTATTATTCAACATAGTTTTGGAAGTCCTAGCCACAGCAATCAGAGAAGAAAAAGAAAAAAAATGAATACAAATTGGAAAAGAAGAAGTAAAACTGTCACTGTTTGCAGATGACATGATACTATACATAGAGAATCCTAAAGATGCTAAAGATCCAGAAAACTACTAGAGCTAATCAATGAATTTGGTAAATTAGCAGGATACAATATTAATGAAAAGAAATCCCTTGCATTCCTATACACTAACAACAAAATATCCGAAAGAAAAATTAAGGAAACAATCCTATTCACCACTGTAAGAAAAAGAAAAAAATACCTAGGAATAAACCTACCTAAGGAGGTAAAAGGCCTGTTTCAGAAAACTATAAGACACTGATGAGAGAAATCAAAGATTACACAAACAGATGGAGAGATATACCATATTCTTGGATTGGAAGAATCAATACTGTGAAAGTGACTATACTAGCCAAAGCAATCTACAGATTCAGTGCAATCCCTAGCAAACTACCAATGGCATTTTTCACAGAACCAGAACCAAAAATTTCACAATTTGTAAGGAATCACAAAAGACCCCGGATAGCCAAAGCAATCTTGAGAAAGAAAAATGGAGCTGGAGGAATCAGGCTCCCTGACTTCAGACTACACTACAAAGCTGCAGTAATCAAGACAGTATGGTACTGGCACAAAAACAGAAATATAGATCAATGGAACAGGATAGAAAGCCCAGAGATAAACCCACGAACATATGGTCAACTTATCTTTGATAAAGGAGGCAAGAATATGCAGTGGAGAAAAAACAGCCTGTTCAATAAGTGGTGCTGAGAAAACTGGACAGCTACATGTAAAAGAATGAAATTAGAACACTCCTTAACACCATACACAAAGATAAACTCAAAATGGATTAAAGACCTAAATGTAAGACCGGACACTCTAAAACTCTTAGAAGAAAATATAGGAAGGACACTCTTTGACATAAATCATAGCAAGATCTTTTTTGACCCACCTCCTAGAGTAATGGAAATAAAAACAAAAATAAACAAATGGGACCTAACCAAACTTCAAAGCTTGTGCACAGCAAAGGAAACTATAAACCAGACAAAAAGACAACCTTCAGAATGGGAGAAAATATTTGCAAACAAATCAACAGACAAAGGATTAATCTCCAATATATATAAACAGCTCATGCAGCTCAATATTAAAAGAAACAAAGAACCCAATTAGAAAATGGGCAGAAGACCTAAATAGACATTTCTTCAAAGAAGACATGCAGATGGCCAAGAGGCACATGAAAAGCTGCTCAACATCACTAATTATTAGAGAAATGCAAATCAAAACTACAACGAGGTATCACCTCACACCAGTTAGAATGGGGATCATCAGGAAATCTACAAACAACAAATGATGGAGAGGGTGTGGAGAAAAGGGAACCCTCTCTCACTGTTGGTGGGAATGTAAATTGATAGAGCCACTATGGAGAACAGTATGGAGGTTCCCTAAACAACTGAAATGAGAATTACCATATGACCCAGCAATCCCACTACTGGGCATATACCCAGAGAAAACCATAATTCAGAAAGATACATGCACCCCAGTGTTCATTGCAGCTCTATTTACAATAGCCAGGACATGAAAGCAACCTAAATGTCCATCAACAGAGAAATGGATAAAGAAGATGTGGTACATATATACAATGGAATATTACTCAGCCATAAAAAGGAATGAAATTGGGTTATTTGTAGAGATGGGGATGGACCTAGAGACTGTCATACAGTGTGAAGTAAGTCAGAAAGAGAAAACAAATATTGTATATTAACGTATATATGTGGAATCTAGAAAAATGGTGCAGATGCACGTGTTTACGAGGCAGAAATAGAAACACAGTTGTAGAGAACAAACGTATGGACACCAAGGGGGAAAAGTGGGGAGGGGTGGTGGGATGAATTGGAAATTGAGATTGACACATATACACTAATATGTATAAAACAGATAACTAATAAGAACCTGCTGTATAAAAAACAAATTCAAAATAAGTAACTAAATAAATAAAATAGTCAAACTCATAGAAGCAGGGAGTAGAATGCTGGTTGCTAAGGGCTGGGGAGAGGAGGGAATGGAAAATTGTTATTCAACATATGTAAAGTTTCAGTTACGCAAGATGAAAGAGTTCTAGAGATCTGCTGTATGAAACTGCCTGTAAGTTAACAATACTGTATGGTACTCTGCAAAAATTAAGAGGGCAGTACTGATGTTAAGTGCTCTTCCTACAACAATAACAAAAACAGACTAAAAAAAAAAGAAGCAATGTTGTGTGGAATGCCATGATCGTGGATAAGGCATTCCGTAAGTCCATGGATGGTAGTTTTAGCAGAAGCATTATATGCAGGGAAGGCATATAATGTATGTATCCAGAGAAAGTGTCAATTCCAGGAAACTAATACACCCACCATATACACACAGTCATCCTCCATCCTAGAGATAATAAGCTGACCTATGCATGAAATCATACTGCCACCAAGGGCAGATGGAAATCTATCACCACATGATGGGCAGTATGGACCGTGGAAACTCTGAATGAGCAGGTTCCCTTTGATATAGAGTAGGAACATATTTCTGTAACTAACATTGCAGAGAAAAGTACATTACAGGAGAATTACTGTTTTGTATCTGGAAACTATATTCTATTACCTTAAAATTAACTGTTGAGTTAAATAGAAATTTCCCAGTGACTAAGAAAGATCAAATTCAGAAAAATGTCTTCATAAAAACAAGGGTTTACACCCAGGCCTATCTCTAATTTCAGTATATACTTGGACAAATTGCTTTTACTGGAATGTTTCTGTGACATTTCGACCCTCCCTTGAAAATAAGGATAATAGCTACTTTCCTTATTGTGTTTGTTTTCCTGCTTTGGGTGAGGATTTTCACAGGAAAATGTATGTAAAGCACTTAGCCCAGAGCACACAATGTAGAAGCTTCTTAAGAAATTATAAAAGATACAATACTCATTTGATTTCACAACAATCCTGTAAAGTAGTTTATAACTAGTCTCGTTTTGTGGATGAGGAGACTAAGGCTGAAAGATCAAATGCCTTGCTGAAAGTCAGAAAAACTGACCTCAAAAAGATGTACCACGGGGCTTCCCTGGTGGCACAGTGGTTGAGAGTCCGCCTGCCGATGCACGGGACACGGGTTCGTGCCCCGGTCCGGGAAGATCCCACATGCCGCAGAGCGGCTGGGCCCGTGAGCCATGGCCGCTGAGCCTGCGCGTTCGGAACCTGTGCTCCGCAACGGGAGAGGCCGTAACAGTGAGCGGCCAGCGTACCGAAAAAAAAAAAAAAAAAAAGATGTACCACGATTCACATCCAGGTTTTCCTCCTTACAAATAGTGTTTATCATACATATACTGAGTGTGTGTGTGTGTGTGCTTTCAAAATAACTACAGGCTCATCACAGAAAATTTTAAAGAAATAAATTATCTACTGCCCTTATATTTCTCATATATAAGTTACATATAAATATAGATAATACTATTAATAATAATTATAATAATAGCTAAACTTTATTGAGTCCTTCTATGAACCAGGGCTTTTCTAAGTATTTCACATGGGTTAAGCCCACTTGGTCTTGACAAATACTGGAAAGGGTAAGTACTATTCTTATATCTATTTACCAATGAGGAACCTGAGCCTGGAGATCCTAACCAGCTTTCCCAAGGCCATCAGCCTCAGTGGTGGAGATAACCGACATCTGGATCAGCTGAGACTAGAGCCAGAACCCCTAGACATGAGGCTGGTAACCTTAGTACAGACATATTTTCTTACATTGGAATAATACTGTACACTTTATGATTTGACTTTCCACTAAAGTATAACGTTAATATTTCTTTATGTTATAAATATACTTCTATATAATACTGTTTATTGGCAATACAGTATTACAAGTTAGAAAAATGCGCCATTATTCGGTCAATTCTACATTGTTGGATGCTTACATTGTTGTTATAACACTTTGAGTGTTGTAACACTCAAAGAATACTTTTGTATATACATTTGTACGTGCTTTGTTGTGGACATGATCCAATGTTTTCATGGGACAAATTCCTAGAGTGGAATAGCTGGATAATTTTTTTTTTTTTTTTTTGCGGTACGCGGGCCTCTCACTGTTGTGGCCTCTCCCATTGCGGAGCACAGGCTCTGGACGCGCAGGCTCAGCGGCCATGGCTCACGGGCCCAGCCACTCTGCGGCATGTGGGATCTTCCCGGACCAGGGCACGAACCCGTGTGCCCTGCATCGGCAGGTGGACTCTCAACCACTGCGCCACCAGGGAAGCCCTAGCTGGATAATTTTTAAGGATTTTTGTTACAGATTCCTTGCTTGTATTTCAAAAAATGGTACCAGCCATCTCTCCCACAGGCAGTGAAGGAGAGTCCTCTGAATTCAGGTCTTCTGATTCTTGCTGATGTCAATACTGACTCTGTGATAATTTCTGTTTAATCCTTCCACTTAGCGCCAGAGAATAGGTCTGAGTCCAACCCGCTAAGAGGCTTCTTCTGTGTGATGTCCTTTTTATTCAAGTATTATCCCCCATTTGAAGCACATCTATGTAATTACTTGTGTAAATCTAGAGGAATGAAACTTAACATCTCTTGTGAGATTCAGATGGAAAATCTTTTAGCACCTGATGCCAAAAAGGAACTTTTATTCTTAAGCCCAATTTCTTATTCATGTGTTTGAACTGAAAAGGGTAGAATGCAAACTTTTGAATAGTCAGTTATAATAGATAACTGTAGTACATATTCGGTAATCTGGATTTATTATTAATCTCAAGAATGTCTTTTTTTTTTCCCCTCCTGCCATAAGCCTCTATCCAGAAGGAGCAAAGGCACAGGAAATTTCCCAGGACATCCACCAAGCCACTCAACTCAAGGTTTATTCCAAAGCTCTCTTCCTCTCAAAAGTTAGAGCTTTGTAGTCAAGAACTCTCATTAAATATTGCAATGTAATTAGAGACTTGTTTGATTACTTTGCTATATAAAAAATATTCTCATCACAACTAATACCTACACAAATCAGGAATTCCCTTAAATTTCTTAAATTTAAAGTCAAAAAGTAAGGCATCTGTTGATGAGGATAGATAATGGCAAGGGTAAAAATCTGGAAACATTAGATTTTTCACTTTGCTTCTATATAAGTATACATGCAAGCAGATCTACCCACTTGTTCCTATGGAGATTTTATATCTTTTTGCCTCTCAATGCAAAGATCAATACAAAGATGAAAGTGAGTACTTCAGCCACAAGTAATGGTTCACAAACTACTGATAATCATTTTAGAAAGAATGAAGGGGAAAATATCAAGGAAAAAAGATTGCTTTCCCTTTTCTTTTCCTTTTTTTCCTATTAAAGTAAAGGTAGATGGATTTAGGCACATCATAAACTGGGAAAGAGTATTGGACTAGAATTTGGGAAAGTTTCCTTGGGAATTTTTCTTCTTACTCTTAACTTTGTACCTTCAAAGTACCTCAGGACCCTGGGGAAGATTCTCAGGACACAGCACCATCTATATGCCAAAATATCTTTATTTTCACATTCTGTGCTCAAGTATTTCATACCATGATACTCAGGAGCCTGTTTCCTACAGCATGGCTGTCTCTAAGGCCAGACATGGAGGAGTTAAAGGAGGCCAGGGTGCAGGAACAGCTGGAGATAATTACTTACAATCAAAGGACACTGCAGAAAAGCAGCAGGAACAGCAGGGTGAGGTGTTCTGCCTGGCTGGATTACAGGAGGCATCTGGACAGAGGCAACTGGGCTTAAATACTAGTAAGGGAATTTTGCACTGTTTGATCTTCTTTTAAGACCTAAGAAAGAGATTGGGATTGGTTTGAACCTGGTTTAAAAAGCCCAAAGGTAGACATTCCTGCCATAAACAGTTTGAACTCTTGTCCTGTAAATGGGGATATGGGAAAGATGTGTTAGGGCCAAGGGGGCTTTGCGTATTAAACACAAGATCAAGTTTTACATCTAAAATTCTGAAGGATAATTTTGTACTCCTGTTTTCCAACGTGGGCAATTAGTCTAAAATCCTGGACATCTGACTTTGTTCTTTGTATTCTTTTTCCTAAGATCTCTACATAAAGCATCCCAACTTTCAACTTTTTTCATCAATTCACTTTTTCTGCAGTCCTATATTATATTTCAGCCACTGCCATTTTCCCTCACAGGGCCAAGATTCATGAGGCAAATAAATATTTCTTCAGTGAAAGAGTGTATTGTAGCCAGCACTATTTTAAGGAGATATCAGATCTCTGAAGTCTTTAAATTGGATTTTTCTTCTCAGATACAATTTTTTTCCATTTAATAACATGTATAAAGTGGATTCACTGCATTTTATTCAGTACCTAAACCTTGACTCTTAGAGGAACCTTTCCTTGATGAACTCCAATCCGAAACTATGATCGTTCTTCTTTTGATTTATCTATAATGTTAAGAAATAAGCTCTATACTTTACAACATTGGATATTTTATCAGGTAACCACAGAATTAAGCATACCAAGTAACTTGAAAGAAAGCGTGCTTACTTCAAAGCTGATGGCATTAGATGTTATAAGATTAAAATGGAAAATTGCCTCACGTACAAATGCCTGGAGCAGGACTTATACAGACAGGATAAATGACAGCCTTTTCATTTATGATATGGAATTTGTGGAGAAAAACCTTCATGGTGGAAGTCAGAAACTTTTAGACACAAAAGCACCTAAGATGTGTCCCCCTTCCTTAGAAACTTTCAGTAGTTCCCCATTGTTTACAGGATCAAGTCCAATTGCCGTAGAATGCACAGCCACATACCATAGTATGTTTCAAATCTGCCTCTGCTGCCTCTTCTTCTCTTTCCCCATCTTTGCCCCGTATGACTACGTTCCATCTAGCCCTTTGAAACTTTTACCTTTGAACTTTTGATCCTGTAATATCTTCAAATTCAAATATCCTACCCTAATTGCACAACCTGGAAATTTTCTGCTCCAGCTTAAAGGCCTACCTTAGAAATCTTTTCCTCCCCAGACTATCCTTTTAACCAATCAACAAGAGCCTTTCCCTTTTTATCCCTTTTTCCAAAACAAAATTCAATGCCTTACCCTCACTGGCCCTGAAGAATGAATTGATCCGTTATTGGTGTATACATGGTAGTATGTACATTTATCTATAATTCATTTGTCCAATAAATCAGGCATTAATTCATTCATGCATTTGTTTTAAAAAAGTGCTTATTGAGTCTTTTCTGCATAATGATAGCCAGTCACTGTTCAAAATTCTGGGAATGAAGCAGTGAACCAGACAGACTGACGATCTCAGGGCTAATGATCTAGCTGTGACCTTAAACTTCTTATAATGTTATAATTAGACACTTGCCTATCTGCTCATCTTGAAAGATGGACAACTTCTTAGTAATCTTCAGTGTGGATCAACAAGGCCTAGTAGTGTGGTTCATATTTAAGTACATAATAATATCTCTAATTTGATGCTCACTGTGTTCTAAGTAAAGATTTCATGCTTTACATGAAATTTCTCCTAGAATCCTCACAACAGCTCTGTGCATTGGACACTCATTGGGCCCAGAGAAGGCAAGAAACATAGTTTCTTTGTCCCACAGTTATTAAGTAACAGAGTCAGAAATTGAACCCAAGTATGTCTGACTCCCAGAGTCAAGTGAATGAACAAATGAATGAAAGCAATGTTACAGACAAAGGTCAGTTCTTTGCCCAGTGCTTCAGGTAAGGTGGAGAGGCAGTCGTTGGCCTAAGGAACAAAAATACATGGAGTGAGAGTCTCCGTGCTTAGCGTGGAAGAGTGAGCAACTGGCTGCATGTGCTTGAGGAATTTGAAGCTTATGCTAAAAATGTATCTCTGATCTACTTCATCACTAAAGCTGAATCCCTTTGGCCTAGTCAAAAGTGATTGGCTAATTAACTCCTCTTTCGTCTTCTTTATAAAAAATATTTCAGCCTGCCTAAAAGAAGAAAACAAATTTAACCAAAATAAATAAATAAATCTCGGTTCTTCTCACCCTGGAACGTTCTCTCTAGAATTGCCCATGTGAGAATCTGCTCCGTTTCACATTAATGGCTGCAGTTCAGAATGTCTGTCCTTTTGGCCTTTGAGGTTCCACATTGAAACCATTCCTAGATCTTCTTGGGAGGCAGCCTCATGATATTCTGAGAGGGACTGTCATGGCCTTTGAAATTCCTGTCAGGAGCCCACCCCCCAGAGGAAGTTTCCTCCTTACACACAGTATAATTTTCACATCAGATCATAACAAATACACTCTTTAAATTTGGTACAAATCTTTTCAGCTCTTTCCCTTTAATGCTGTTACAGACATGTAGAAACTGCTTATTTATATGGATAAGATTTTTAAATGTAAATAGTAAGGAAGAGGAAACACACTAAGCCTGTAGGCTGATAGATTGTTATGTCTGAGCATCAAAGTCAGACCAGTGTTTCCTGATAAATTTTGTAATTCTCAACATAAAAAGGGAGGTTTTTTTTTTTTTATATATATCATTCCTCTTGTAGTCTCTATTTTTGTTAGACATAACTACTAACAATAATATAAAGAACTTCCCCCATTTTGTTTACAAAAGTGGGTACAAGAAAAGTTCTGGTCACTTCTTTGACTCAGTTCATTGATTATTGACAGAATATAGAATTCATTTTCATCAGTTGATATTTTCATTTTTGCCTTTAACTCCCTTACATGATTTATTGAATATAGTAGTCTTCAAAATTTTTTATGAAAAATAATTTTCACTGGGGGCTGGGAATATCCTATTTTGCCCTTGATTTTGTTTTTCTCTGTGACGAGTCATCATAAATGTAATATTCTGGGCTTCTCTCCATGACCTCATGTACTCCTTCCGAAGGAGAAAGCAACTGCTCTGGATGGTAGACCTGGAACAATTAGGCATGCCTACCTTTGTCCTTCTTTCTTTCCTTCTCTTTTGGGCATGGCTGTCTGGAGATAATAAGAGTTTTAGTCTGCATGAGTGTAAATAACTTCTCATGGAGTTTGAAGCTCCCAATCTGTCCAACCAGACACAGTGACTCTGGATTCAGGCGCTGGACAGACAGAGGGGTGTCATTTTGGGGCCCATCCAAACTTCAGCATTAGTTTGGAACATTAGATTATATTTTGTGAAGCAGAAGTTTCTTAAAATTTAGCTTAAGAAGGAGTTCTGAATAAAATGTGAAGGGTTGTAACTTTAAATCCTAGTTCTAAAATTCAATGACATTAGGCTCTCAAATTATAAACTCTCTTCTGCTTCTCCATCTGTATTCTTTGTATTGGACTATCTGCCACCACTTTATCTAAAAAACATAAAGGCAAACAGTGCAATTGCATGAGAGCCTCTGAGTTCTTAGATGTTATATAAATAATTTCTAAATGACATTACTATTAGTATTCCAGATTCAAAGTAAGAGGCTACTTGGTCTGAACATAATATTTGCTCTACTTAGACTTGAATTCTGAGAATAAAGAGTTTTACATCTGATTTTGTTGTTCTCTAATCTGGCAATGTGAGGAATGATTAAAGCAGGGGTTTACATGGGGCAGAGTTGGGCAGTGATTTGTGATATGCTCCCAATAGAATATTTTTTCTTCCCTTTTATTTCCCCAAAGGAAATAAATTGTCAGACTTTGAGAAAGTGGGGTTCTAATAAAATTCTTCCTGCATTTCATCTGTTGTTGCTTCTTGTTCCCACCCTTCCACCCCTGCCAGTACCCACATGTTCATGCAGCAAAGACCAGGATTTCTGGAGATTACTTTCAGAGTTCCTGTCTCACCCAAAACACATATTCAAAACTTCTTCTGGAAAGGTTATCAGAGGCAGTAAAGGATGTAGAGACATTACTATGTAGGAGTAATGGGGCATAAAACCAAATATTTATTCTACCCACTGAGCACCAGCTACATAACTATAGTTTAGGCCAGAGCGCCTCTGTACCTGCCTCTAACAGTGAATGTACCTTCCAGATTTATCAAATATGCCTGGTTTGGAGATTAGTTCCCAGTAGGAGATTCCTTCAATTGAAGAGCACTTTGAATAAGGTTTATTTGATCCTCATCTCATCTTTACTTAAGTCTGGTTAGAAAGTATGAGAATGTATTTTAAATAGAGCCTTCATTCATTTTGATGAGATAAAATGCTATGGTGGTCTTACATTGATGGAAAGATATTTATTTACATCTCTGTACTCTTTCCCTCTGAGAAAAGAATATTTTACAATAAGATTTAATCAGCTCATACAAGGAAGTTAGTTGTTACAATATCACTGCCTTAGTAGGTATTAATTCTTTCAGTTTTATTTCTAGATGACCCAGTTAAGACTTATGTCTTTTCACTTCTGAAGTTTATTACTTGCTCTGCTTCTTAAAGGTTAGCAATACATGGTATTTTTTTAAATTTAATCTTCTAAATGCATTTTTTAAAAATTCAGTACAATAATAAGGAACTGGTTAAAAATTACAAAAATAGAAAAGTATTTAGTCATTAAAATCACATCATCCAAGTATGTTTAAAATGAGAAGAAAATTAGGTGGTGTAAAACATTAAAAAAAAACAATTTATGCAAGTTCACACAACTTTATTTAAAAACATGTATATATACATATATATGTTACATATGTATAAATTAGGAAGATAGACACAAAGTGATACAAATAATTGCCTGGTAAGTATATGTGATTATTCTTTTAAATGTCTTGGTATTATATTTTTGCTGTTTAAAATCTGTTGAATAAATATTACTTTTGCAATCAAAATGTGGCATTTTTTGAAAGTCTGAACTAAAGAAAAGTTTTGGGGAGCTTTAAAAAGGCAGATTTCTGCTTCAGCTGTTACAAACTACATACATTTTGTCTCATGTTTGCTTTAGCCATGAAGCCACATAAAATACACATTAATAGAACTCTAACGTATTAAGTATTAAAATTTTAATTTAAATGTGTACTACATATTGCCTTTTCCACCAATTGTTTACTTAGATATTTTATAATGAAAAATAATGACATGGAGAAAAACCAAAAAAGAATTGGAAAAGAGGGTACAAGTCTGCCAACCATAAAACCAAAATAATTGCTGTGTTTCTGTCTCAGATTTGTCTCTAAATTTTTCTTCTCTTTGTTTATAAGAAAGAACATGTCCTTAGGTGAAACACAGTTTTTGTAGCACTGTGTATTGAAAGAAATATCTTAGGAGGGAATCTAACATTGGATTCGATAATCACTGTGTAATTCAATTTATCAACAAATGTGCAATTTGCCATTGCACTTAACAAAATATTTACCTTTATTTAAAGAACAGAGGCATAATGCTAAAATGAATCTTAATGAAGGGAAGTTTTTTGGACACAGGGAACTCTGCTCAATACTCTCTAATGACCTATATGGGAAAAGAATCTAAAAGAGAGTGGATATATGTATATGTATAACTGATTCACTTTGCTGCACACCTGAAATTAACACAACATTGTAAATCAACTTTACTCCAATACAAATTTAAAAAAAAGAAAAAAAAATTAAAACCATAGCTGCTTCTACTTTCTTCCAGTTTTGTTTTAAAATTTACATTTAAACTTAATACTTACGTGCACAAATAATTGTTCTCCTTTACACTTTACATTTATAATTAATACTATACGATGCGATAAATTTAAAGTGTGTGATTGGCTAAACTGTGTAGTAGGGATGTGCACATTCTAATCCCTGGAAACTGTGAATATGTTGCCTTATGTGGTAAAAGGGACTTTGCAAATGTGATTGAATTAAGGATTTTCAGATGGGGAGATCAGCCTGGATTATCTGAGTGGGTCCAACGTCATCACAAGGATCCTTCTGAGAGGAAGGCAGGAGGACCAGCTGGTAGTAGAGGCTGTGATAGAACAAATATATTTATCTGAGTTTCAGATAACTCCTCTCTAAAATGATAATTGTGAAGATTGAGATAATGCATTTGAAATATTTTGCAAGAGGATGGTGCATGCATGTATAAGCATACAAAATATGTCGGCATTGGGCTTCCCTGGTGGCGCAGTGGTTAAGAGTCCGCCTTCAGATGCAGGGGACATGGGTTCGTGCTCGGTCCGGGAAGATCCCACATGCTGCGGAGCGGCTGGGCCCGTGAGCTATGGCCGCCGAGCCTGCGCGTCCGGAGCCTGTGTTCCGCAACGGGAGAGGCCACAACAGTGAGAGGCCCGATTACGGCAAAAAAAAAAAAAAAAAAATTGGCATCATTTTTTAAGTAAATATTTTTAAAGTACATATTTGTATTTTATTTTCAACTTTTAAAGTAAATATGTGTATAGAAATAATCAAAAAATATAATCAAAAAAATGTAAATCATGGTTGTCTCTGGATAATAGGATTTAATGTATTTCCCATTCTCATATTTCTTATGTTGAACATCTATATTTTGTGACAAAAAATGTTACTTTAATAAGTACTAAATAAAAAATAAAACTATATTAAAAAAAAAAAGGAGAATGGAGCTGTGTGAGGGAGGGGCTGTGAACCAAGAAATGCGAGTGACCTCTAGAAGCTAGAAAAGGAAAGGAAAAGGATTCTTCCCTAGATCCTCCAGAAGGGAATGCAGTCCTGCCAGACTTTTATTCGAGCCCCGTTGAGACCTATGATAGGCTTCCGACCTCCAGAAGTATAAGAGAATAAATTTATACTAAGTCACTAAGTTTGTGGTAATTTGTTACAGCAGTAACAGGAAACTAGTACATGGTACCATGTTTTACCTTAATACCAGGTTTTATGATGCATATGTGTATACAGTTTATAAGTAGTTACACTTATATATTATTTTAAATAATTTATTTTAAAATTATTTAAATTTTATTTACAAATTAAAAGTTAAAGAAATGTTCACAGTTGAACATCAGTGATCATTATTTCAGTATTATATTTCTTTTGTATAAAACCCCCAAAACTTAATATACTAAGAACAGTCATGGCTAAAGAGGAAGACCAAGCCTTCCTTAAAGAAAAGAGCTAAATGAGGGAGAATAAGTGAAATGCTCCTTCTATCTCCATAAATTGGAATAAAAATGACGTACATGACATCTTGTTTAACGCAAAACAGTTAACCCTGTTTTTTACAACAACCCAGCGAAGTAGAGAAAGCATTAGTCCATTTTATATAGGCGAGAGTTACATCATAAGGCTGTTTCATTCTTACTTGTATTGAGCCCTTACTATGTGCCAGATATCATGATAGGTGCTGAGGAAATACTAATAACAACAACAACAATGTGATTCTATTTATTTATCATTTATTGAACACTTACTCTGTACAGGTACAGTTCAAGATTTTATTCATACATTAACTAATTAATCTATAAAACAAACCTAGATAACAGAACAGACATAGTCTGGCCCTGAAAGTAAGCACAATCAATTGTTAAGGAAGAAAGTGTAGACATATCATCAGATACATTTTCCTGCCAGGCAAGTCCCAGGACAGAATTAAAATCACAATTTGGGAATCACAGGGAAGATACAGGTAACCCAGTCTAGGTAGAGATAGGGAAGGTTTTTCTGAGTTAGTTATTCCTGAATGTAATCTTGAAGGCAAAATCTGTCAGTCTCCCTTGGTTAAGAAATATAACAATATCACTAAACACAAAACTCTCATGGCTTAATGCAGCAAAGGCTTAATTCTTTTTTTTTAAATTAATTTATTTTACTTTATTTATTTTTGGCTGCATTGGGTCTTTGTTGCTCTGCGTGGGTTTTCTCTAGTTGTGGTGAGCAGGGGCTACTCTTAGCTGTGGTGCACAGGCTTCTCATTGTGGTGGCTTCTCCTTGTGGAGCACAGGCTCTAGGCGGGCGGGCTCAGTAGTTGTGGCTCCCAAGCTCTAGAGCACAGGCTCTATAGTTGTGGCGCACGGGTTTAGTTGCTCTGCGGCATGTGGGATCTTCTGGGACCAGGGCTCGAACCTGTGTCCCCTGCAGTGGCAGGCAGATTCTTAACCACTGCACCACCAGGGAAACCCACAAAGGCTTAATTCTTAATTACACCACAAGGCAAGGTAGATTAGACAACTTTTCACAGTGCCTTTCCTCCCATAGTGACTCAGGGATCACAACTACTTCCAACTTGCAACACCACGTCTCTGAGTTCTCTCACATGGCTGGAAGAAAGAGATGGAGAAGGTGCACTGAGTCTTATCTGCCTTGACTGGTAAATAATGCACCTCACCTCCACTCCAGATTATTGATCAGAGTTAGTCCCATAGCCTGACTCATGTGAAAGGGCAAAGAAGAATATTGAACATTTGGTGAACATTACTCCCTGCCATAGTCAGACAAAGAAGATTGAAAGGAAAGGGTTAGCAAAAGTACAGAGGGGAGAAACATCATCATCTGGGCCAGGTGGACTTTGGTTTTCTTGAATGTGATATAAAAGAAAGTGTGTAAATGATAAGAACTTGAAAGAACAGTCATGGCCTAGATCAGGAAAGGCCCCATAGGAAATGTTAAGACTCTTGGGTTTTATCCTATAGGAGAGACAGAGGCACTGAGAAATTGTAAGTAGATTTGAACTCTGGGGATTGTGGGCTAAACTTGAAAGGGACAAGGCTGAAAGCAGGAATACCAATTATGAGGTTATCGAATAGGAGAATACTCACCAAAACCTAGATGATATAATAGAGGTAAAGGAACTGTTAGAGGGAGAATTGGCAAGAATATAAATATGGACACCAGGATGAAGAAGTGACAAACAGCTTCCAGATTTCAACTTTGGGTAACTGGTACTATCAATTTAGATAGAGATTATTGGGAAAAGCCTATTTGAAGAGGACAATGGAGTAGTTTATTCCAGACTTTTTAAGGTTCAGTTGCCAGTGGGAAATCCAAGCAGAGTCTACCAGCAGGAGTTTGGATAAAGGTCTAGAGCCAGATCCAAGCTTAAGATGAAGATTTAGGAATCATAAAAGTTTGGATAAAGGATGAAACCACAGGAATAGGTGGCTTACAAACTGTGAAAATGAGATGAGCAGTGGCCTTGGAACTCAACCCTGGGAACTACCAGCATGTAAAGTGTGGGGAGAAGAAAGTGTCTCATGAAGATGCAAGAGAAGGTACTGCCAGTTGTGTAAGGAGAAGAAGCCAAGGCAGGTTTCAAGAAGAGTGGGATTGACCATCTTAAGCGGCATAAAGAAATCCAATGGGATAAGGACTGAATTTTGTCATTGAATTTGGGGATTAGAAACATCCGGTGATAGATTTACTAGTAAAGAAATTGGCAAGAAAGAGAGTTTGCAATGGACCCGGCAAATGCTACATAGTGGATAAACCAGCCATAGGGTAGCCACGTCCCCCGAGAAGTTTAGGGATTTGGTCAGCACCCCATAACCAGAGCATAAGTTCAAGATGGGCAGAACTGAAATGTGAGGCCAGGTCATGCAGCTGCTTAATGGCGGGGCAGAATATAGTCATATTCACCAGAATACCTCAAAAATAACTGCAGTCTTTCACCACATTTTCTAATTTACATGAGAGTCTAGATGAGTTGTTGAAGGGAATTTTCCAAGCATGTATTCAAACACACACACACAATAAGACTTGAAGAAGTACAATGTTTAGGTGATTTACTTTAATGGGACCTGAGCAGAGCACAACAAACTAATAATACGCTACTAAATCCAAGTGCGTTTTAGACTTTTAGGGAGTACTTAATGGGACCAAGCAGTCTTAGCAAGTTAAATTGAATGGATGTATTTTTAAACAGCATCCTACATGAACATAATTCTATCATGTGATCTTTTTTTCGATTAGCAAGGTGCTGAGCTCATATTTAAGCCCTTGCTTAAAGAAATGAAATACTTAGAGGGACAAAGTTCCCACTGCCTCTTGGGGGTCACCGAATTGTCTGTGGCCCTAAATAAAGGAAAGACCCTGGTTTTCATAGCAGGCTCTGGGAACATAGACAAGCCGTATGGCTCTCACTTGGTGGGGAGTGGAGAGAGATAACGCTGACCATGAAGGCCGGAACCAGATAATGAAGGGCTTTATATATCATGCTAAGGAGTCTGGACTTTATCTTGCCGGTTAGCAGAGAGCTATTAAAGACTTTTAAGTAAGGGATTATCATGATCAGATTTCTACTTTCTGGCAGCTACAGTGTGGAGGAGAACTGAAGGAAGACAAAGACTGGAGGCAGAGAGACCAGTAAGTCCTGCTTATTCTCTTTTTTCCCCTCTGCCTCAAGATTCCCACATACCAAGCCTCCAGCTGCATTTTTAGTGTGAACTTGCTTTCCAGGGACGGCCTCCCTGGTCTGGGTATTCATTCCCTGACTACTGACAATGCGTGCACGTGTGTGCTCTTGTGCACGCACGCAAACACACACACACACACACATATGCACACCCAGAGCATGGTTTTCATTCTGATCCTTCTTGGGCAGCATCAAAACTTCCTGTTGTATCCCGATCACCCGGAAGTCAGATCAAGGAACACCTGGATATATTATATGAATAAAGGACCTCTTGTCTGTTGGGAAGACAAGGAAAGTGCATGGGATTTGGTCAAGAGATGGGGATGGGGCCATATGAATGTATGAAAATTACAGTCAAGCTGCTTAGATGAATTTGCTGGAAAGTGTTTTTATTTTCTATATCTTTACAGAGCATTTCTCATGGAATACCTGGAAAGGTATGCAGAATTCTAAAAGGCAGTAAGAGAAAGAAATTGAAGAAGAGAGGGAATTAAAAATGTATGTCCACACAGTAGACCTTGAACAAGAAGTCTCTAGTGCGGAATCTTGTACACGGATTGCCACAGGTTAGCCATAGAAGAGATGGCTAAGGAAAATGGAAGATCACTTCCTCCAGGAAAAGAAAAGAGTAAATGCAGTAAAATATTTGCAAATAATGATTCAATGCAAACAAGTTTAAAGGGAGGAGTAACAGAAATTATCTATGTATCTGGTTCTAATGGTGCAAGTGTTTCTAGGTTATTAACAGCAGGAGAACAACTAAATTACAGACAGTTAATAGCTGTAAGTCTTGGGAGGCAGAAAATAATGTAGCCTGAGTGGATTGCTAAAAGATATTATACTTACAGAAAACTTAAACTAATATCTATGTGGTCTTTAATGTTGGAAGTACCGTCTTTGGAACATTCTTTTTTTTATCCCTTGGAGAACAAAGTAGTATCTGTGGTTTTTTGTCTTCCTCACGTTAAAGTACAGGAGAGAAATGGAGATGATCTCATCTAAACAGTGAGGTAGAAAGAGGGCAGGGTCATTTTATATGTTGTTGAATCACTAAGACATTCTTGAATATTGCAAATTTGAAACGTGACTGTTAATCACAATGGTGCAATTCATTTCAGAGGAAACTGTGACTTATGTTGGTGCCACTTTGCACATCTGTGAGAATAAGGAGGTTGTACAGAAACAATTGGTATCAACTGCTCTCTGCCATCCTGGGAGAAGACACAGGGTCCATTTCTTACCCTGGTGACATCTGTGATGTTGTGAGAAGATTGGGTGTATAGGGGAAGCATGAAATGACAAAAGAGAACATCCAGCACTGAAGCTGCTGGTGGGCATCAAGGTCAGCAGGAAGATGGAGATAAAATGGCAAGAGTAAACTAGATTATGCATAGTGCTGGGATTGAAAGGTTCTCTTTCACTGCTCAAACACTGAAAGCTGGAACAGCTTTGTTTCATGGTGTCAGAGACTGATAACTCTCCTGTTCACATAAAGTAGAGCACTAATCCTCATAGAGGTTGCTTCCACATAGTTTATAAACCCTCTAACCTCAATAGCTGAGAGATGATGGGGATAAGCTGCTAGGTTTCAGAGTGCCAGATCTTTGGACCTGAAACATTTCTTACTTCCTTCCTTTCCTTGTAAGGCCAGGACACTAGGTCTTCCAAGTGTCTGTACTAATTAAATGCAGGTCTAGTATGCCAAAAATGTTTTGAATGTAAAAGATTAACGAGAGAGAAAACTTTTGTGAAAGGAGGGAATTGAGACAAGAGAAGCCCCTCCTGGTTGGCATGGTTTTAAGGGGGAGGTAATCTTGAGGTCTTAAGAACATGAGCAGTGCAATTTTTTTTTAAGAGACACTTGGCTCCAATGGAAAGGAATGAACCAACTATTTCAGAGACTAAGACAGCAGCCACCCATGAAGGCTCACCATGATCGTGGGTGACAGATGAGCTGTAAGTGGACTGTCTGAGTAAATGAGGACAAGATTAAGCCATTCTACATTTGCTTCTTCTGGCCGTGTTACCTCTTGTTTTGTTTTAAAGCTCACCATAAGGGAAACCCACTGACCATTTTGACCTTTCCTTCCAGATTTGGCATTTGGAGGAATAAATCAGGATTAGCCCTGCCATTAAGCTTCAGACATGGTGCCTTTAAGACAAAAGTAAGACCATTACTGGCAGTTTTAGCACTTGGGACAATATTGCATTGCTCATTTGGGACAGTAAGAATTAATCAGTAGGAGAAACTCAATGTTCCTGTGGGCAACAATGCTCTCCCCCAATATTTTGACTATTACTTGTTCAATCAGCTGAGTGGTGGGAGGTAAGCAAGGAGACAAAGATTTGTGTTTTGGTAACTTGCCAGCACTTAGATGTCAGCTAGGCTTCTGAGAAGCAGAAAGATTTTTTTTTTTTTTTTTTTTACAAAAACATTCAGCAGTGGTCAGACTGATGAACATATTTGGAGACACTGAAATGAGGTAATAATGGCAACAATGTTATTTTTACAGCATTGGAAGAAAGGAGGACAAGTACCAGCTGCCAAACTCATTGGTCACATTGATCCCTAATAAATCCTGGGTGAGCCTGCCTAATATTAGTCATAAGAGTTAAGCCTGTGAATCTGTTAGGACTTAAGACACATTACTTTTATTTGGGAGGGTAAGAAAAAAACCTTCTGGCATACGGTAAGGGGAGGGGTAATTTAGTACGCTTTCTTAATGTTTTGAAAAGCAGGACTGAGGCAACATTTGTTTTCTTGGATGAATATCTTCTATTCTCAAGAGAAAATGGCCATCTCTTATCAGAGAAAAAAGGGGGAAGTGCACCTAAGGGAAGAGAAACTTTGGAAAAAATCTTTCTTGTTTCAGAAAAGATTAAAAAACAACAGCAACACATAATATAATTTCCACATACACTGAATTCATATTTACTGAAGACCAACTAAGGCATCATACTCCCTGTGGAGTCACCTTTCCTTTTCTAATACATTTAGCAATTGCCCTTCACAACTCTAGTAACAGTGCATTCTGCTAATTTCCCTATTTTACAGATGAGAAAACAGCTGTTTACTGTGATCCAACAACTTAATATGGCCAACAAAGACCATATAGCTGGTTAATTGTCAAAGTGGGATTGTGTATCAGGCCTGTTAGACTCAGAGCCCAAGAGCCTAAATGTGAGGCTAAATTATGGAAAATTTCACCTCTTTGGAGGTAGTAGACTTGGTGATCAGGGGCGCAGGAAATGAAGTGGCTCAGATCTGGAATCTTCCAGATCTATGAATTGAGTAGATCTGGAAGATCTATGAAATGGAGGTCATCATTCTTTCATAGAGTTTTTGTCAGGGTTAAATTACATAACATAGAAGCAATGTCCAATACACCACAAGTGCTTAGGGGATTTATATGTGCACACTACTATATTTAAAATAGATAACCAGCAAGGACCCACTATATAGCACAGGGAACACTGCTTAATATTCTTTAATAACCTAAATGGGAAGAGAACTTGAAAAAGAATAGATACATGTATATGTATAACTGAATCACTCTGCTGTACACCTAAAACTAACACAACATTGTCAATCAACTCTACTTCAATATAAAATAAAAATTAAAAAGAAAAAAAATTTAAAGTAGCTGCTTTTTGAATGACAATTATTGCAATATGCTTATTAGTTTTGTTTACTCTTTGACCAGTAATACCCAAACTTGGGGCCTACTCTAGACCAATAGGTCACCTATTTCTGGGAAGAGACCTTAGAATATGAACTCTCATCCATCATCACTTACAATTCTTAGGATCTGGCTAGTTGGGGACATCATGCTTTGGGTTTTTGGTTCCTCTTCTATACTCCGAACTAACCAGTTACTTAGGTAATTTGTTAAAGGCCACCCCATGCCACTGCTCTCTCTAGATCAGCCCTGCAAAGTACAAACCAATCTTTATTTTCTCCCTGATCTGTAAAGATTAGTGATGCTGTACCAGTCAGATAAGTGTCAGCTCTGGTTCTTTCTGGCACAGAATTATATGTGGTTCAAAGCACACATTTAGAGGAAAGATTGTCTGAGGCCTTCACAGTGAAATTGCTTTTCTTAAACAGGTCTTGTGTTGACACCCAGAAAGCAAAGTCTCTACAGAGCTTTCCCCCCTCCCCAATCATCTGTCAATCTTTTAAAAATCAATTCAGAATTTACCTATTCCAGAAATTGGTACTAATTGCCCTTGATTCCAACTACTTCCACATTACTCTCAGAATTTCAATTATGAGTCTATAAATATAACTGGCTTTTGGTTACAGGACAAAAGTTCTTGATAATGGCAGTTTAGTATGTCTCTTCAACTAAACTCTATAGTCCTTGAAGGTAGGAACCATTTCTGTTGCATATTAAATGTGGATGAAGATATGGTCCCTGTCCTCAAGGAGCATAATATCCAACGAAGAAAGATGCTGACCTGCAACTATTAAACAATATTTTCCATGTAACTAGATGCACATTATAGTGCTCTGGCTATTCCATGAACCCAACTGTTGACTAAAATACTACGTTCAGGAATGTCATCAGCTTGCTAAGGAGACTCACACCTGAGTTTCATAGAATGTTTGCTATTTTGGAGGGCCAAGCAAATCACTACAAATGTTTGCAGTAAATCAAAATGATATTTACTTTTATATATAATCTTTTTTTTTTTTTTTTTTTTTTTTTTGCGGTATGAGGGCCTCTCACCGTCGTGGCCTCTCCCGTTGTGGAGCACAGTCTCCGGACGCGCAGGCTCAGCGGCCATGGCTCACGGGCCCAGCCACTCCGCGGCATGTGGGATCCTCCCGGACCGGGGCACGAACCCGTGTCCCCTGCATCGGCAGGCGGACTCTCAACCACTGCGCCACCAGGGAAACCCTATATATAATCTTTATCTAGAACTTCTTCTCAAAGTCCACTCTTTTCTAGTCCATGAGCATATTATTCTCTAGACAAGCATTTTTCAACTGTAGCTTATGGTTTATTACTAGGTCAGGAAATTTATTTAGGGGCCATGACCATCATTTTAAAAACATGAAATAGAATAGACAATGTCATAGACTGTATACTTAATAAAAAAGTGAGTTTATGAAAATTGTTTTCTGCACATGTACAGGGTCACAGTGTAAAATGTATTTCTTACTATGACTTGTAATCAAAAAGCATTTGAGGAACAATGCATCTAGTCAGCACCCAGAGAACTGAACAGATATTCTTAGTAAGACTATAGAAAAGCTTGATGTTTGCAACATGTTTTCCCATTGAAGAGAATCACGTTATGTTGTGGTAATACTTTCTTTGCTAAGTTTAAATCTAACCATGGAGAACAAAACATCAGTCATGTTACTGATAAAACTCTACTGAAGACCTGGCTTAGATGGATGGCCACATCAGGAAGTGGGCTTCCTAATGCTTCACATCAGAAGTGTTGGAGTTACATGTCACCCAATTGTATGCAGAATTAGATAACTACAGACCTCACTGGGATCAAGCTCCCATAAATCTACCTCATGATGGACTCTCTGCACCAGAGAATCCAAGGTGCTAAGATCAGAAGGCCACTCTCAGGAAATCTTAAAGTGTGACTCACAGGGAAGTCGCAAAAAATAATTCCAGCCTCAACCAAGTAGGTAATTCTCAAAAGAATCCCCAGAAGCCATGGGAAACCACCACAGTTGTCTTGAGCCTCCCCATCTGTAATGGCTTGTCCTCCACTTCACATGAATGCCTCTCACTGTCCAAAGTTAAGGGTCTAAAGATCACCCTGGCACTAGTCCTACACCCATGAAAATTTGAAACACAAGCAAATTTCCAGGCCTTTGAAGCCTTATGCAAATAAAACATTTTTCCTAGAAACCAGTACTTGATAAATATCTAGACCTTGTGACAGTTACCAGGAGAAACTCCTGGTGACTTAGTTGCCAATAATTCCAGTACTATGTGGCATTATGGCTTGTTAACATGAAATCAGTTGTGAGCACTCTCCTATTCTGAGCAGAATACAGATATTTATTATATTGTAGGGTGATGTGTAACAGAGAACAAATTTGACTCCATATTGGATCCGTTCCTTTAGTTCTAACCTTTGTGTTCTGTTGCCTGTGCTTAGTCATGCAGGCTCTGCACCTTTTGTAAAAGAATGTTGCCTATAGCCTGAAATATACAGGATAGCACATTTCTCAAGGCTCTGACCTTTAAAGGTGTAACACTTATCCATTAAAAAGTTGCAGAAAAGAAAATAGCATTTGTCTTGTTGGAAGTTTATAGGAGCATTGTGACCAGACCTACATGGACAGCTGCAAGAACAAAGGATTCCAGCACCAAGAAGTTTGCAACAACTAGCCATACCCCCTCCCTTTTAGTGTAAAAGGTGCCTGAATTCTAACTTGGGTAAGATGGTTCTTTGGGACACTAGTCCTTTGTCTTCTCAGTCTGCTGGCATTCCGAATAAAGTCACTATTCCTTGCCCCAACATCTTGTTTCTCAATGTATTGACCTGTCATGTGGCAAGCAGTACAAGCTTGGACTCCATAACAGATGCACCTATGCAAAGTCTCCTCTCTCAGAGAGCAGCTTCTGCAATATCACTCCCTTGTTGCAAAATTTAGAAATTCCCCAAGTCTTCTTTGAGTCACTTTTCCTTTCTGATCATAGTTAAAACCTTATTGTGCACTACCTTTCGACCTCTTTGCATTCCGCACCCCAGAGCTGAGTATACCACCGCTTCTGTCTAACCACACAGTCTCCATTCTATTTTTTAAAGATATTTTTAAGAGAGTTTTAGGTATACAACCAAGTTGAGAGGAAAGTACAGAGATTTCCCGTATACACCCTGTCCTCACACATTCATAGCCTCCCCATTATCCACATCACTCACTAGAATGGTACTTTGTTTTTTTTAACCAACAATGATCCTACATTGACACATCAGAATCATCCAAAGTCCACAGTTCCCCTTAGGATTCACTCTTGGTGTTATACATTCTATGGGTTTGGACAAAAGTATAATGACATATGTCCATCATTAAATATCATAGAAAGTATTTTCACTGCCCTATCCATTCTATCTTTATGAGCTAGCATTTCTTACTGCTGCTGATAATGGAACTAAGGCCCATGAATTCTGCCTTCTAGATTTCATTAGTTTTGCTTCACCTGAAGAATCACCTCCAGCAGATTGCTGAACTGTTGGAGTTTTGAGCGTCTATGCCTCTCAAGGCCCAGTCAAGCCCAGTACTTTTGCCATGCTTCCTTCCCTAGAACCTGAATTTTCCTGAGCTCTTTATCTCATCAGGTCTCGAATAACTCAGGAACTTTAATGTCAACAAAAATATTTTCTTCTGCCATAACATTTTTTCGGGAGCAGTGGAACATGTCTCTTGCATTCTCTTTATCCTCATCCTCATTTTAGGGAGACTCAGTTGTGTTTTTACAATTAACTTACATTGCCCCTTTCTTTCTCTGACACATAAAAAGCTCACTCTGTTTGCTGGATCTTCCAATCTTCTTTTTAGATATTTATTTTTCTAACATTCTCCTCTCGGTTTAGCCTGGATCCATAACTACCTGCATACCTATCCTTTATGAAGCGTGAATTCAATGAACTGAGAGTCTTCCAAAAGTATATATCTTTCAAACAAATGTGTCTACTTCCTCCACCCCATCGCCACATTGAATAATCCTACTCGGGAAGCATTCTCTCATCAGATGACCATCGAACTTAGCACTGAACTTCAATATAAGACATAGTAAATTATAGTGCTCAAGAGTCCAGATTCTGGAGCTAAATGACGAGTTTGAATTTAAGCTATTTTATTTCTTAGCTATATATATCCTTGGGCAAATCCTTTAAGTTACTTTGCCTCAGTTTTCTTATATGTAAAATGGGATCATTAACGTTCCCTCCCTTATGAGATTATTATAAATATTAAATAAACTCACAGGTAAATTTCTGAGATTAGTTCATGATACATAGCAGGAGGTATTATGTGTTATCTTCCCTGAAACTTCTTTTATTCATACATTTCCCAGGCATTTTACCTCAAGAGAGAGGTGATCACTGTTGCACCTACTAATTCCTTAAACATGATTCTCTAGTCCGTTCTTCTGATATATATCTAACTTTTATAAAGTTGCTAGTTGATATTTGATTCAAGCCTTAAGGGAGCAACTATTGGCGGTTTTAAGGGTATGCTTCTCCCTGGTTTTCTGGATCCAGGCTCCTTCTGAGAAAATCATTCCAGTGAGCTTCTGGAGGTCTTGCTGCCCTTCCTCTGGTTGTTTACTTTGAACCCCAATCACCCTTTCTTATCAAGTAACAACTAGAATACTCTTACCTAATCCTATCTATAAGGACACTAAACCTGGGTGTATCACCTCTCCCCTTTCTTATTTGTCCAGACTGACCTCCAAGGTATTGTTTTTCTGCTTATTTTGGTCTACCCTCTTCTGTAAGAACTTAACCTTGCTCCTAAGAAAATCTCTGTCTTCCTCTTAACCAAATGTTCTTTATTTCTCTTTCATTTTGCCAAAGATCATGTTTTGATAGCTTTTAAAATCCAATCCAATTCTTCTTTGTTACCAGAACAAACCCGGTTCTTGAAGACAGAGTATTCCTAGCACAGACTTTTCTATTTGCCTTCTTAACTTTTGGGTTTGAACAAATTTCATTAGGTGGCTTCTCTACCTCAAGCAAAGATGGTCTATCCCTTACTTAATAAGGGTTCCTCTACTGGGCGCTATTCATTGATGTAATCACTATCCCTCTGAGTCTGAACCTAGTTACCTGAAGACAATGGGTTGGGCAGAGCTCTTTTGAGACAAACCATGTGATGCAAGGTGTGAGCCTTCCACACTTCACCCCTTGACAACTGAAATGCAGATCAGGAAAGACTATACCTGGTATGAAGCTCTGTTGCTCAAGCAGAACTTAACTGCTCTGAAATCTAAAGCCCTAGCTTGAAGGCCTTGTTGGGAAAAAAAAAAAAAATACAATAAAGCTAAAATCTTTCCATACAACCTGTGCCTAAAGAGCCCACACAATGATATATTACAGAAATAATCTCTTTTTCTATGATATTCTAATCCTTTTCTGGGTCTCATCTGCAATACAAGGCCAAGCTGTCCCTGTGTAATTTGTGGGCAGCAGCAACGACATGTACATGAAAGCCTGACGGCTAGCTCGCTGGGGTCTGTCCCAGCTAATAACCAGTTGTCCCACTGGAAAAACAGCACAGATATGCTGCCTCCAAAATACCAGGATACAATTCTAGAAGATCTGGATCTACAAAGCACTAAATAAATAAGTCTTCAGGCTGCACCATCAGAAGCAAAGATCACCACGTTTCATTTTGGTACCTAAATATCAGTCCTTGTATCCTTCTTTCAAAGTTAATAGACTGTGCATCACTCCTTTGGTCTCTTGAAACACTCAGATAATAACACCCTGTAGCCATAGGAAGCAGATGAAGATCAAAATATTTCTTACTGATAAAAGCTAAGCTGGAGGCTATGGCCTCAGTGTACATTTTCCTAATTCTTCACTCCATAATTACACCCAGCCATATGGTCACAGTGAGCTGGGCCACCACAAGACACCCTTGTATGAGCCTTCTGACCATGAAGCTTAGCACCCAGAGGATAGAGATCAGAACATAGACTTTCCATAAGCAGGCAGCTTCAAGAAGAGAACCTGGAATTATTGCCTGGTCTTCTTCTAAGTTGCTGGTCAGAAAATCCCATGAGAAGGCATAAGTCAGTGAGGGAGTGGGACCAACCACGTGCATGAGTCTACATGAGATGTTCCCTCGTGGGGACATGAGGCCAGGCTAACACTTCAGATTTGGATTTTAAATAATTGTCTTAATATTAAAAGACCAGGAGTCTGGCTGGATAGGGAATTGTTCACCAAATCCCAAAGACTTTTCTAATATTCTGCCCCAGTAATTAAATGTAAATAATGTAGTGAAAGGCAGGTTAACCATTTATTTTACACTGCAATGTTTCTAGGTTGGACAATAAATCACATTAACCATCTAGGGCTAATGCTGATTAATTTTTTCTTGCCCACCTGTAAGACTTTATAAACTAGAGTGTTTTTAATTCAAGTTAGAAAACAGATTCATGGGACTTTTCCAAAATAGCTTTTCCAGAATATTTTAGTAAGAGTTCAACTCATATGTTAACATATTTTAAATGTTTTTGAAAGTGCTCTGAAAACTGTAAGATATTGCATAAAATATGATGTTGTTTTCGGTAAGTTTAGAGTTTTACACGGTGTCTTTTTTCTAATAAACCATATCTATTTCTAAACGTGGATGAATTTTTGTGTCTCATCTACTGAACTATTCACTGTCCTGGTCAGAGATTGAACCTGATTAGGTTGATGGGATACACTTTCTAAAAATGCTTAGAACACAAATGGGAACCTCTGCTTTTTTGAAATAATTAAGAAACATCAATAATCCCAACTACCTAATTCAATTACTATTGTCATTTTTTGAACTTTCCCTTTAGACTCTCCCTTTATTATGTCATTTCTCAATAAAACAAATTAGTCTTAGGTACTTTTCATCTAAGAGTATTTATTTCTCAGCTGTAACCATTATAAAGTCTGTGTTAGAGTTGTATACAAGCCGATTCCAAAATATCTTCCACTTACTCGTGGCTGGTAGGATCACATATGACTGGTGTTTCTCTTTTTCTATGGAGAAAGTTCTCTTTGTTCAGGCTGTCACGTGAATTACTTGGGCTCCTTGGGGACTGTTAGATGCTGGTGGTGATTAATGGGAAGTTAAAACCCGTCCCATGACACCTCTTTCATCTTCTTCATGGGAGAGTGTTTGAAAAGGTACATAAACATCCCTACCAAGTAGGAGTCACTCTCAACAATACCATTATCTGACATTGAACCTTACAATTTATAAACTTAGGTCAAAACTTTATGTGTAATTTCATTTGTGCCATAAAATTATTCTTGAATAAATAAAAATGACTTTAGCTTGAAGATTTCCTTTAAGTGAAATTTTGGGTAAATAGAATGCATTCAAATTCTCTTAATCATCTTTATGTGCCCAGACCAGATTACTTTTTCCTGGGGTCTTCATTATAAGACAAGTCACAAACAAGGTGATCTTGTTAAAAGAGACTGGGGTCTGCTCACAGGCACATATACATTCAAAATGAAAATATCTAAAATAAAACTTCTGGGTTCCCTGCTGTTATCAGAGGAATCTCAGAGGTATCTGTAAGCCAAATAATAATGAGGGGGGGGAGCAGTGAGAGTGAGAGAGGGAGAGAATAACAAAAACAGTTTTCTACTTTTACGAGGTTAGCAGGTGCTAATCACTCAAGTCCCCAGGAAGCCCTCTTTTCCCTCCACAAGAGTTTGCAAAATAGCTTTTGTGTACATTTTACCCCTTCTACTGTAACCAGACCCTGCATCACTCTCACTTTTCTGTAAAGTGATTGACTGATGCTGCCATGCTGGTCTACCTCACCCACTGTTGGAATCAGTGATCATTCTGGTCCTGTTGGCAGGCCCAGGACAGGACCGTGCTATGACAGGTATAATATAGAAATAATGTAGACCCTAGTGTAAATAATTAAAGTTGTATTTTGAGCACAGTTTACCAGTGACATCATTTATCAATATCACTAGAATTCTTCAATGAAATTACAGCTTTATATGTAGAATTTAGATGTCTACCATTCACGGCAGTACATGAAGGATGTTTCTATGAAACATAGGTACTAGATTCATTAACATCAAGGGGCAGGTCTTTTTATGGGGGGAGGTATAGTTGATTTACAATGTTGTGTTAATCTCTGCTGTACAGCAAAGTGAGTCAGTTAGACATACATATACATATTTTTTTATATTATTTTCCATTATGGTTTATCACATGATATTAAATATAGCTCCCTGTGCAATACAGTCAGATCTTGCTGTTTATCCATTCTCTATATAAAAGGTTGCATCTGCTAATCCCAAACTCCCAGTACATCCCTCCCCCACTCCCTTTTCCCCTTGGCAACCACAAGTCTGTTCTATATGTCTGTGAGTCTGTTTATGTTTCATAGATAAATTCATTTGTGTCATATTTTAGATTCCACACGTAAGTGATATCATATGGTATTTGTCTCTCTCTTTCTGACTTAGTTTGATAATCTCTAATTCCATCCATGTTGCTGCAAATGGAATTATTTTGTTCCTTTTTATGGCTGAGTCGTATTCCATTGTGTGTGTGTGTGTGTGTGTGTGTGTGTGTGTGTATCTCACATCTTCTTTATCCATTCATCTGTAGATGGATATTTAGGTTGTTTTCATGTCTTGGCTATTGTGAATAGTGCTGCTATGAACATAGGGATGCATGTATCTTTTTGAATTATAGTTTTGTCCTGATATATGCCCAGGAGTGGGATTGCTGGATCATATGGCAACTCTATTTTTAGTATTTTGAGGGACCTCCATACTGTTTTCCATAGTGACTGCACCAACTTACATTCTCAAGGGGCAGGTCTTGATTCAAATAACTGAGCCTCTATTCTCTTCTCCTTCTGTGAAACTGAACCCATTCATGGATTACTTTCTAGACTCAATGAATATAACCCTAGTTGTATTGTGCCTTTTGGAGAGAAATTCAGAGAACAAAAATCAAGGTTAAAAATGTGAAGAGGCCAACTGTTGGGCAAGTATAAATTAGTGAATAGAGAAACAAACTGATGTCAGTTTCCATATATCAGGAGCTCTTACTTGTATCAGTTTAAATAAACATGATGTGTTTTTAATTTAAAAAAATGTAAATTTGGGGGGAAAATGTCAAAGGAAATCTTTGTTTTCTCTCTTAACTGATATTTTAATGTAAGTAAATTATATGAATGTAATATAAATAATTCCAGAATACAACTATTTCAAAATGGTCTTGATATCATGTCTTATAAGAAAAAAAAAAAGAAAAAGAGGTTTGAAAACAACTCTTCCAAATAGAGTTGAGGGATAGAGTATATGCTTGTCAGTTTTTAACCAAGGTTTATAAATCTGAGATGCCCATCCATAGATTACCTCAGTAGAAACTGATCTTAGAAAAATGCAAAAGTCATCCACACTCTTTCAATCTATATTCTTTTCTCTTCATTTATTCCTTTGTCTCTTGATTTCCAATAAAAGAGTACCCTAGACCTATCTCGTGCAGGGAAAAACAACATATGTTTATAAAGAGTTAATAGAACAAATTAAATTGCTATAACATATACTACTGTCTCAAACTTTCTGGAGGATTATTTAACATCAAAAACTTTAAAAGTATGCCCCTACTTTACTTCTCAGAAATTCTACTTCTAGAGATCTATCTCAAAGTTGAGATGCATTAAATGTTGGTTACTGCAGTATTCTTTATAAAAAACAAAAATTGGGAACAATGTAAATGTCCGACAAATCAAACCCATCAATGTAAATTTGTCGTCCTGAATGATTGTTCCAAAAATGTAGAAAAACACATAATGACATAAGGAAATCTTTGTCATATATTGTGATGAAAAGCAGATTAAAAACAGTTTGTACAGTATGATCTTATCTCAGTCTGTTTGGGCTGCTATAACAAAATACCATAGATTGGGTGACTAAAACAACAAACATTTATTTCTCACAGTTCTGGAGGCTGGGAAATTCAAGATCAAGGCACCAGCAGATTCAGTGTCTGATGAGGAACTCTTTACTTGTTCACAAACAAGCTGTCTTCTCCCTGTGCCCTCGCATGTCAGAAGGATGAGAGAGTTCTCTGGGGTCTTTTTTGTAAGGGCACAAATTTCATTCATAACATCTCCACCCTCATGACTAATCACTTCCCAAAGGCCCATCTCCAAATATTATCATACTGGGAATTAGATTTCAACATATGACTTTGGGGAGAAAATTCAATTTTGCAAAAGAAACTATATACTTAATATAAAATTTTATATTCATGGAAAGAACTTCAGAAAAAATTGTCTTTAAGTTTAGAGATTATGAGTAATTATATAATAACAATAGTAATTTAGTGAACAGTGTTCTCTGTACCAGGCGCTCTTCTAAGTGCTTTACATGCACTGTTTAATTTAATTTAATTCTCACAACAACCGGAAAGATGGGCATTATTGTCCCACTTAGAAGATGAAGAAACCGAAGCCCACAGAAATTAAGAGGTTTGATCAAACTAACAATGACAGACACAGGCTTGAGCCCTGGCAGTCTAAGCAGAGAACACATTTTAAATTACTATACTATAAAAACATCCCAATTTTTATTCATTTATGTTTTATATCTTTGTCCAAATTTTCTAGAGTAAACATGCATTATTTTATAACCAGGAAAAATATCTAATAAATATTGTTTTAAAATCATGTTAGGCATTGTAAGGAAAAAGAAAAAACTCCTAAGTAAGTATAGAATAATATTTCTTTTTTTTTTTACTATTTTTTTTTTTTAAATTTATTTTTATTTTTTGGCTGTGTTGGGTCTTCGTTTCTGTGCAAGGGATTTCTGTAGTTGCGGTGAGCGGGGGCCACTCTTCATCGCGGTGCGCAGGCCTCTCACTGTCGCGGCCTCTCTTGTTGCGGAGCACAGGCTCCAGACGCGCAGGCTCAGTAGTTGTGGCTCACGGGCCCAGTTGCTCCGTGGCATGTGGGATCCTCCCAGACCAGGGCTCGAACCCGTGTCCCCTGCATTGGCAGGCGGACTCTCAACCACTGCGCCACCAGGGAAGCCCTAGAATAATATTTCTATTTCAAGAAATAGATCTTCTGAAACTAAATTGATGGATTAGAGTCTCCTTTAATTTGCTTTTGGGATGCAATAAAACCATGTAACTGATGAAATAACAAATGACAACATTTCTGCCTTACTAATCACCTTTTTTTTAATATAGATGATCAACCTATCCAAGAAACATGATATTTCCATAATATGACTGTGTCTGTGCTTGCTTCCAATTTTCCCCCTACATTTCTCCTTTCTAAAGAAGTGTAAACATCTCACGTAGATATATGACAACTTGTTCTCCTTATAAGTAAGGAGAGAACAGAGTACAGAAAATGAAACCATTGTGGAATTAAGCGTATCATCCTTCTTTCAAAAGGAATTGGTCACAATTTGCTTTGTTGGAATGATCTGTCCCTTGTTACCAATTTATATTGCTCTGTGGGACTGTGTTAGAAAAACATTATTATTATTAGCAGTAGTGATACTTGGCAGCCATTCAGCACATTTCATCAAAGACTCTAAGAGCTTAGCCATCCATCAAACTTGCCTTGGTGTGCTCCTGGGAGGAGGTGGTATTATTTCTGTTTGGAACAGAGGTTAAGTGACTTGCCCAAGGCCTTGAAGCTAGTAAGATTCAGAGTTGGGAATTAAACCCTGGAGACTTGACATCCAGCATCCCACTCTCCTTCCTGGAACACATTCCCTCTGCCTGTCTGAAAGATGTAGGGATAAATAAAGCATCTAATAGAAAAATGGCCTGCTCCCCAGCATGTGTTCTTATGTTCAAGCTCTTCTGCCATTAAATTGGAAAAGCACAAGTACTTTCATTCAGAATGTGAGCTAGTACCTTTCAGTTTTGGCACTTGTTTCATTCATTCCTTCACCGAATATTTATTTAGCACTACCACACATTAGACAACAATTTAGTTTTTGTGAGCAACACATTCATGACCTGCAGGGAGTTTTCAGTCTAGTAGGAAATAAAGACGAACAGATCATTATAATAATGAGTGATGTTGGTTAGTGTTTATTACTGTATCATAGTCCACACTTGAAATGTAGATCCTTCCTCTTTTGCTGTATATTATAGATTTTAATGAGGCAACATCTGTGTCACAGCAATTTAAAGCCATATGTAGTATATACATGTGTGTAAAGCATATTTGGTTCTTTGATTTTAAGTAAAGTATAAATAGATGATAATAATTCATTATCATTTTTTAGACGTTGGTAGCGAATAGCTACTAAGACACGTTAGAGTTAGAACATGACTCCTGAGAGGCAAAATTCTTTTTTGGTATTTCCTTTTGCTGTAATAAAAAAACATTACCAGATTTAAAAATCTGTTGTTGGATTTGAGCTAAATACTACCTCTCAGAAGAAGCAGTTGCATGTAGTATTCCTGATGACTAATCCATACATTTTTATTGTAGCCTCCTAAGTGTCTGGCACTGAGCTATGTGCAGTGACATGTACAAGAGGCTGAGAATCAGACCCTGCCCTTCAGATGCTTATATTTATAAAGGGGTGAGTTTATAGACTAGGTAGAATTCTATGTTTCAAAATTTGTCACTTAACTTTTAAATTCTCTTTAAAGAAATAAAATTCCACTAAATCCTAAGAATGAGGAGTTTCCATGTTCCTATCTGTAGCAACCATCATTTTCCTACTACCTACAACCAACTGGAATGTTTGAATAGTAAGGAGTTGTACACAGAAGCAGAGACTCCCAAGTTAAAGTTTCAAAACTATGGTGGTATTTCATTTACTCTCTCCAAGCTGTTATTTCTGCCACAGTAAAATGAATATAGTAAAAATAACTGTTTAACATATCTCTGATGTTTGAAGGATCAAATGGGATCTTACACGTAAAAACTCGCCGGTAAATTGTGAATATTATAAAAAGTAAGTAATTATAATATCCTTTGGTGAAATAAAATGGTTGGAATACATATAGTCCCTTTGGGGAGGATATTCCTTGCTTGATATGTATAATAATAATAGCAATAATAACATAATTCTTATCATTTTACCCATATCTAAACAGATGAGGGCAGCAGCACCCTGTAAACTCAATGTTATTTCTTTAAAAAAATTGCTTTAAAAGTCAAACTATGAGTACCTTGTGTCTAAATGCAAAAGCTATACATATACTGATTTACAGAACATGCAAATCTCAGTCCCAGTAGAATATCTATTCATGATAAAGATGCTCAGCAAACTGGAAATAGAATATAACTTCCTTAATCTGAAAAAGACCTCTACAAAAAATGTACAGCTAACATACTTAATGTTTTCTCCCTAAAATTAGGAATGAGATAAGGATGTTCCTTCCCATCATTTAGATTAGACATTGTAGTAGAGTCCTGGCCAATGCAATAAAGTAAGAAAAAAATGTTAAAAAAACTGAAAAGGATAAATGTTAACTATCTATATTTGAAGATGGCATAATTTCCTATGTAGAATATTATAAGGAATCTATACACACACAGACACAGACACACACAACTAATAGTATTAATCAGATACAAGGTCAATTTATAAAAATCATATTATTCCTATACATTAGCAACAGTAAAACAAAAATTAGAAAATTTAAAAAAAACTTACTACTTAGAATCTAAACCAATTAGCATTTAGGAATAAATTTTAGATTTCTATACTAAAAGCTACAAAATATTGCTGAGAAAAATGAAAGGGTGTCCAAATAAATAGAAAGATACATCATGTTCATAGCATAGAAAACTCAATACCATTAAGATGTCCATTCTTCCCAAATAGGTAAATAAATCCAAAACAGTCTCTGTCAAAATTGCATCAGACCTTTTAGTAGGAATTAGGAAACTGTGTCTAAAGTTATGTGGAAATGCAGAAGACCTAGAATAGTCAAAACAATTTTGACAACAAAGTTGGATTACTCATATTTCTTGAATTCAAAGTTTACATTAAAGCTACAATAATCAAGACTGTAATATTTGCATAAAGACAAAGACATTCATAAAACAATGAAATAAAATAATCTCAAGATAGTCAAGTCAGTTTATATAGTTGATAAATTATGACAAAGGTGTTCACTTCAAAGAGAAAAGCACAGACTTAAAAGAAAGGCGTTGGAACAACTGATTATCCATATGGAAGAAAATGAACTTTGATCTTTGTCTTGTATCTTATGCCAAAATTAATTAGAAATGGATCATAGTTAAACATAAAACTATACAACTTACAGAAAGAAACATGGGAGAAAATCTTTGCAACTTTGGGATTGGCAAAGGTTTCTTTTGTACTAACCACAAAAGAAAAGGGAAAAACATGATAAATTGGACTTCATCAAAATAAAAACTTGTACTCTTCAAAATAGTGTGTGTGTGACTATTTTTTGATTGGTTGGTGGTGAGGTAACAGGGCAGTGCTCCAAGAATCTTGTGCTCAGCCTGAAGTTACCATCCTCCACCTGGGTGGGGCCTTTACTTCCTGTTGAAGAACTCAAAGATATATTGTTATTACATATCCCTTGATGAGGAACTGGGACTCTGCTTTATCATGGCACTATTGTTTCTTGATTGCTCCTCCTTTGTTTCTGCATTCCCTCACTTCCCAATTAGTAACTGTTTGAACTGGCCCTTTGGAACTCAAGGAAGGTCTAGGAGGCCGAAGCTTTTTTCCTACAAACAAGAAACAGGGACACAGAAAGTCTTCTGCACCCAGGAGGGCCCCACAGGGTCCTGCTCGATTTCACAACGAAATGTCCTCATTTGTACTGTCTTTAGCTGTTCTCGCTTTCACAGGTCCCTGCTGAATTGCCTTTATTTCTGACTGTGAGACTTCCTCAGCTATTACTCCCAGCTGTAGCCCCTCACTCTTCCCCTGGTATAAAAAACTCAGCATGACAACCTGTAGGCTTTACCATCTTCAAGATATTCTTCGGCCACATTGGAATTATTCTACTGCTTTTCCATAATACTAAGGCCTGGTCAATTATGCCAGGCTATTTTGAGTTCATATGCATAGACCTGTAGTAGCTAGATGGGTCAATGGATAATCTACCTGAGGTAGGTGTGTAATGGAGACTGTCATGACCTACAGAACACCTTGCTTGTTGGAAGATGGTACCATTATTCCATTGCAGTGGATTGCTTCTGTGCGCAAAATGTGGACCAATGTTCACAGATCTTCTGGGTTTTCAAGAAAGTGGAAATAAGGTTTTATGTGAAATTTCCCAACAGTAGGCCATATGTAGCCTGTGGACAGCTATATTAGTTTTCGTTTGTGGTTTTAACAAATTATCACAAACTCAGTTGCTTAAAACAATACAAATTTATTATCTTACAGTTCAGTAGGTCAGAAGTCTGACATGGATCTTTCTGGACAAAAATCAATGTGCTAGCAGGCTGTGTTCCTTTCTTAAGGCTCTTGGGAAAATGTTCTTTCCTTGTTTTTTTCAGCTTCTAGAAGTCACCCACATTCCTTGGCTCATGGGCCCCTTCCTCTATCTTCAAAGCCAGCAATGTCATGTTTCTCTGGCCCATTCTCTGTTGTCACAGGCCTCTCTGACCACAGCTGTGAAAGGTTAACCACTTTTAAGGACTTGTGTGATTAGAACGGACCCATGTCCAGGATAATCTCCCCATTTCAAGCCCCTTAACTTTAATCACACCTGGAAATTCCCTTTTGCCATGTAAGTTAACATAACAGATTCCAGGGATCAGGATTATGGATACCTTTAGGGAGTCTTTATTCCACCTATAAATGGGCCAGTTGTAACCTCTGGCCTAGATATTCTATGAAGTCATCTCTAGTCTAGGATTCTTTCTACTCCCTAGTAAAGGGCTATGGGCCTCTTCTGCTTTCTGTGTCCTGGATTTACCAAGGTGCTGTCAAACCTGTCCAAGGGAAGGTTTATGGGATTCCCCCAGACCTTCTCAGAAACCTGCAGGCACTCAGGGAAGGTGCTTGCTGCCTTTCTTTTGTACCAGGACAAGATCTGGTCTCAGGGAGCAGAGGGAAAGTTTTACTCTGGTCTCATCTAAGTGTGGTAAATGCTTAGCAACCTCAGGGCTAGGCTTTTGAAAGTTTGTTTCAAAACCAGTTTGTTTTTGCCTTGAGGCCCTGAGAGCTAAAGGCAGCAGTGGTTTGGCTGTCCTAAAGAAAGGAAGATCATCAGGTTACAGGAAATACTGCGTAGAGGGACTAGTTAAAATTCTACTATTTTATAAATTAGTTTTATTTTGCCTGTATTTTCTTAAGTGAGAGATCTGTGTGTGCTCAAGCAGACCACACTTAACTATTGCCATGAGATTGAAAAAAAGAACAATTAGCAAGCAGTGCTTTAAATTTCCATTATTTCCAAGCAACTTAATGCCCACCGACAGACGAATGGATAAAGAAGATGTGGTACATATATACAATGGGATATTACTCAGTCACAAAAAGGAACAAAATTGGGTCATTTTTAGAGTTGTGGGTGGACCTAGAGACTGTCATACAGAGTGAAGTAAGTCAGAAAGAGAAAAACAAATATTGTAGATTAACGCATATATGTGGAATCTAGAAAAATGGTACAGATGAACCAGTTTGCAAGGCAGAAATAGAGAGACAGATGTAGAGAGCAAACGTATGGACACCAAGGGGGAAAAGTTGGGGGGGGATGGTGGTGGGATGAATTAGGAGATTGGGATTGACATATTTACACTAATATGTATAAAACAGGTAACTAATAATGTACTGTATAAAAATAATAAATAAATAAAATAAAATAAAGTTCTATTATTTCAATTGAAAAAGTTGTAGTTGACATCCAGTTTTCCGTTCTGCCTTGAATAAAATGTTTAATGATATGAGCATTTCAATAATATGTGAAATTTATTTTCCCATAACTTATGCTATTATGTTAAGCTTACAGTCTTATATAGACTAATAATTTCATCACTTTCACTCCATAAAATAAGAAGATTTTAAATAAATTAATAATATAACTTCTATATTTCCCTTTAAAATTTGAAGATCTATTTGCTGGACTTTCTAATTTCCAGTTTGCTGAAAGTCAATCTGACTACAACCACTACTTTTAGGATAGTTAGTGATTAGAAAAGAAGATTCATCATTTTATTTCAAATGCAGTTACCTATGAGTATATGAAAAAGCATTCAATGTCATTAATAACCAAAAGATGCAAATTAGAATACAGGACATTTTTTCACTTGATAGAGAGTTTTCAAAAGATAATGAAATCTGTATTGTCAATTTTGTAAAACAAATTAGGAAATTATTTTGGATGTCATTATGACAATAAATGTTATAAAATTTTAAAAAGTATGTATTGGTTAGAGTTTCAAGTAGCTTCCAAAACACATAATAGCTCCAACACAGTGGAGGTTTATTTCTTGTACATGGTGCAGTGTTGGAGCAGTAAACATGTGAGCAGAGACCCTCTCTACAGTCACTGGGACACCCAAGCTAACAGAAGTTCCACCACCTTTAATATGTGACTTCCAACCTTGTCCTGGGGATCGTTGTCATTCCAAACAACCAAAAAGGGAAGAGAGTATGGAGAAGTATGCATAAGCGGTTTATATGGGTCGTTATTGCACTATCATTGGTTGAACCTCAGACTCATGGTCACATTAAGAGCAGTGGAAGGAGGGAAAGGCAGTCTGGCTGCATCTAGGAGGGAGAGGAGACCATGGATTCTGGGGAATAAATCAAATTCTCTGCTACAGTATGGATTATATTTGATCCAGCATTTCTACATTTATCCTAAGAAAAGGTAAGGTTTGTACCCAAAGATTGAGCTACAAAAATGTTTATTAAAGGAATGTTTATGATGTTGAACAATCGGATGCTCTTTGAATGTTCAGAAATAATTTGTGTACTGATTCAAAATACATGATGATGTGCGTATATATATCCATATATATGAGAAAAATAACTGACTATGGTACAAGAACAACTATAGTAACAAATGATGCTCTACATAAATATTTATTCACTCGGAAAAATATGTATGGTATATCATTAATTTTAAAGTGCTGATTATGAATAGTACGTAGAGTTTGAACAATTTTCATCATAACAGCATATACTGATGGGTGGAAAATATCCTGGAATGATATTGACCAAAGCTATCATAGTAGTTACATCTAGATGGCGGGGTCATAGGTGTTTTGATTTCCTTTCTTTTGTGTATTTGTTTCTTTTTTTCTAATTTCCCTAAAATTACTTTATATTTATTTTGTGGGTTTTTTTTTAAATAAAAATTACAGTCAACTGTATTGCACATCTTGCAATACAAAAGTTATCTCTTTCTATGGGTTATTTAAATCATTACTTAGATTTCTTTTGGAGAGTTACATAGACCACTTGAACCTGAGAATTCTATTTGTAGCTGGATACCTGTTCCCAGTCACTCTGCATTTGAGCACTACCTTGAACTATGTAAATAACTCTTCCATGTGGCAGGGGCTACATCCTCAAGATTATCTTTTTGTACAGTGGATTAAAGTACTTAAAAGTTCTTTTCAGTTGGGCTAACTTGCTCATAGCATCCAAAACAGAGTGTGTCTGCTGTAAGTAGCTGAAATGATTAGAAATCTCTCAGATTATCACCCATCCTTTGTTTTTCAATGCAGTATTGTACAACATAGTATGTCAAGAACCAAGGACACACTGGGAATGCTGTTCATGAAAGAATGAGACACTTCACTGTGACTGCTTGCTCCCAGGTACTCACAAGCTTTCTTTAATGGAACATAGCTAATTTTATAGTAAATTCTCAGCTAAATGCTTGTTGGCTCATAATTGAAGTGTCCCAGCATTTAATTTTGACTGTCTGTAAGCAAGGTGGTTTGTCAAGAGGTCTCATTTGGTAAATCAGAGCAGAGTCCTTACTTAATTTTTTCAATTGCTTCCTTAGATAAACTGCTCTACAGCACAAATACATATTTATAACTGAAAATATTAGGAATTTAAGAATCATAAGCATAGGATAGCAATAGGCACAGCAGCTTAAATAGCCATTGAGGACCTATTAATATTAAATCAGTCTCCTATCTGAAAAGAACAGTTCTCTGCTGAGTTATAAAGATCAGTAAGATGGGGCTTTGAGGAGGTGGTGTTCTTGGTAAATCTATGGGGCTTCAGGTTGCCCTCTGCACAAGGGCTCATGGCTAAGGGGCCGAGGGGGGGCTGAAATCCAGACTTCATCGGCTTCTCCAAGCTATATGCATCCTGTGTGAGGCTGTGTCTATCTCGGCACTTGAAAGAGATTAGCACAAACGCTCTATTTTGTCTCTGCTGTCCCAGCCATTATTTAAGTCTGAAGCTGTAATACACCTTATTAAGCTTCTTTTACAGTTAGAATCAAAACATTTTTTTTATTACAGTACTGAAGGTTAAGATTAACATGAACCACTTATTGACTTAACCAGGGTCTTTCTTCCTTCCTTCCTCCCTTCCTTCCTTCTTTCCTTCCTTCCTTCCTCCTTTCCTTCCTTCCTTCCTCCCTCCCTCCCTCCCTCCCTCCCTCCCTTCCTCCCTTCCTCCCTTCCTTCCTTCCTTCCTTCCTTCCTTCCTCCCTTCCTTCCTTCCTTCCTTCCTTCCTTCCTTCCTTCCTTCCTTCCTTCCTTCCTTCCTTCCTCCCTTCCCCTCTTCTTATTATATGCCAGGCATTACACTAGACTTCAGAGATTAAAAAATGAACATCAGAGACCCTGCCTTCAAGGAATTTACAATCTGGTGGTGGCATCATTTGAAAAAATGACAATTACCAGATAGTGGAAGTGTGGGCAAGGCTCGCTCATGAAAAATTGCCGTGGCCTCAGCTTGCTTCACAATGTCTAGGTGATCAGTAAAGTTCTCTGGGTCAAGCACAGGGCATGATCCTCACTGAGTTGTAAGGTTTTTGGAGCACAGTTGTTAGTAAGAAAACCCCCAGGTTTAAACATTCTCTAAATAATGTCCCCAGCCCCCTTCTCAGCCCTTTACCCTCAAGATTCTCACCTCTGTTTTATTTAGCTTGAAATTCAGCCAGTCAGCTTTCATGTGAGTCCTTAGCTCAGCCAGGCACTGAGTAAGCTCTAAAGCTACACTGTCAGAATAGATGAAAAGAAGATGTAGTACAGAGTATCATCAGGGTACTGATGATATTCCAATATTTGCATTAAGTAACCATAAATATTTTTCATCAGATTTCAAAAATTCCCTGTGCCCAACCCAATTTTCTCAGGAATACCCAAAGAAATTTGGTAGAGGTATTTTATAGAGTCAGTGGGAGAAGATGGATTGATCTCAGCTGGAAAGAAGAGTTTAAATAAAAACGATGAGCTAACATAGGTCATGTGTTTCTGGGGCATTTTTTTGTAGGTGTATATGATTCTATAAAACTGAATTTGACTAAGTCTTTGCATAGTGACTTCTAAAAACTGATATGCTTTTTTTGTGCAAAATAGAAAGAATCGCCTTTTTTCTCCCTTAGACACGAGTGTAACAAGTAAAACAGAATGTCAAAATATTCTAGTTAAAATGCACGATGTCAGAGATTCAGCTTCATTGCTATTATGTTCGCAGCAGCATGGTACCTAAGAACAATGGAACTGGAGTGAACTCTTCCAGGCCCAGTCTGCTTTATTTGAGCCCAGCACTTTCCTTTGCACTAATTTCCCTGATTGACAGCAATATTGGCAGTAGGAAGGAATTTATGGGTATCATTAATGACAAGCAGTGGAAGCTTTTAGGTATTTTTTTTTTTAAGAAGGATTATGCCTTTCGAACTAATATGGTACGAGGACCTTTAATGAGATGGGGTTCATAGAACCTAAAATGAAAATCTAACATGTACCATTATATGTGTAGGTAGAGGCAGTTTTATAACTTTCTGAAGCATTTTATCAACTGGGAGCGTGACAAAGATGAAAGGCCATCATGAGGATTTATTTTATTTTATTTTTTTTGCGGTACGCTGGCCTCTCACTGTTGTGGCCTCTCCCATTGCGGAGCACAGGCTCCGGATGCGCAGGCTCAGCGGCCATGGCTCACGGGCCTAGCAGCTCCGCAGCATGTGGGATCTCACGGACCGGGGCACGAACCCGTGTCCCCTGCATCGGCAGACGGATTCTCAACCACTGCGCCACCAGGGAAGCCCACCATCATGAGGCTTTCTTGCTCACCCTTCATCTGTGATTGGTTACTCAGTCAAAGCTCTCCTTGATGTCTGTGGTTCTGGGTCTGTGTTTAAAACCTGCACTTAATCGGATGCTTGGCAAATGAGATTGCTTTTAGAAACTAGACAGAAATGATGTGCTTAAATTCCAGGAGATGACATTAATGTTACCATAAATGGAAAATCAAATTGTCATCGTCTTAGAGGAGCAGAGAAGAAAAAAAAATCTATTTATACCAAACACATCATAAAAATAAGTTACGTCACACGAAGTATGAATTACTTGAGTCCCGAGAGAAAACCATTAAATATAGGCATATACAAAGACAGTTTTGACTATAAAAGAAATGAAATAAACTCAGGATCTGATTGGGCCATTACACTAAGGAAGAGTTGCTAAATAGACCCCCTATAATGGGAGGCTGCACATTTCTGAGATACCAAGGACATTTTAACTGCAGAAAATTTGGTGATAAAGGGAAAGAATAAGGGGATGGGAGGGAAGTTTCCAGAAACACCTTGCTAAGCACCATTTCCCATTTCCCAAGTTCAATTCTGATTACTTCTGCCATTTTAGAAGGCTCAAAGCCTGAAAATTTGACAAGGAAATAGACCAAACAATTGAACCCACATGTAAACTATTTACAGGTTTGCTAGCCCAGAGAAATGGGATGGGGAACAAACAGCAGCAACAGCAGATTCGAAATTGGCTATAAATTTCAAATAAGAAGTGTTAAGTTTCACATTGGGCATGGTATACCAGAATAAGCTTGCTTTAGAATTTATATATATATATATACATACATATATATATATATATATATTTGAAAGAAGAACACCTTTCATTAGTTCTCTCAGCTTGTTGAAGAGAAATCGTAGCAGAGAATTGATACCCATGGAAAAGACCTATTACTGGGGAAAAGCATTTATATTTCCTGCTTTATTACCATAAGTGCTTAAACTTAGCAGCTCTGCTGAAGTAAAAAGGGTTATGTTCCAAATGTACAAGTGGGGTCAGGCGTGTAGAACTCAAACACGGACTCTTTCTTTAGCCTCAGGCAGGTCCTTTAGTCTCTGTCGCTCAATTTCATCTTTCTACAAAGCTCAGTGGAAACTACACAGCCTCCCTCAACAAAATTGCCAATAGCCTAGGGATGCTCATGCCATCTTCAGGGGTCATCTGATACGGGGGGACAAAGCCAATGACTGTACACTGCCCAAAGGGATCAGGCAGTGCTTTAGGTGCTAGTCTTAACCCTACGGATATTGTCTTATTGGCCTTGGGCGTTTTGCACTCTATACTCTTGTGTGCTTGTGGAGGCAAGTTTTGACATGGTATAGCGGTTCCCCACTGAGTTACTATCAAATGTTTGAAGTTCTTTCTACATGTAAATATGCCCTGAAATTCAGCTGAGACAGTTACATTTTATTCATATTTTCACCCATTGAAATATATTTTGAGAATAAACACTGTGGTGGATAATGCACTTGATAATGGGATTAAAAAGGAAAATACATTGCCCAGTCTTCAAGGAGGTGAGGAGGAAACAGATGTAGAAATAAACATCACCATGTCATGTGATCAGAGCTAGCAGGGGTCATATGAAGAGGAATAATAACAGGAGTAACAGATTTGATCTCAGGACGTTGAAGGAAGCTGCACAGATATTTGAACTGGGTTTTGAAGAATGAGGTAGAATTCACTGTATGGGAGCTATATGATGGATGTTCTTATACAAGGTTAAAAACAGAGCAAAGTACCAGAGGAATGGAAAACATAGTGTGTTTAGAATAGTTTTTAATGTGAAATGGGGAGTGATAAAAGATGAGATCAGAAAGGTAGGATATGTCCTGAACTTAAATAGGCTTTGAATGCAATTCTATTGCAGGGTCTCAACCTATTAGCTCATCATGGAATCAATTCAGTGTCTTCCCTTCCCAAGACTTCCCCCTTGCATTTATATCATTTCCTCTGAAACATAATTTTATACCTTTCTTCTGGATCATATCTCAACACATATACATGTACTAACATTTACTCTCTTCAAATAAAAATTCTTAATGCTAGGATTTATCCTCCTCATCTCTCTGTGCTACTGTCTATAACTGACTATAGCTAAACTTACCTTCACAGATAGTTCTCAAAAGTATTATTTACTTCTTTAATAAATACTTCAGTCTTCACTAGCCATGATGGTTAATTTTGTGCCAATTTGACTAAGCCACAGGGTGTTCAGATACTTGGTCAAACATTATTCTGAGTGTGTCCAAGAGGGTTTCTGGATGAGATTAACATTTGAATGGATACACTGGGTGAAGCAGATTGCCCTTCCCTAAGGTGGGTGGGCCTCATCTAATCAGTTGAAGGACTGAATAGAACAAAAAGGCCGACCCTCCTGCTCATAAGAGATAATTCCTCCTGCCTGACTGCCTTTGAACTGAGACATCAGCTTTTTCCTGCCTTCAGATTTTAACTGAAACATTAGTCCTTCCTGGGTTTCAAGACAGCTGGCCTTGAGACACTAGAACTACACCATGGGCTCTCCTGGGTTCCAACTTGCCAATTCATCCTGAAAACCTTGGGAATTGTCACCCTTTATGATCATGTGAACAAATTTCTTATAATAAATCTCTCTTATATATTATATAAACATTAAATATAAAACTTATTGGTTCTGTTTCTCTGTATGTGTCTAATACATCAGCTAACACTCTGATTCTCAGTTTCCTTATCTTTATAATGAAGATAATAATATTATCTACCATTGGGTCTATTATGAGGAAATGGTACTACTAATATCTATGTGTGTAATATATGTGTGGAAATATTTATTTGGTGGAAATAAACATTAAATAATTGGAAGCTATTATTATTAAAAAAAAGTTTCTGCCTACACTACTGTTTGGACTTCTCTGTTCACACTCTATCATTACATCAGACATCTCTTGTGATGGGCCTCATATTTTTGGATCATCTTTCTTTCTCCAGTTATTTTTGAGCAAACAGTTTAGCACATGTGCGACTCAGCAGCACCACGTCTTACCTATACCAAATACTTCTCTCATTTTATTAGCTTTATAGAGCTATAATTGACATACATAAACTGAACTTGTTTACAGTGCATGATTTGGTAAATTTTAACACATGAATACTTCTGTAAAGCCACAACCACAATCAAAATAATGAACATATTCATCACCTCCAAAAGTTCCTCACTGCCCTTCAATTCTCCCCTCCTGCATCTCCCTGCCACCCTTCTCCAGGCTACGATTGACCTGCTTTTTGCCACTACTAATTAATTACCACTACAAATTGGAATTTTCTAGAATTTTATATAGGTGAAATCAAATTGTAGTATTTGTATCTTTCTTCTTTCTCTGAGCATACTGTTTTTGAGGTTCATCTGTGTTGTTGTAGGCATCATTAGAACATTCCTTTTTATTGCTGATTAGCATTTCATTGAATGGATATATGACAATTTGTTATATTATCTACTGATAATCATTTGGATTTTTTCCAATTTGAGGCTATTAAAGCTGCTATAAATATTCATGTTCAAGTCTTTTATGGAAATATGCTTTTATTTATCTTGGGTAAATACCTTGGAGTTAAATGGCTGTATCATATGGTAGATATAGAATTAACTTTTTAAGACCCTGCCAAACTGTTTTTGACCAGGAGTGAATGAGAGTTTCAGTTGATTCATATACCTGCCAACACTTGGTATGGTGAGTCGTTTTAATTTTAGGCATGTCAATAGGTGTGTGGTAGTAGTTTACTGAGATTTTAATTACACTTCTCTAATTATTAATGATATTGAGCATTTTTTTATGTGCTTATTTGCCATCCATATAATTTCTTTGGTGATGAGTATGCTCAAATCTTTTGCCCATTTTCTAATTGTGTCTTTTTATTTTCTTACTGAATTTTAACTTCTTTATATATTATAATACAAGTCCTTTATAAGATAAATGATATGCAAATTTATTCTCCCAGTCTATGGCTTAACTTTTCATTCTCTTAACAATGTCTTTTTGAGGAGAAGATGATTTAATTTTGATGAAGTCAATTAATCAATTTTTACTTTTTGTAAATCATCTTCCTGGTGTGATAGCTAGGAAATTATTTCCTAACCCCAAATCACTTACGAATCATTTAGGTTATCTCCTATATTTTCTTCTAGAATGTTTATAGATTTTGAATTTACAGTTGAGTATGTGATCCATTTTGAGTTAATCTTTGTATATGGTGTGAGGTATGAATTGAAGTTCTTTTTTCTTGCTTTCTTTTCCTCTTTTTAAATATAAAATATCCATTGTTCCAGCATACTATGAATGGAATATTTGTGTCTCCCCCATCCAAATTCATATATCAAAGCCTAATCTTCATTGTGATAGTATATGGGGGGCAGGGACTTTGGGAAGTAGTTAGGTTTGGATGAGGTCATGGACATGGAGCCCACATGATGGGATGGGATTGAAGCCCTTATAAGGAGATGAAGAGCACACCCTTTCTACCGTGTGAGACTACAAAAAGAAGTCAAATGTCCACAGCTCAGGGAAAGGCTCTCAGCAGAACCCGACCAAGCTGGCACTATAATCTTAGACTTCCAGTCTCCAGAACTGTGAGAAATATGAACCTGGGAATCAAAGAGTGGAATTGCAGAATATACATTTTGCCCCCTGCAATCTTGGTTTCTGTAGGATTCAAAATCCTGGATCTTGGGTAAATGGAAAAGATGCTACCACAGAGAACACAGGAAGGATTCTGCTGAACTTGAAGAGACTGCTACCAACTGGTCAGTTCAGCCTTGCTATGTGAATGAGTCAGCAGACAAAGAAAGAAGTTACTATGTTGGTGGGAATAACTGATTACCATTAGAACCTAGGATTGCTAACACGTAATGAGGACAGAAGAGAACATATGTAAAATCCAGGGAACTCACAGGAGTATTTCTTATTACTTCCATGATCAGTAATACCTCTAAATGGGCAAATCCAGCAACCACAGCCAAACAGATGCAAAGCAATTAAAGACTCAGACCCTGTAGGGATGAAAGTCTGAGTCACTACTAAAGCAAACAGCCTAGTCTTGATGAAGGGCTGGCCAAAGGTAAGGGGAATATAGAATAGGTGGGAGAGAAAGCTGTTGATAAATATAAATCACAGCCTCAGTCCCAGGTGCAGCAGTGGGAACTACAGCTTGCTCAACTAACCCTTCAGCATTGTCTTTTGTAGAAATTAACGTCAACCATTATCTTGAAGGTCCTGAATGATGCAAGGAACAGATATCAGACTTTCTTATTCCCCATCTTACATCTTTTATGTTCACTTTTAATTCCAATTATTGTTGTTAGCAACCAGATTTTTGCAAGCATAATCTAGCAATACCTCTTCTCTGCTGTACCTTGTATCTCTATTTTTCTGTTCTGACACTTCTTTGATTATACTGAGTGCAGCATATCTCAATAGTGGAGTTTATAAACACCTGGAAGTATGAAGAATGGACACCCCATGGATGACCTTTGTCTCATGACCTTTGATCAAAGATCACAAAGAATGATCTTTGTGTCCCATAGGCAGTCAGTTTTAAGGCATGTTCTACAGCTTCTCAGAAGATTCTAGGACAATTGAGTCTCCAGTGATGATGAGGTTAATGTATGCTTGTATTGACTTTCCTTCCTTCTCTGCTTCACTCTTCCCATTCCTCCACTCCTAGTTCCTGGGATCATGTCTCAAAATAAACTATTTTCACTGTAGCCTTTGTTTCAGACTCTGCTTTCTGGTGGGTTATACAAGCTCAAACAGTTGTCATGGGCATCCATGTTCCAATGGTCATTTCTCTGTCCTTATTCCACCTGTCAGAAACATTAGACTAGAGCTGACCACTCACTCTCTCTTTTGTAACACATTTTACTCTTTTCGTTTCTATGATGGACACTGACGTGGTTTTTCTCCTACCTCAGTGGCTTCATCTTATTAGTCTACCTCATTGCTGCTAAATTTTATGTTGCACCTATAAATGTTGGAGTGTTTCAGAGTTTGATCCTTGGATGTTTTTCAGTCCACTTTCTTTCCTTAAGACATCTTATCTAGTTCCCTGACTGTCACTGAGATGTCAATGAGTCCCAGTTTTGTATCTCTAATCATTATCTCTACACTGGCCTCTAGACTTTGATACATATGCAAATACATATTTGATTTCTTCCCTTGGATATCTAACAGGCTTCTCAAAATTATCTTGTACAGAGCTGATCCCTAAAACTGTTTCTGATTCAGTCTTCTCAATCAGCCATCTATTGATCAAGACTAGGAGTCATTCACCTCTTTCATTTATATTCCAAGTCTTATCCATAAACAAGTCCCAGCAATTCTACCTTCAATATATACCATTTGTCCATCCACTTCTGTCCATGATCATTGCCTAATCCGTCATGACCATATTTCACCTGAACCACTGTAATAGCCTTCTTTCTACTTGGCTTTCCAACTCCTATTCTTGCTCCTTAGAATTCAATCTCTGCACAGTAGAGAGAATGATCCCTTAAATTCATTAGTTAGAACACGTTGTTTCCAGGCTGCAGGTTCTCTGCTGCACTTAGAATAAATCTAATGACTTATCATCACCTTCAAGATTCTTGAACTGGCTGCTGTCTGACTTCATCATTTACTGTGCTCCACCTCTCATTATGCTACAGTCACACTGGCCTTGTGTCTATGAATTTACCAAGTGTATTCTTGCCTGAGGGCATCTTTACTCTCTGTTCCCTCTGCCTAGGACAAGCTGCCATAATATCTTTGCGGAGCTTGCTCCTTCTTGTTATTTGTCTCAACTCAAATATCACCTCTTCAGAGAGGTCTTCAAGTTTAGCCAAATACCCCACTCTCACGCCCACTCACTCTATATCATATTTCCCTATTTTATTTTTTATATATGTGTCATTACCCAAAATGAGCATGCTCACTTATTCATTTAATTGTTTATTGTCTCTTGCTCCCTTGGGGACGGAAGCTCCCATGAGCACTTACACTCTCTAACACTCTTCCCGGTACCTATGTGGAGTTTAATAAACACGTATTGAATTAACAAAAAAAAAAAGATTTCACTTCAAAACAAGGTTTCACTTTTTAAAAAGTCTTAAAACTACGAATCTTACTCTGCCTTACTGCTAAATATTGACTCTTTGCAATTTTGTCAATTTTACATAATCTCACCTGCAGTTTTTTTATTTAGTAATTCCTCCGTAATTCCTAAATAATGGGAATTTGTTGCAGTGATTAAAAGGGGGTATATGTACATAGCTATTCCTTATTTGCTGTCCTTATTCACAAACATGGTTCTTTTGGCCCATCATGTATAGAAAATAAACTGAAATAGTGTAATGTAGTCAGATAAATACAAATTGAAGTTAGAAGGTCAACCTTTGGTATCAGTTAATTCACTTGTAATACATTATAAAATGGGACTTGTTCTGCCTCTCTGTCAACTAAAGTTTCCAAAGGAATAAAGCAATAGAGGAAAATATCCTGACATTGCAAAAATGTCATTTGACCCCTCTATGCAAGATTTTCAAAGGTCCCCCCCAAACCCAGTTTTATGGTCTTCAGCCCACTCACTCAAGGGAATAAAATGCCTGAGTTTAAAGATACAAATGTCTTTGGAGAAAGCTGTTGCAATTTTTGGCGCTTTCCTTGCCCTCCCTCTGGGAGAGGATTGGGTGTTGCTTTTCCTTCATTTAAGCCATGAGAGAGGTGTTTCAAGCAGACCATCTAGAGAACCTGCTCAAGAATCCTGGAACTTGGGTGGCATGGTTGACCAGTATCTATAAGACAGTCTTGGTGGCAGAAAGAGTAATGACAACACTGTGAGCAAGGTGATGACAGGTGGGAGTTGTATGTGTTTCCCCTGGATTGAAGAAGGGCCCAATGGAAGAGAACAGGCCCAAAGCTTGTTTTAAAGGAAGTCCTAGAGAGCTTGCTGAGAAATGTGAGACATCCCAGCAGCAAGAAGCCTGTGTATACCACAGAGTGCAGAAGCTGAGGAGTGTATTGTATGTATCAAGCTGGGGGAGAGGCACCATCCAATGTCAAATGAGCCACTGTGAGACATTCTCCATAGAAATGATTCCTGAAGAATCAATAAAAGGAAGATTCAGCCTGAAATAACTGTAGTTAAAAATTGACTTCATGTGAGAGACTGAATACTTTCACCCTAAGATTGAGAACAAGTCAAGGATGTGTGCTATCACCACATCTATTCAACTTTGTACTGGAAGTCCTAGCCAGTGCAATGAGGCAAGAAAAATAAATAAAATATAACTTTAAAAGCATTATACTAAGTGAAAGGAGCCAGACACTAAAGGCTAGATGCTGTATAAAAAAGGTGAAACTAGAGGAACAGTTATCAGATCAGTTGCAGGGGATGTGAGTATGGGAGAGATTAGATTAGGAAGTGGCAAAAGTGAACTTTTTGGGGTGATGGGAAATTTCTATGTTCTGATGTTGTGGTAGTTACATGACTGTATGTGGTTGTGAACTTTTCTTAAGAAATTAAATAAATCTCACTTACAAAGTTAGTTGTGCCAAGAGCTGTAATAGAGATATGGAAAATGGGTGGGGAAAACATAGACAAGGGAAATATAATCTTCAATAGGGTGGTGGAACGCTTTGAGATAAATACATGGTCTACATTTATCATCCCACATGACAATGAGCATCAAGTGGCCAAGTACTAAGAAATCTGAGCTTCTAAGGTTGAATGGAATATTGGATTATGTTATACAAATGCATCATTGCACCCGTGTTCCTGCCAGTTGAATATATGCTCCCTGAAAGCAGAGATTTGGTCTCATTTATGATATTATCCCTTGTGCTTAGCACAATGTTTGGAAATTCACTGGCACCATAAATGCTTCTTGACTGATGGACTGAGCATCTTGTGGGAAATCACTTTTAAGTCCCCAGATACCAATCAGAAGATTACTCTTCTCAAAAAGTAGAAGAGTAGAATTTAAAGCATTTTGCCTATTTCCAACACCAAAATGTTTACTGTTCTTCAATTATATTCACCCAGTCTCCCCCAGAGGCAGATCCACACATTTTCTCCTGGAAGCACGTTGGTCTCCCAAGCGTGGATAAGTACCCATCAGGTATGTTCTTCCTAATTTGGTGCTTCTTACATTGTATGAACACATATTTATCTTCCCCTCTACCCGGATTATAGTCTATGTGACCAGGATCCAAGTCTGTATTATTCATCTTTGTATCACAGAACTGAATACCAAGTCTCACTCGTACTGAATATGCTATAAATATGCATTGAAAAAAAATGAATACTTATAAACTTTAATTTTCCTTACATCAACAATTAAGTGAAAGGGCTAAGAAAACAGAATCTTAGTAGAGCTAAAAACATGTATCCTGCTTAAGAATTTCCTTAATCAGCACCCACTAGGGTCTGAACCTATTTTTATTTTTGTACCAGTTAAGTATAAAGTTAAGTAAGGAATAAGGCCAGATGGAGAATACAATATATTCTTGTGGATTTGTTTTAACCTCCCACTAGGAAACTAATAAGTTGAAGCAGGGACAGTGGTAGTAAGGAAAGAATAAAATATTCTCTGAACAATGGCTCTACTTAAATATTTCCTTAATAAATGCCACAGCAATTTGGGAATTCATTAAAGGGAAGAACACTCTTTTCTATATGTTACCTGCAGCTTCAGCAAGAGGAGAGATAATTAAGAGGTTCTTTGAACGGAGCCCAACTTTCTCAGCAGCAGACTAATAGCTATGATTTTCTTAAAAAGGACTTTCCTAATAACCTATAAGCTTTCCTAATCCCTGATTCATGCCTGTTTTCTGTCTATGAATAAAAATAGAATAGTTCTGGAACCCAACCCGATAGCACTTAAAATTTAGAATCTCCTTTAAAAGAGAAGACAGATTGGCTCATAAGTATCTTCCCTTGCTGAATATTTTCCTTCTTGTCCCCTATTTCTCACCTTTTGCAGGGCTCCAATTCCAGATAGCAATTTTTAGCAGTACACATTCATAATATTTACCTTAAAATTGGGGTGCATTCTAAAGAAGTTGATTAATTTAGTTAAAAATTTTGATTGTGGTGGTGGTTGCACTACTCTGCTTATTTACCAAATGTCATCAAAATGATGACTGAAAGAGGTGAATTTTGTTTTACGGAGGTTATATTTTTGTTATAACTCAATCAACTGTGAAAGAATTGTTTTGGGATTTTGCTATAAATTGTGTAGAGTGCAGAATTGAAATCTAGGGTTATCTTACACAGATGTAGGTGTAGGTAGATGATAGATGATAGATATATAGCTAGAGATAGATAAACCTTTTGTTGTTTTCTCCATAGAAATGTTTATTTCTGGATATTCTGTATTTTGCTTATTATTTTATATGGATTTTCTTTTCCATTTATTTATTAGGAGCTAAATTTCAGCTTTTTTTTTTATCAAGGAACTTAGATTGTAGTTGTCATAGGTATGTAAGAAAGCTATTGTATTCATTACATGACCAATTTAATGAAATCACTTATTAGTTCCAATGATTTTTCAGGTGGTTCTCTTGAGTTTTTTTCCATGTGGGTAAATCACATTATTTGAAGATTTAAAAAATTGTTTCTCTCTTTTCCAGTATTATAAGACCTCATTTCATTTTTGATTGCATTACTTAGCATTTCCAGAAAGATGTTAAGTACTAACAATGAACTGAGTACCTCTGCCCCATTCTTAACTCTAAATGAAATTACTTCCTATTCCAACATTAAGCATGATGACAGTTAGTTAAGATACCATACATATTTATATCAAGTTAAGAAATTATTCTCCTATTCCTTTTTTGCTAAGAGTTTTCTTAAAAGGAGTATTATTAAAAATTATCAATTGCTTTTAGATCATCTATCAAAATGATCTTTGATTTTGCTCCTTTGACCTATTAGGATAATTAATTGTATTGATTCTTAATATTAAATTATACTTGGACTCTCTTTTTCACATACTGCTGGGTTTATTTGCTATTATTTCATTTAGGATGTGCATCTATCTTCAGAAGAGAAATGTTCTTTTTTGTCACTATCTTTTGTTGGATTGTGTTAATAGGGTAATTTCTTTGCGTAGTTATAACATAACATAACTGTTATGTTATAAATTGAGAATTTTCCACTTTTCTCTCTTCTATGGAACAGATAAAAGCAATGAGATTTACCATTTTCTTGGAAGTTTTGAATAATTTGTCTATAAAAGAGTGAATCATGTACCTTTTGAAGAAAATTCTTTTACAGAATTTTAAATTTCATGTTTATTGATCGACAAGATTTTTTTCTCCTTAACTCAGTTTTGGAAATTTATCATCTCCATGAACATCATAAATTTCATCAAGATATTAAAAATTATATGATATTCCCATATATGTAAAAAATCTTACCTACAACTTTGGTTATATCATCTCTTTTTTCATGATGTTTTATCAGTTTCCTCTCAATCTTGTTCATTCTCTGTGTGTGTGTCTCTCTCATTGTCAAGCCTTGTCAGATGTTTTTCTCTTTGCCTTTGAAAAAAGGAAAAAAACAGACAAGCTCTTGGACTTATTCATTTTATTTTTTTGTTTTCTGTTTCATTTCTACTCATATCTGTAAAGTTATATTTCCCTCCAAATGTGTTTCTGTGTGGTCTAGGATTTGTAGCAAAGGCTGTTAGTTGCCTACACAATATTCAAGCTCATCTTTTTAGCTAAATAACAGAATCCTGATATTAATTTGGGTAGCAATACATGTTGTCTGAAAACTACATTTTTCAGTCTCCTTTGAAGTTAGGTGTGACCACGTTCTTAAAACCTGGCCAATGAAATGTAAATGGAAGGTAGTGGGTGGTACTTCCAGACAGGCTTTTTTTTTTTTTTTTTTGCAGTACGCCGGCCTCTCACTGTTGTGGCCTCTCCTGTTGTGGAGCACAGGCTCCGGACACGCAGGCTCAGCGGCCATGGCTCACGGGCCCAGGCGCTCCACGGCATGCGGGATCCTCCCAGACCGGGGCACGAACCCGTGTCCCCTGCATCAGCAGGTGGACTCTCAACCACTGTGTCACCAGGGAAGCCCCAGAGACAGGCTTTTTAAGGGAGTTGACTTTGCTGTCCCTAATTTCTCTTGCTGGAAGGTGGATGTTATGGTCAGAGATCCAGTAGCCACCTTGTCACTTTGAGAATGAAATCAGTGTTCAAAAGATTGTAAAGCAGAGGGATAGCAGAAGGAGCTTGAGTCTTTAGTATCATGTGAGACTCCCAAACCAGCCTTGGAATGCTTACCTCTGGAATTTTTTCAAATGAAGGAGAAATAAACTCACCACTATCATCCTATTCTCATCATAATCTATTCTCAACATAAGAGCCATGCTTACTCCTTTAAGGGAAAATCAGATTATGGTCCTCCCTTTATCCTAGACATTATTATTTGTCTTGAATTCTATGTTGTTGATTATTGATATTGGCTTTCTTGGTTTGTTTGATACCTTAGTTAGTAATATCTTTGACTATGCCTTAATTGTTAGCGTTCTTCTGTCATTTAGTTTTAGGTACAACTTGTAAATTTATTATAAAATTTAACTTTTTGTTTCAATTCACTGTTTAAAAATAGTGACTTTAACTGAATACTTATTATGTGCATTGTGCCATGTATTGTGGAAAGTACTGTTTTATTAATACTTATAATGATCTTATGTGATATTTTGTTCAATATTTTTCTTATCTTTTGCTTTGCTCAAGTTGTCCTTTAATCTCGGTAATGAGATTCATCTCCTGAGGGTCTGGACTAATAGAGATAGTCAGAGATTCTCTGGAATAGCAGGATTAGTCCTTTTTAGACCAGAATAGCTTGAAACAATAACATTGTTGTCAAGATGTTTACTATTTCATGTAAGAAAAGCCAATGAGCCATTCAAGTCTTGTAAAGTGAAGTATAAGCAAACTGTGAGTGGAAGCCTCAAATTATTATCTAATATGTGAACCAGAGATTTAAGGTCAATAAACACTAACTATTAAAATCTGTCTTTTTCTGCAATAGATGTGCCACAGATAATGAAACTAGTGTAGCTTCTAGATTTTTCCCTTTTTTAAAACTTCTTGTAATAAAGGCTAGTCTCACACTGACTCAGTGAGTCCCTAGCCAAAATGTTAAAATGTAGGGCCATGAGTTCCCTGGCTCCACATTTAAGGACCTGAAAATATGAGAAAAAAAGTACATAAAAGGCATAAAGAGCAGATAGAACAGATTCTTGGAGATTGAATTTTTAAAATCCTATTGTTTTTGCAAATAGGCACTTACTCACCAGACATAGGTGATTATCAATTTCTGCCAGGAATGTGGTAATAAATGCCGACTTCACTTGTCACTGATCTGCTTTGGGGACAGAGAACTGTTAACCTTGAAAGCAAATGCACACCATTTACATTCTTACATAAATCTAATTAAGAATTACCAAGGAGAAGAAAAGTTTCAGCCCCACTCAAAAAACATATATAATGTTACTCTCAATCTTTTTCATCAACAGAATATTTTGCAAAGCATTATGTCATTTTGCTTTAGAGATTTCAAATAGGTATCTTCTTTTGCATATAATTTTGCTATTGGAGGAAGGAGTAAGAAAAAAATTATAAATAGAGGAGAAAACTTACATTAAGATCAGTGTTTAAAAATTGTGAAAGGAGATTAAGGTGACAAGAGAATATTTTAAGTAGATGTTATTAATTTCAAAGTGGTGTATTTCCTTAGATTTAGCTTGACATGTAGTTAGTGACCCCACAGTTAGAAAATTCCCATTTATCTGAAAAAATGACAGAATGGAAAGTGTACAAACTAACCTATTTAACCTTAAAACCACTTTGTTATTGAAAATGTTAAAAACGATCACCTTTCAGACTTATTTTGGAATGGAATTGACATAGAATGAAGTTTATGACTTTTGGAAAATTAATCTTGCTAGATTTTCTTTATGTTTTTAGCTTATGATGGTCTCAGATTTTGGTGACAGTCACATTAAAAAAATCATTACAGAAGTCTGCTTTTTGCTTATAAACAAAACAAAGAGAAAGATATTACTATGACCTTATCTTAATTCTCTTATGAATAGGATGAAACATATTATAACTTTTCTTTTGGAAATAATTATCATAAACCATAGCCCAAGAAGTTTTAAATTAAGTTTAAAAGCATTAAATGAATACAAATAACTCCAGATTTAAAAGACAACGTTTTTCCACAGGAAGAAAATAATGGCTGTCAAAGAGTCACCAACATTCAATTCAAGCATCATCTCATAAATACAGTGTCCCAAGATGCTGGGGGACTTATAAATATAAATAAGATATGCTCTCTATCTTCAAGGAACTTTCAGTGGAGGTGACATGCAGAGCCAAAACATGTATAAATCAAGGCAGAAAAAAATTCCCAGACTCCTTTGCAGGGACATCCCCTTCCATGCGAGCTCCCTCCCCTGCACATACAAACTCACACCTTAAAGGTTTTTCTCTGTTGATGTTCTTCAAGGATGGGTCTTTGGCTCTTATCCCCTCTAATGTTCTATATTTTCTAAGAAGTTTCTAGGCCAATGAGCCTCAAATATACAGCAACACAGACTTCTCCTTGGATCTTAAGTGAACCTTAAACACAAGTTTCCCCAAAGTGAAAGGATCTTCTCCCCAAGAACTGATTTTCTTCCAGTGTTCCCTGTCTTGGTGAATGGCACCACCACTCATTATACACAACCCTGAAACACTGCCATCCCCCTCTCTCTCACTCTCCATTTCAAACCATCACTAAGTCTAGATGATTTTATGATCTCAGTATTTCTCAAATCTGTACACTTCTCTTTACCACCACTGACATCCCCATCACCCAAGCCACCAGTTCATACCTGAACTACTGCAATAGTCTTGTAACTGGCTACTCTGCAGCCACTTTTGTTATCCTCAGATAATTTCCCTGCTACAACAAGAGGGTTCTTTACAAGACCATGTCACCCACTTAAAACTCAGAGGTTTTCCATTTTTCTTAGAATAAAGACAAAATCTGGACACTTCCTATCACAACAGATACTCTTACCTCATTCAGCCCTTGCTTTATGTATTCCAAGTATCTCTGACTTTCTTTCATTTTTTTGAATAAGCCAAAGTCACTCCCACCATGAAGATTTTGCATTCTCAGCTCCCTCTACCTTTTCTCCTTTTCATCTAGTTGACTCCTATTAGTCCTTGAAATCTCAGTTTGCCTGTCAATTCCTCAGAAAAGCTTATCCCAACTACCCAGGAAAACCCTAGTTATACATTCTCAAAAAACACTTTGTTTTCTTGCAGAGCTCTTTTCCTAGTTCACAACAGTTTATCCTTATATCTTAGGGCCATTATTTAATTAATAGCTGTCTTCCCTAGTAGTCTAAGCTTTGTGAGGGCAAAAACTCTTACAGGACAGAGCAGAGTGCCAAGTTCATGGTAAGTTCTCAGTAAACATTGTTGAATGAATGGATGGATGGAGGAATGAAAGAAACGATGGATAGATGAGCAGAGAAATTATCAAGGCAAATTAAAGGTAAAGGGAGAATTTATTTAATTCTCAAAGTAAGGTAGGATAGGTTTCTTGAGGGCATAGCTTTTGAGCTGAACCTCATAGACTAAGAAAACGGGGAAAGTTCGTCTAGGTTAACGGGAGAAAAGTTTTTTTTAAAGTAAGAAGATATAGAAGTTTTTAGATACTGTTGGCATGGTAAGTTAGCAAATGTGGCCAGAGTAGGAATTTGTGAGGCATTATATATACAAAGGGCATATAATGACGTACTAAGAATCTTATTTAGTAGACAGTGAGACACCAGTGAAGATTTGGAGGAGGAATGCATCATATTTAACCTGTTGAAAGATAAGTTGAATTTAAAGGATGGACTAGAGAGTCAAGAGATTGGAAAGAGAAATAGTAGTTGAGAGGCTACTCAGGAAAGAGAACGGAGGTCTCAGCTTGGACTGTGGAAGTAGTGTTGGAAAGGAGAAAAGGGCTAGATATATTTCAGAGAATGAACCAATAGTATCAATAGTACTGGGTGACCATTCAAATGAGAGGAGGAAGAAGGTGATGAGATTCAAGATGCTTTGATTTCTCTGCCCATAGGCCCATGGGAGGAGGACCAGAATTAGAAAGAATAACGTTGGTGAAATAAGTTCAGACTAGAAAAAAAAATTGTATAAACCAGTATAATATCATTATAAAGATTATTGTCAGAGAATAATTGCAGTCCTACCCTTGGACCCTGGAGAGGAGACCTTGCCCAAGGACCCACAATTTAGAGGGCTCTACCCTGGTCCTGGTCTGGATATGTTTCCCTGTGGGATGAGGAATCCACAGATCTAAGAGGGTTGTGCCCTGGAGTCCACTACTCATTGCTAAATCAGCTCTGGGTTCCTGAGACCCTAGAAACCATGCCCAAATGGCCCCCAATCCACTTCTGGAATAGGTGCAGTCTTCCTCATTAGGTCCATCTTCCGATGTGCTCCCTCAGGCTTAAGAGATGCTCAAAGTATAGCTGTCTGTAAGTGTATGGATGCAGCCTGCACCTGAGGTATGGGGTTCTATACATGAGGCCCCACATGGTATTGGATAGAGCCAGGCAGTGGAGAAAAAGAGAGAGGGCAGGACTGGAATGGTTCTCACCTTTAGTTATGTTCTTGGGAGGAATTCCCAGAACTCTGAAAGAAGTTTAAATTTGAACCTGGCCTTTCAGGTTTTTATGGAGGCATATTTGCCAGAGTAGAAGAATCAACTATATTGAACTGTTAAAATATCAGACATCTAAAATGTCTATACTGTTGGTGGGAATGTAAATTGGTACAGCCACTGTTTTAAAAAACTAAAAATAGAGCTACCATATGATCCAGCAATCCCACTCCTGGGCATATATCCAGAGCAAAACATGGTTCAAAAGTGTACATGCACCCCAATGTTCATTGCAGCACTGTTTACAATAGCCAAGACATGAAAGCATCCTAAATGTCTATCAACAGATGAATGGATAAAGAAGATGTGGTACATATATACAATGGAATATTACTCAGCCATTACAAAGACTAAAATAATGCCATTTGCAGCACTATGGATGGACATGGAGATTATCATACTAAGTGAATTAAGTCAGACAAAGACAAATATCGTATGATATTGCTTAGATGCAGAATCTTAAAAAAAAATGATACAAATGAACTTATTTACAAAACAGAAACAGACTTACAGAATGAACTTATGGTTACTACGGGGGAAGGGGGGGAAGGATAGATTGGGAGTTTTGGGGACTAACATGCACACACTGCTATATTTAAAATAGATAAACAACAATGACCTACTGTAATAAATAAATAAAAATCAGCCATCTGTTAAGATATCAGGCTTGGAGATACAGACTCAAGAGCCATCAGCATCACTGACACCACGGATATGGAGGAAGCCGCCTCTGGACCAAGTGCAGGCTCAGAAGTCATTATGAAGGGTTGGATGTGGGATAGGCAGAAAGAATGGAGCCAGCGAATGAGACTTGGAGCAGTCCTAAATGTAGAAGGCTGCTCAGATGAGCAGTCAGAAAGGTAGACATTCATGAAAACCAAGGGGGAATTTCAAAAATAGCAGGATTATTAATAGTATCTTTTTATAGATAGGTCAAGCTGGATGAGAACTGAAAAGTGACCAATAGATTCTAAATGACCTTTTAAATAATTGTTGCAATGATATTTTATGGGCAGTAATAAGATCCTAAGGGATTAAGAAGGAAATGAGATGTGAGAAAAAAAAGGGTCATAAGTAATGAACATTTTCTTGAAAAATTTAGTAGTGAAGGGAATAAAAGAGAAGAATGGGGAAGTTTTTATTAGGATTGGAGACAATCAGACTTGTAACCAATGGTATAGAAGCCATGGAAGGTGCAAGGGAGGGTAGGTAATTGATGGAACAAGCATAGCACACTTGGGAAGTAGCAGTGTTCATAAAGTGGGTTAAAGGGGGTACCAGAGTTAATCTAAAAATTAGTGGCTGCCATTATAAGTAAGTTTGGAAAGGAATAAGTGATAGCAACTGAGAGAGTTTGCATCTGGTGGTCTTCCTTTTTTCTGTGATGTACAGAGCATGTTAGAGTGCTGTTATGTGGGCAGTTTAAAAAGAGCAGAAAACTTCTGAAGTAATCACTGTTGGAAAAAGAATAGTAAGTTAACTAATTCAATGAATTAGTGAGCAGCGTTGGACTAGTAAAGGCTGCTCTATACACTTGTCACCAAATAAAGCAGGTTTGGTCATGTCTCTCCTTGACAGCTTCATTTAGAAAGTCAGGAAATTCAAAAATAGAAAGTGGATTTTAGGTTTTCCATGTTTATTTATTCAACTATCTAATATTTATGGTTTTGCCTAATTAGCTGATTTAGACAAGCATGGAACCTATATTTGGGGAACTAACTGCACAGTGGAATTAGAATAAGGTAAGTAGTCAATAAAATTTTGAATACTTGTGAATGAATAGTTGAACCTTTTCTTGGGGATCTGACTTGGTAGGAAGGAAAGTGAAACCAGATTGTAAACTCTGAGATCAGGAACAACTGTAATGTTTTTCTGTAAAATCTGCATTGAATAGGTTTTAAATAAACCCTTGATCAAGAAATGAATGAATGAATTTGGTCTTACAAAAATTAATGAGTTGGGCATAAATGAATGGTTATAGAGAGAAGTTAGACCTGGAAGTCTGGATGAAATTAAAGAGTAGATTTAATGATAGTGCAAGATTGACAATGAGAAGCTCAAAATAAGGATCAGAGGGAAAATTTAGAGTTTGGCATTTAGGGACTAAAGAATTCCAAATAATGGAAGTGCTATTGTGTGGCTCTGTTAAAACCAAATGAGGGTAAAATGTGTTGGATTTGGTCCAGGAACTGTGATATCTGAGTATTGGGTGGTTGTTCTTACCCAATGAGGTAAGGCAGGTCTCGAGGGAATCTGGTGCAGGTTTCAAGAACGCTGAACATGAAGGGGAGCTTCCTGAAGTTAAGAAAAATTCTGGTAAAAAAAAATAGTAGAGTCATATAGGCAAAAAAAGTAGGAAGGGAAATTAAACGAGGGTGGACACACAAAGACAAAGTGGCAGTGAGAAAGGAAAGGAGGTGGATCTTGATCGTATCTCCTGGTTCTGAAATATTATAAATTTAGGACAATGATCCACTTTCATTTAAGAGAGTTACCGGGAAAGCTAGTTCATCTGAAGAAATCCAGTTCTCCACTGCAGTGGAGGTGCCATGAGAGACAAAATAATGGCCCTCGTATGTTCTCATTTTTATCCCCAAACCTGTGAATATATTACCCTACAAGGCAAAAGGGATTTTACAGAAGTGATTGAGCGTAAGGATTTTAAGACAGAAAAATTATTCTAGGTTATCTCTGTGCAGTCAATCTAATCACATGTGGCCTTAAAAGTTGAGAACCTCTTCTGGCTTTAGTGAGTGAGAGGTGGCAGTGTGAGAATGATCCTGACACTTTGCTGCTGGTTCAGGGACCACAGGCAAGCATTGGAGAGAGGTTTTTCTCTAGGAGCTAACGGGTCCCCCCTGCTGACAGTAAGGAAACAGAGATCTTGAAACCGAGCAGGACCCTCTGGAGCTCCTGGGCGCAAAAGCCTTTCTGTGTCCCCTGTCTTTTCTTTCCTTTTTTTTTTTGAGATTCCAGGTTTGTTGCTATGAATTCTTTTTTTTAACATCTTTATTGGAGTGTAAGGAAATAGGCTTCATTCAGCATCCATGACCCTCCCTGAGTTCCAAAGAGCAGGTTCAAACAGTTGCTAATCAGGGAAGGGAGGGGATGCAGAGACAGGGGAAGAGCAGTCAAGAAACAATAGTGCAGCCTTGGAGCAGGGTCCTGGTTCTCCCTCAAGGGATATACATAACAATATCTTTGAGCTGTTTTGCAGATACTGAAATCCCTACCAGGTGGAGAGGTGAACTGTATGCTGCCCACAAGCAAGTAGACCACAGACCGCTTGGAACCAGAAGGTTGATGATGCCAACTCCCACTTACCTCAGCACCAAACGAATGTCCATGAGCTGATCACGCCCTCCTCTTTGAACCATTACTATAAAACTGCTCACTACCACCTCCAGGTGGGGACACAGTTTTGAGGGCATTACCTCTGTGGTACCCTTTGCCTGGCAAAGCAATAAAGCTATTCTTTTCTATTTCACCCAAAACTCTGTCTCCAAGATTCAATTCTGTACCTGTATTCTGAGGCTGAATTTTGGCATCAATATCAGTTCTACAACTGCATAGAGTCATCCCTTGGTATCCCTAGGGCATTGGTTCCAGCACTTTGATTTTGCCCTGGTGAGACCCATCCTGGACTTCTGATCTATAGAACTGTGAGATAATAGACTTATGTATGTTGTTTAGGCCACTAAGTTTGTGATCATTTGTTACAACAGCAATTAAAAAAAAAAAAAAAAAACAAATTCAGGGGCCATTATCGAAATAGAGATTTTATAGTAATTTTCTGACAAAAAAGTGGGGATTTTAGAGAAAACATATAAAATATTTAGAAGGATATTGATAAAGACTTCTCAGGTTTCCAAAAATGCATGGATAATTTATTTTTCAAAGGTCACACTCTTTCACAAAATTACACAGGGGTGAAGGATCTCATATTACATGCTTTAAAATAGAAATTATGTAATAAAATATGAAATGTCAGTTTGACAATTAGTCCTAAAAATGTTTTTATAAGCTAAAATGAATAATATTTTATATCAAAAACCCACCACAAATGACTACTTTTTGTAATTAAAGAAAAACTTTTTTTTTAATGAAATGGGGTGAATATCCATTGCAGAATATACAGTTTGTTCCCTATAATCTTAGGTTCTGTAGGATTGACAAAATTAAAATGATTGACCTCTTGGCTACAATTTAAATCTAGAAAGGGTGTAGAAAAGGCTTGGTCTTAGCCCTGGAGCTTAGTCCAGCTCATATGGCAGTCTTGAAAATTGCTCAAGAAAAAGAAAGAAAGAAAGAAAAAAAACTACCTCTTTGTACCTTTTATGATTTCATAGTAAAGATAATTTTCAATCCATCCTGTTTCCATTCTAGTCCTACATGCCCCACTGGTCTGGGAAAAGTTTTCCTGACAGAAGGATGAAAACAAAAGGGAATTTGCCTGCATTTTGCTGATGTGCAGGCAAGATCTTTCCCAGAATTTCCTTTTGGCAGAAGCAGATCTTTCAATTTACATAAAAGTGACTGTGTTTTTCCTTTTACTTCTACCCTTTTGATTTACATTCTTCCTTATTGACTCACTTCTTCCTGGCATGTTAAAAATCACTCCTCAAATTCTAGAATGACTAAGAGTACTTTCTGGCTCTTCTACAGGCAATGCTTCTTCATGATCACACTCTCTAATTCCAGCCGTTTCACCCCCATGACTGGCCTGAAGAATGGGGCTCAATCTGGGGAGGTCCCTGTGCACCTCTTCTCTCTGCAAGTGGGGGAAGTAAAAACATATTTATGACACAAGACCCTGTATGGTATTTTAGTGCCTAAAATATTTTAAAATAGTATTATTTTTATATAAAAAAGCAAATGTATTAAAGTTTTGGTATACAAGATAGTAAAATGTCAATTTTTAGGAATAATGAATAGGGAAGTTTTGAGGAAGACTTAGAAACAAAATAAATTCAGTAATTTTTTTGTTTTTTAAACTGATAAAGGAAAGCAGAAATTAATAATAAAAGGATCATAGGTTTGGGAACTAGGTAGAGCTACCTTTGATGTGAACTCAAATTTTGTAACATATTAACTCTGTGACCTTGGACTTAACAATATTTAACCTTTCTGAGGTTCAGGTTTATGTCTTCTGTTGTTCCCATCTGTAAATGGGGATGGTGACACCTACCCCATTCAAGGCAGTTGTTGTAAGGATTCAAACACATTAATTCCTGACACATTGCCATCTTGTATGCTTGTTGAGGGTGGGAATAGTGTCTTCTCATTTTGTTTTTCCCATGCTAAAGACAGTAGCCATCTGGTAGACACAAAAAAGATGTACATTGAATGGCTGAACAAGGGCAGCAATGTGAATAATCCAGAATAACAGATCATTGGAATGAATGTATTCCTAGTGGGGAAACTTACCTGTGGCTTTCCAAGGAATGAGATTTACATGATTCATGGATAGCCAATATCTGCAATTAGATTGCATTCCATGGGAACATATAGGTTGAACAGAAAGCTACCCAAGACCTTGCTGAGCAATTAAGGGACAACTGGCCTGGGACTAAAAACCCTTACAAAAATAAATAGAAGTCAATAACAATGCCAGTCCCTTTATATGCATTCTTTTCTTTTTTTAAGCACTAGAATCAATGGATCTAGGCTGTCATCCATTTACTATCATGCTGCATTGGGAGCTTATCTTGCACCATGGAACTCTTCTTTTGGAATATCCAAAGACAGGGAGTATATTTGGTAGGGCAGTTTGGTAGTTTGGGGATTTTGATTTTTTTTTCTCTATGAAATCCCTGATCCCAGAGTCTGGAGAAACCTAAAAGCTAGAACTGAGCAAAGATTAATTGGAATGGTGGCTTCAATTTATTCTGTCTCGTTCCCACTGTTCTTACAACAGGTTATTAACTTATTTGGAACTCTGTAGTGAGAACATCTTTGAGCTAAAACTTGGGATCATTTTTAAGAAATAAAGATGGTAACTAAGAGTAAGAAAAATGACATTACCAGTGATCAGGAAAATACTTATCTTGAAAATAATATTATAGATTATTACTAGCATTATTTTTAATGTACTTTTTACAGCCAATATGTCTTGCATTCAACCCAAAATGACTCATAAATATTTTAAGGCCATATGGTTTGAGGAGAGTCAATCAAATTTAAACAAAGCACTTGCTTTAAAATGGCATATTTAAATGTTCAGCTAAAAGAATGAACTTCCTTTAGCCTTAGAATAGCATCATGCTTTCTTTAGTGAAGCCAGTTGCACCAGGGAGTGAATATGAATCACTCTTAATTTCATTAGTCTATTTATATTACTGCCCATTATCTGAATCATCAAAATATGATGATGATCAGGCTTTTGCTTCTAAGGAGCGTGATTTTTCTTCTTCTTTGTTTTGCAATAGTTCAAGTAATTCATATTGTATCTTACTTGTGAGTGCCTACTATGAGTGGGAAAAGTAATTAAAGACTTGTGATGGCAAAAAATTTCTTAACCTGATGGCATAAACCCCATGGATTTAAGTGATTTAAAGGACTTAGCTTGTTATTTTGTAGTGGTAAATAAGATGAAGAAGAGAATTGGATTTTTAACAGAAAACAAAATAAACTTGTTTATATCTAATTAAATTGATTCATTAGCTATGTTATAATAACTAACACACTAAGGAAAGCATTGTTAAATAATTAAATACAGAGGCAGTCAATGTTACAATATTGCATTGTTTTAATCAAAGTGTCAGCTCCAATAATGTAGATGGCCCTGGGTTGTGGACCTAGGACAAATAAAGCTGAAAGGATTTAAGCGGCAGAGATGTTGGAAAAGCAGAGAAGTAAATAATAAAGAGACGGTTCAGTGCTCAGGGCTGAGCTAGTGTTCTGGTACCAGGTCCAAAAATTTGGCAAGATAGGAGGAAAGGGAAGAGCGGAGGCTTATAACTTTTATTATTAAAATAAAATTTTCCTTGGAGATCAACATCCATTGGTTGGAATCTTAGTTCCACAGATTGCTTACAGCCTGACCTCAGGGTCATATCAGAGCTAGTTTTCTCATTTGCAAAAGGAGATAACGCTTGCCTCTGAAGGTGGTTTCATGTGTTCCCACCATTAGGTGTTATCTTTGGACTGATCTCTCTTCTCCAGGAACTTACATTTGAGTAGACAAGAGAATGTGTACTCAAGTAACGACAGTAGAGTGTGATGGATACAGTGTGTCTGCAAAGTCCTCAAATGACAGAAAGATTGCTTGGACAGGTGAGAGCAACCTGCACAGAGAAGGAGACATTTAATGCTATATATCATTACTGATTATCCAAGGTCGGCACTTGTCTTAGTCTGCTTGGGCTGCCACAATAAAACACCATCACTGGGTGGCTTAAACAACAGAACTTTATTTTCCTACAGTTCTGGAGGCTAGAAGTTCGAGATCAGGGTGCCAGCATGGTCAGGTTCTGGTGAAAACTTCTCTTTCTGGCAGACCCACTGCCTTCTCCCTGCATGTTCATGTGGTCTTGGTCATGCTGAAGGAGAAACAGTCCGCCGTCTCTTCCTCTTCTTATAAGGTCACCAGACCTATAGGATTGGGGTCCCACCCTTATGACCTCATTTAACCTTAATTTCCTCCTAAAATCTCTGTCTCCAAATACAGTCACATTGGAGGTTAGGGCATCAGCATATGAATTGGGCTGGGGGTGGGTGCAGGAGAACACAATTCAATCCACAGCAGTATGTAGTTAGAGGCAGGCGCCAAGGCTGTAAAGACTAAGGGACGATGGATACAGAATCTACACAGAGAGGCTGTGCAAAAGGAATTCACAGGCAGGTCGCCTAGTCCACTAGCAATTCTTCACCAGAGTTGAAGTTCTTCATGATAAGGTAACAGTTTTTCTCAGATTAGGACATTTTGCATATTTGCAACTTTTTAGGGCAAAAAGCAGTCTCTAATGTCAGGCTTCTGGTGCAGCTCAGTGGGAGCACATGATTGAAGAAATGATGCTGATATAGAAAGAGATGATGGAGAAAGGGGAAGAACCACTGTCCCCTCCATCTTTGATTCTTACATGGGGCCGGATACACTAACAGATGTTCAATACATGTCAGTTTAATTAACTTGGTAGGAAAATCCAAATACATAAAAACCAATTTGTGTTTTTGACCCAGTGATAACAGAAAGTGCCTTCTTTTCAGAAAAAGAAAAGAAAATTGCTGCCTAATATTTCAGGAAAGGTGAGGTATTTGTTAAAATATCTGAAGTACAATGCTTATTCTACAGAAGCTCATCCTTGCTGAACTCAGTGAAGAGTGGGTGTAAATAGAGTGGGTGTAAATGTCCTTTCCACTGTCTCTTCTGTGTGCACAGGAGGACTGCATTGTGCCCCACACCTTCAAGTTTGATTGGGATCACGTGACCCAGGGCTGGCCCATGGGATGTGGGCAGCTGTGATGCAAGCTGCTTCCAGGCCTGGAACTTAAATATTCCTTGTGTGGCCCTCAACCTCTCTCTTCAGTGTTGGTTACACCCTGACTTGGAGACCACATGATGTACATTGTGAAGCTGTCAGATAGAGGGGGCTCAACTAACCGGAACTGGCTTTATACCAGTGAGAAGGAAATGTTTTATTGTGTTAAAGCCACTTAGATATCAAATATAGGTTAGCTTATCCTGACTAATACATTACCCTTCCCATGTGTTTTCTGTTCTGCTTAGTTCTATTTTATGTTAGTTTTCAAAAACGCTGGTCCCAATGAATTAAACTGACTTAATGACCCCTACTGGGTCCTGATATGTAGTTTGAAAAACACTCTTTTAAAGAATACTAGCATTCAGATAAGGCAATGCGACGCTCACCATTAAAACAAGTGGGTTGAACCACATTCTTAAAGACTTTGGCCCTATGGTTCAGACTGATCACAATTAGATGGTTTCATTGTCTTCTTAGGTAGGTAAAATCCTACCCCAGTCTTCTCATCGATTGCTAATGATGGGAACCAACTCTAGAGACGTGCATTTTCCAAAATAAGGCAAATAATATTAAAACATCATAAATGTTAATTACACACTCCATAGAAAGGACAAAGGAAATAAGATATGAATTTTGAAATGATTTTGTGGGGTTTTTTTCTTCTTCATCTGTGATGGCTCAGACTGCCTTCTTGGGTTTCATTTTCAATCACCATCTTCAATCTAGGATTCCCAAACTTTTGCTCATATCTATGGCTTCCTGGAGTAGTCTGCCTGTGGGACATCCCCAGGAGTTGCTACAAGTCCAACTGCTCTTCCTCCTGGAGGCTTAAATCCTCCGGGATAAACGTGAAGCCAGTTAGGTGTTGACTTTTTAATTTACTCCAATAATTAAGCTCTACGAAAAGTTGCCCATTCACTGGGGAGCCAAATCTTTTCTCCCTGTGCTCATGGCATCCCCAACCATGAAACTGTTCCATGAAACTTTGAAACTGTTCTCCAACAGAAGAATGTTGTCAGGGTAGCACCCTCACCCCCTTTTGTTTGTTTTTGTTTCTTTGTTTAAAGTAATATGTTGGTCAAGCAAGACAGTAGTGGGCTTGGAGACAGCAGATCTCTATCACTTCTGAAAAATGTAGGAAGTCTGGATACTCTGGTGTATCCTAGGCTTAGATATGACTCAGCTCACCCTCCTATCTGTGGGTTTCAAATGATTTTAAACCCTAAGGAGAATTTTTGGTCTATCCTATCTCTACTTGAACTGTTAGGAAAGTTTGATGACAAGGAGCCAAGTAAGATTTCTGCTCTTAAGAACCTTTATTTAATTTTTTTTTTCATTAGACCATCTTAATATTCCAACATAACAAACATATGCAGAGCAAATTTAAAACAGATTCTGACCTAACTTCTTCACAGGTTAAAATCCTCTGATGTTACTTAGTTTGGTGGGAAAATGGTTAGTAAATGTCTTTGCCAACATAGTTAAAAGCATGTGGTCACAGCCTTATGTGAAGATTCCACATTCTGTGGATTTGTAGACTACAAATAGAAATGTAAGAAAGTACATAAAAATCACGAAGTGCTAGATAACAAGCAAAGGTACAAATAATTAATACTCAACTATGATGTTGCCATTTACAACAAGACAGAGTCTACTGAGAGCAAAAGTGATACATGTATGTTGGACATTTAAAAACAGAAAGACAGAAATTATGGTAAAATTTAAAGTGCCATTCTGAGAGGACTTATTTTAGTTACCATAAATTAATCCCTACTACTAGTTCCTTTATGGATTATGAACAGTGATTATTGTTTAAGGTCACTGATAACTGGGATGAACTAGCAGTAAAGATAATTAGGTTATGATAGCCATGATGGCTGTTGACATTTGGGAAGAAGTAGAAAGCACCAGTTATAAAGCAGTGGGAATCATCTGAAGCACACGGCCATAGATGTCCATGATATTTCCATTATGGAGAGCCAATTGGGGACAGAAAGATTTCAAAGATTTTGAAACCTCTGCCAAATGAATTAGATATTCTTCCATTTACATAAATAGAAAACCATCAAAAAAGGTGTTAAAGCAGTAGAAGGCCCTATTAATTTGAAATTTAGATAGCAAGCCTCATGGTAAAATATTGGATGGCTGGACTAGAGGCTGTAAGTCAGAGGTAGCAACCTAAACTTAGGCAGGAAAAGTAGAAATGGAGAGTCGTGAGTAGAAAGGATATATAAGGGAATGCAAATGTAGAAGTACCAGGACTAGGTGACCAACTGAGTGTGAAAGTGAAGGAGAAGTGGAAATTAAGAAACGAGCCCAAGATTCCTTTCATGGTGACTGGGTAGATGGTGATACAATTAAAAGAACATAGTAAACAGATATACACTACTATATATAAAATAGGGAAACAACTAGGACCTACTGTATAGTACAGGGAACTCTACTCAATACTCTGTAATAACCTATAATGGAAAAGAATCTGAAAAAGTATGTATATATATACTTATATATAGATATACATAAAACTTTGAATCACTTTGCTGTACACATGAAACACTGTAAATCAACTATACTTCAATTAGTAAAAGAAAGAACATAGTAAAGAAGTGGGTTTGGGGATAATGATGATCAGTTCAGTTTTGAACCGGTTGAGTTAAAATTTCAGGTTAAACCAAATTCAGGTTAAACCAAAGACGATGGTCTTTGAAAACCAGGTCAAAGAATTCAACTTTGATATAGTAATTAGACAAGCTCTATTGAAGACCTAAATTGTGGAATAATAAAAATGGTATTAAAGTATACTTTATTGTATATACAGATACAAGTTTTAAGAAAAAAATAGATTAAGAAAAATCTATCTTTGAGAAGCTGCTGATGTAGGCATGGTGATAGCAATAGAAGAATTTAGGAAAGAACCACAGAGGGGAGATTTGACATCATGTCATGTAAGGAACACAGATTCCCTGACATATACAACATCGGTGCCTGAATAAGGTCACTTCTCCAGATAAAGTAAGTCCTGCAGGTGGAAAGTCTGGCAAGGGTACTTAATCGGGGTGGGGGGGTGCCTTCGTGAAAATTATAAAAGACATCCTCTCCTATGGTTGTCTACAGCCCCATGTTGGAGCTCAACACCTAGCATGGAGAATGTGGCCTGAATTTCAGCTCCCACTCACCCTTTTGACCTAACTTCCCTTTGCAGTGTGGGTGTTGTGCCAGAGGGAGGGTAAGCCTAGATAAGAGAAAAGGAAGGGAGCCATGTTTTGTTTTTACTTTAAGTAGATAAAAGACTCTCTTGGGGAAGGAAGATTAGACTTTTTCAAAGGGCTTTACTGGGCAGAATTATGACCAGCACATAACTATTTCAAAATGGCAGGTAAATGTTTAAAGTAAATAAAACTGCTCAAAAGCATCACTGACTTTCTTGGGAGACAGTGAACTCAGTCATTGGAAGTAATAAAATGGACTCTGGATTCTTAATTGATAAATATTTTACAGAGGAATTCTTCAAGAAAATTCTTTCCAGCCTGTGATTTGATGATTACTTGAGTGTTATGACCAATAAATCTGTGACCACAGAGGCGAGCTGACTGGCTGGAATGGAGGAGACAGAACTTGGGTTGGCTCCTGTAAGAAGAATATTTTCTCAAATACAAAGATTTGGGGAAAAAAATAGAAGAGGCCCCTCCCTGTTCCCACTTACCTTTTAATATTTACATAGCTGTATAATGTTTGCTCAGTTGACTATGATTTAACAGAGCAGCTTTGTCCTAAAAGTCCTACTTGGATTGATAGATCATTCTAGTAGAAGTTGATATGGATGAAATCTTGATTTGACTTCGGCCAAATTATGTGTCTGCATCCCCCAGATTTTCTAATGTAGGTAATTGGATAGCTAGTGTTTGTTGGTTTCTGTTTCTGCATTCAATTGCTTTGAATTGGTATATTTCACATCTAGGACACCCACTTTATTTCAAAAGGGGGGTCTTCAGTCAGACCCAGCTGTAAATAAGTGTACAGGTATCAAGTATCTGTATTTAACTGAAGTAAGAAAGTAAGAACAATAAATATCAAAAATCTTGTTTTCATTGAATATTAATTGACCAATTAATTTAAGGAAAAGAAACTTATTTTTGAAAAAAATTGTAAGCTTATAAAAATCAAGTTTTTTTTCAGACTTCAGCAGTGAAGAAAGTTGAAAGAAAATGGAGAAAGGAAAACAGCTCACTAAGAAGGAAGAAGAGGAACCTGAACCAGCAGGTTAGTTTCACAGTTCATATTGCTTCTGTCTTTTCAAAGGATAAATAGAAGGTCAGGAAGATAAAAATCCAGTTTTCTGGTTCAGGGGGTTCCTGCACATCTCGGAACATAGTCTACCTTCCAATTCACAGCTCTCATTGGAGATTAGAAACAGGTTCTAACAGACCAGTGTACCTAAGAGTTAATAGCTTTAGTAAAGTAGAACATTGGGTCTACCAATTATGTAAACCAATACCTACCTATAATGACAGCAGTGTAATCAGAATTGTCAGAAATGGAGGAAAATAAACTTTTAAAAGATCAGAGGTACTCAGCGAAACAAATAACTTATCACTTAAAAAAATGGATTCTCATTTAATTTATGGGAAATCCGTTCATCAAGATGAAAATAATAAGCAGCAGCAGCAACCACCACCCAGTGCCTTTAAAAAAAAAAAATCAGTTGTTGTCAGCTTGATCTAACCAGCTAGCTAACTAAAATATTATTTCCATTTAAGTAGCTTTACTAAGTGACCAGAAATGTGCATCTTTATGATAAACCAACTATTATTGGATTTAGCGTACTATCATTGCTACTTAATTGAAAGCAATTTATGTCAAAGTGGAGAAGAAAATTTAAATAATATTTACTCTTATGTGGCAATCTTTCATAGTCTATTGCCATTTGGCAGGAGCATAGTCTAAAGCCAGGTTCAGTATTGTAAGGTACTATTGTATAGGTTATCTATTGCTGCATAACAAATTACCATTTGAAGATGGGGGCCTTGTTTCCTAGTTTCCATTGCTGCAAATGTTTGAGGTATCAAAAGGGTGCTGACTCTTTAAGTACTCATTGCATCAGACCATTGCTGTGTTCTCTGTAAAGACCAGAAGAAGGCCTCTCTCTCCACTCTGACCAGGTTTTGTCCTTCAGGCCCCAGAGCAACATTGTTTATGTCTGTGCCTGACAAGGATCTTCCAAAGGACACTTCCTTTATCTTCCATTGGCAGCCCCTCCATCACAGGATGTGTTGGTTAATTTTATTTGTCAACTTGGCTGGCACCATGGTTCCCAGATATTTGGTCAAACATTACCCTGGTGTTTCTATGAAGCTGTTTTGGATGAGATTAACATTTGAATTGGCAGACTCTTGAGTAAAGCAGACTGCCCTTCCTAATGTGGGTGGGCCTCATCCGGTCCGTTGAAGGCCTGAATAGAACTAAAAGATCAGCCTACCCAGAGCAAGACAGAATTCTTCAGCCTGCTGGCCTTCAAATCAGAACAGCAGCATTGGCTATCCTGGGTCAACAGCATGCCTGGGTTTTGAATTTTCTACCCTCTATGACTGTGAAAGCCAATTCTTTATAATAAATCTCTTCATATATATATATATAAATACATATTTATGTCTATATCCATATTTATGTATACACATCCTATTTGGTCTGTTTCTCTGCATAACCTTGACTAATACACGGGTCATATTTATTTAACGCGGGTGGGCAGCACACTGTGCCATTCTCTCCTTCCTGTCTTGGTACCAAAGTATAAATCCTCTCCCTCCTCTTCTTGGTCTTAGTCAATACTCCTCAAGTGACTTGATATGCACATCTCTAAAGTTTATTCCATTTTGGACTGCTTTCCTAGGATAGATTCTGAGAAGTGGAATTCTTGGGTCAAAAGCTATGAGTTATTTAAGGCTCTTCATTCATACTGGCAAATTGCTTTCCTCAAATATATCATTATTTGGGACTTCATCAATAATGAATAGTCACATCTGTATAGCATATTGTTATTCTAATTAGCATTTCTTTGATTGCTGGCCAAGATGAACATATTTTTATGTTTTTTAGCCATTATTATTTCCTTTTATGAGAATTGTCTTTTCATGTCTTTTTATTCATTCTTTTAAGGATGAGGATCAAGGACATTAACCCTTTATTTCATATAATTTGAAAATATTTTTCTCATTTTGTTGCTTGCTTTTACATTTTTGTGAATTTCTTTTCTTTTTGTAAAAGAAATATATATTTATTGTAGAAAATTTGGAAAATACAGAAAATCACATAGAAGGAAGTAAAAATTACTCCAATTCCCCTGGAGATAGCTATTACCAATATTTTTCTACAAATTCTTCTAGTCTTTTGTTGTGAATATAGATAAATATATATACATAAATATTTCATTTTTAGGAAAATATAATATTTCACATTTTGCATGTAAGATTTTCAGTTTTTACTCTAGAATATATAGTGAACACCTTGCCATGTTATTAAATATTCTTTTATAGCATGATTTATTTGACCTATTTCCTGTTGGAAATTTTTGGTTGTCAGCAATTTTTACCATAGGAAATAGGAATGAACGTCCTGGTAAATAAATCTCTCCAACTATCAGTAGTATTAAATAATAGAATTATAATTTCTTGTGAAAAAGGAGACATATTTTAAAAGCTTCTGATACATATAACCAATCTTTTCTCTGAAACAATTTATATTCCTATAGTAATATAAGAAAATGCTCATTTCTCTACATCCTAACAATACTTGGCATGACTATTAAAAATAGCACCACTAGAAAATGACTTTGACAATATGTAGGGTAAAATGAGCATCTCTGATATTTCACCTTTCCCTTGACATCCATTCTTCTATTCATTCCACTAATAATTAGTGAGTCCTACCACAGACCAGGCACAACGCTGACTTCTAAGAAAACAGTAATACCCACTCCTCTTCCTGAATCATCATCTTCATTTCCTGGGTCAAAAGAAATTCTTGGCATGTACTTTTCCTCTCAAGTATCTAAGTATCTCAAGGATACATTGTATCTCCCCTATTTCTCAATTATGGTGCAGTTACTCAAATAGGACATTCTGACCAGTGTCTGTTCTATTTTGGCCAGTACTCTATAGGATAGTTCCATCTGAGTAACTTTTTTTTTTTTTTTTTTCTGATACATTCCTGATTTTTGTTGAAATCCATGTAATACAGGAGGTATGGACAAACCAGTTGAACAGTGAGCCTCTGGGAGAAATTGTGAAATAAAATTGAAAAGCAATTTTGTATTACAGAAAGAGGATAGATTTTGAGTAAGAAAGATCTTAGTTTTCACACCTGCACTGTAACTGTGGACAAATTACTTAGTTGCCTCTTTTGTGAAGTGTGGCTTGTATAATACTTTTCTCATTGAATACAAAATTCTCGAAAAGTAGCCACAGAGCAGAGCTAAGAATTTTTGGTATGTTTCAACCAAACTTTGTTGCTTGGGCTGCCTCATTTCAGTAGTCTTATCTCTAGCTTTGCTGCCCTGTGTCTTCTGAGGAATCCTTAGCCTTCCCTGCTGGCACTGGAAGGTGTGGATCTCCACTTGAGGTTATTAATGTGTGCTTTCTTCTCTAGACAATGCCTTATGTTATGAACCTACCTTCGCCCTGCTCAAGCGCAAACCCCTGCTCTGACTGGACCCTGCTTTCCCCAGTGATAGTTTTCAAGGAAACCTATGAGCTCCTTGTGGACAGAAATCATGTCCTGTGTTTTCTCTGTATTTTCATCCTCAGTGCTTACCTTGCACAATGTCTGGCACCCTGAAGGTGCTTGATGATTATCTATTCAACGACTATGCATCTGAACTTGGATGCTAAAGGCTCATGTGTTAAATCCCAGGAGTAATTTTATTTTTCTCTTTTGAATGCCTTTCGTTTGTTTCACCTGAAGATATCCTACATACTTATCAAGACTGAACCCGAATATCACCTTCCCTGGGAGGCCCTCCACAGGTCCCCGATGAAATAAATTACTCACTTCTCCATGCTCTGAAGCACTTTGTCTATTTACTCTCTTCATCTTCTCGTTTGGTAGACTCTGATCTCCTATTTATCTTTGGATTTCTAGTGCTCAGTCGACAGAAGAAAGAGTTCAATAATTGTTTGTCTGAGTTGGATGGAGAGGAAGGCTATGTTTAATTGTTCCTATGACTTCCAATTTCAGGTTGTATAAAGGAGAAGCCGATTTAAAACATACTTGAAGGACAGTAAGTAAAAAGAGGCAATGTGCAATAATCGGGTAGCACAGGGGGTGAGGAGATAAACTAGGTTTGATTGGTGGTTCTGTAGTTTATGGGTGGATGTATAGAGACCAACCTTCCCCTTTCTCTGGCTCCCTCTGGTCTCTGCCTGGTGCCAGCAGAAAAGCCACTAGAAGTGGCAGCACATTCCATATAATTTAGCAAATTAGAAATCATGCTCTAACTTTAGAGACATCCATTGATGCTAGAATTCCAGGCACCATGGCAGACTCATGGAAGATATTTATACTTTTCAAAACACACTTGGAAGCCCCTGCATGGAACTGTCCTGCTGAGACAAGTCCATGGGCCTTCCTTATGTAACTCATTAAAGGAAATATGTGGGTAACCAGAGCTGCAGTTGGAAGGCAGAGGGGTAAATAAGGACCAGCTTCAGAATCGAATTGGTTATCTTGAAAATCTGTCACTTCACCCTTGCAATACCTCATAACTTTGTGTTATTAGTAAATTTAATTATCATGCTTTTGATTCAACTTCTCAATCCAAAGATTGAGGTGTTTTTAAAAAGACTGGACTTTAATTTCCTAAGTTTTTTAGGAGATATTTAACCCTTTCCCTGTCAGCATTTCTGAGAAATTTTCATTTATCATATATGGCCTTAGACCATCATGGAATCTGCAGGCATTTTTTTCCCTCTTAACTCCTTATTTTATACCTGAATGCCCATTTTCCATTTATCAACTTTTTGAAACACTGGACAAAACTTAACTCAAGTATTGGTGGAGACAGTTTTCCCAAGGATCTCTGTCGGGAGCTCCATTTTTCACGGAAAGCCTCTTACACTCCTCCTTCACTGTGGGGCTGAAAAGAGAAAGTAAACATTATGGAGAAAAAAGGATTTAGTCTTGGAAAAGTTTTGTTTCTCTCAGTATTTCTAGTTTGACCTTGGGAAAAAGGAGTATACGTTATTGTTTGCAGACATCAAGTAATCTGTGGGTTTTGAATTTTCTACCAGTTATCTATCCACGTGTGGAAGCAACATACGTGGGAAAGGAAAGAATAGGAGACTGATTACTTAATTTTTTTAAAAAATAAAACTGATGAGACAGACAGCAAATGATATTCAATCCTATTAAAGAGACTAAGCACAGACCTTAAAAAAAGAAAAAAAATCCTTACATTCCTTGCATTGGGATTGTGTGATATGGTTCCACAATTCAGGGAGATTGGAAATTACAGAACATCTGCAATGAAATTGGTTTTCTGTGGAAAACTGATGAATCACTTACTGCCAATGACTAGAAGAAAAAGCACTTGTTTATGCCCTTATGTAATGAATTTTTATGAGGTGAAGTTTGCTGCTTATAAAAAATACACTTTAAGCTGCTGTAGATGTAAAATAATAGAATTCAGAATTCAGAGCAATGCATTACTGCAAAGACAGTCACTAGCAGAATATTATCTGCTTACAAAACACCAAAACAGGGCTATTACTTCTATAATGGAATTTAAAAAAATCTCATCTACCCAGTTGTATTCTAGAAGAAAAAGTATTTAAAGAGACATAGCTGAAATTGACAGCTCCAAAATTGCATGTATTTTCAAAGAAATGTTATTAATTCTCTTATTGTGCTCCTGAATTCCAACTGTTTTCCCCTCAAAGCAAGAATACCACAGAACATTTTAAATTAAAAATGGCACTCCTAAGACTCACCACAAAGACAAACTGGGGGTGCTGGCCTCTCTATGGTGTTACAGAAATGCATGTAGAAATCTTCTCACAATAATACCATTAGTTGCTCTGCTCGATGTTTGTTAAGGGGTTCATGATCAAACCCCAAACTCTCCTGCCTTCTTCAAACACTTACTGAGCACTTGTATTGTGCCGGTCACTGTTTTCGGCTGCAGTGTTACAAAACAATGAGCAAGATACAGTCTCTATCCTCACTGAGCTCACAGTCTATTTTGCCATTTAAGAAAGAGAGTCATCCAATTGAAACTGAGGAATATTCTGGTAGCTTTGAGAAGGGGCACTAAGAAACACTGCACACAATACTGGATGGGGGTCCTTACTCTCAAAGAATTTATTTGCCCTTTGTACTTGGCCTGGAGCTAAGCATTTTTAAAGCAAATGACCATACTTTTCATGAGTGGAAAACAATCGTGGTATTTTATAATTTTTGCTGATTAAAAAGGCACTCTTAAAAATTGTTGGCAATTTGAGAGAACAGAGGCTGCCAGGAGAGGATGGCATTTCCTGAGTGCTTAGGGAATATATTTACCAGGGAGCCGTCCCTGACACCTCATAGGACGGTAAAGTCTCTGGCTCCACTAATTCAGAACTGTGACTAGATGAAGTCTCAGCTGAAGTTCAAGCTTGCATTATGTCTTATTGGCAACCAAACCATAAAAATACCTCAGAAATGTCAGCATTTCTGTGTCCACATCTGGAAAGAATACAAACTCCTGGGTCAGAACCTGCGTCTTGACTCTTAGTTGAGGACATATGGTCATCTTACAGGCTTAGGTGAATTGATAATATAAAGTATTTATGTCAATTGTTTTGATCTGGTGTGCTGGTTCTAGATATTTTAAAGTAACTAAACTACATTCATTTACAAATACTGTACATGCATTTGTAAGTACCATACAAATACTTTTGGAAAAGGGAGTGGGAACTCTACCTTTTTGTTGCCTACATATTTCTAAGTGCTTGAAAAAAACGTATATGCTATATGGAGTTAGAGATTTAATATGTAATTTATAAATGCATTAAATAATTCAGACTCTTTTAAGAGTTGTGAGTGGTTGGCCATAAAAAGGGCAGACTATTTATTGTAATGCAAAAATAGCTACTCTAAGGTTTTTAGGATCTTGTATCTCCTAAATTCACATAGTTAAAGGACTAGTTTACTAGCTGTACACATGTTTACCTTTGAATTGAACTGAAACAAAACTGGCCAGGAGATTTTAAAGAAATAAGTAACTTGTTTTGGTGTAATTAAGTATTGCATGCTCACTGTAGAAAACTGGGGAATACAGAAAAAGTATAAAGAAAAAAATCAAAATTGAATTATTTATTGTAAGTATATGTGCCTGTTTATCTCATAGTTGAGATCATATTGTACTTAATAACCTACTTCTTTCTTCATTTTAATATTATATTGTAAGCACGTTCTCATGTAATTAAACGTATGTATATTTTTGCATAAAATTTTTTTCCATGGTATTTAAAACATTGTGTTAATTAAATAGCTCTACCATTTTATTTATTTCCCTTTTGTTGAACATTTGTGTTGTTTCACATCTTTATTATGAATAGTGCTATACTGATCATTTCAATAAATCTATATCTAAAATCTTATCGTTTCCTTGAAATAGATTCTTAAGGTCAATGGATATAAACATGTCCACATGTCCACATCCATCTGATTTTAAAATCAGCTTTACTTCCATAGATTTATGTTTTATTGGTTCTGGGATTTCAGCATGAATCAAACCTGTTAATGAGAAGAAGTTACTTTACTGCTAATGAGAAGGAAAGAGAACTACCCATTCAATACTGTACTCCCTGGCCTCAGAAGTGACTTGGTTTAACCTCATTTGACTTGTTTTAATTGCCAGAATAACAACTCAAGACAGGATTCCATGAAGACCCTTGTATAAAATTGTATTTACCTTTTTTTTAATGACATTTTAAAAACCATACACTTTTTCTTGAAAACATCGAGAGAAAATAAGACCAGTTAAATATCGAGAGAAAATTACGACCTGGAAACATAAAGGCCTATTCTGTCTTGTTACATAACGTACATACTCTTTGAAGGAAAAAAAAAAAAACAAACATATACGAGAAATACTTGCCAAATTACTTGTGGTGATGAGTACAAATGTACACTACACACTAATTTTGGCTGCAGGGAACCCTGGAACATCAGTCCTATAGACAATATGGCCTATTGGTTTGGCTAAAAAGTCTGTTTGGAATTGCTGAAAACATCTTTTCTTAATAGAGTAACACTTCACTTACTGAGCGCTGTTAGGAAAAACAGCTTCCAAAGGAATCAAGGTTTTGCCTTTGAGTGCCAGCACATTTTGAAGGCTTCCTCAAATACAGCAATGTTAATGTCACTGCCTCCTTAGCCAAATGATACAGATTGTAAAGTACTTTTATTGATGATCCGAGGTCATTTTTTTAAGCCACAATTACTATTCAGTTATTCTTCAGAGTCCGTGTGTCCCTACTTTAAATGTTACCAGATTAGGGTTTTTAAATTCTTTTTTTCCATTGATACCAGGTTTTCTATTATTTCTTGTTACTATAAGCATGCTTGCTTTTTACCAGTGTTCTCTATGTCTTGTCTGTTATTTTTCATCTGTTGGTGAAAGTTCATTAGAAATCTATTCAAAATAAAGCAGCCCCTAATGGGAACTCAAAGAACTACGCCATGGGTAGAGCTCTGGTGCATGAAATCTATGAAAATCGGTTTGAATTTCTCAAGGCTTTGCTGGCCTTGGCCATTTCAGATAGTGATGCCAGTAATGTACCACAAACCTAAAAGAAATCATAAGAATCGTGGCTTGTATCTACTGATTATTTGCTGTAGCCTTTGAACTGGTTTTCTTGCTCTCATAACTCTTCACACATTATCACTGTGATCCTTTAAAAGAATGTAAGTTTGATGTCATTTCTCTGTTTAAAACCTTCCGGTGGTTTCCTCATCCTTAGAATAAATTCGGGTATCTTTTCACCCTGGCCTGCAAGGGCCGGCCCCGGATCCCCTTATCTCACTGCCTCATTTCCCACCTCTCTTGCTCGCTCTGATTTCTTGCTGTTCTTTGAACAGGTGATGGTCGCTCACCTGAGACCTTGGGCACTTGCCATTTTCTTATCCTGGCACCCCTTCTCTGCTTGGCTCTCTCCCTCTTTTCATTCAGATCTCTTCAAATTTCAGCTCCTCAGAGAGGATTTCCAGGAGCATGTAATTCAATACAGCGTCCCTTGTCACTCTCCATTCCCTTAGCCTGTTTTATTTCCTTCAGAGTACTTCTCACATCTGAAATGATCTTACAACATGTGTTTATTGTCTATCACCCCTCCAAGAATGTAAACTCCATGAAAGCCAGGGGTTTTGTTTTATTCATGAACACATCTCTGAGTACAGAAGAAGAATGCCTGTAGGGGCTCAAGAGATAATTTTTGAAAGAATGATATGTTATTTAATTCCCATTACAGTCCTAAGAGGTTGACATTACTGAATGCCCATTTCATAGGTTGAGCAAACTGAAACTCAGAGAAGTTAAATAAACCTGTCCGTACCCCACAGCCGCTAAGTACTGAAGGTGGGGGAGCTGGGAACAGGGGAGTGGGTCATGCCTTGTGTTCGCTTGGAGGGATGTATTTTAGATACGATCACTGAAGCCACTTGGATACACTAAATACACAAGTAGCAAACCTGACTTGAGAACAAGTTGCACGGGAGAGAAAAGAAAAATGTTAGTGTGGAAGTTCTTATTTTCTCAAAGGGGGACACTCAGGGATGAACGTTAATGTAGCTAAATGCGACCCAGTTGTCGTGAACTTTGGGCCCTGAGGCCGCTGGGGGGTGGGAACAGAAGCACCAGGGTTCAGGTAAGTCTCCTGGCAGCCACAGGGCAGCAGGGACTAGATAGAGTCTGAGGCTGTCACAGCAGCTTGGCCAGCAGGCCTGCGTCTCTGAGGGGAGGTGAAGCTCCCTGAGGCAGCACTAAGTGTACACCCACTGATGAGAAGGTGAATGCCAGCTGCCCTTAATGTGCTCTGTGCCAAATATCCTTAAAAGCAGGGAAAACAAAAGAAGGGAAACTATAAAGAAAAAAGACAGAGAGATGGGAGCGGTTGTGATACCCACTGGGGTAGCCACCGGCTCCTCCTTTGAGGATGGCCCTGTGGCCTCACTGTGGTGAGTCAGGTCCGCAGGCTGCCTCAGCTCTCAGTTCCTTCAGGGTCCGCCCTGGGTGCAGAGCTGCCAGGCCTGAGGTTGTGCCCTCCCCTGAGGCCACATTCACTGTCTGAGAGGTGGAGGTCAAAGGCCTGACTACTCTGGCCCCGCCTAGGACATCCTGAAAGACAAAATGCTCCAGAGATCTCCTCAGGGTTGGCCGAGGCTGGCAGGCCTGGCTTACAGTTGTTTCCTCTGCTATTCCTGCTTCTTCACCATTTCCTTTCACAGGCGTGGATCCCTAATCACTATCTTGTATTGATATTCTAACCCTTTTCGACATCTGTTTCTGCAGAACCCAACCTGTGATGTTAGGTTTCATCACTGGCTAACAAGATGTCTCTTGGTACACTGGAACCCAGAGGCAGCCTCTGGCTAGCCAATGATGAGCAGAACAGCCACAGTCTCTGACCTCATGGGGGGTTATCACTTAGTGATGGTGGCAGTGGCAGATGTTAAATGAAAAAAGAAAAAAAAATTGTACTAAGTGCCATTAGGGTCCGTAGAGAAGAAGAAAACCCTATAATATTGACAACCGTTAGTTAGCGTAGGTGTATTGTGTTTTCATGTTAAAATTATGACAATGTGGGCACCTACTCAGAATTCGCTATCAAAATAACACCATAACAAAATTGCTGGTAGAACAAAATCTTGTTAACTTTATTTCATCCTTTCAAATCTGCAGTCTCAGACGACCATTTACTTATAATGTCCTTATCAAAGTAGATCACTGGTAAAATAAAGACTCCGGGATATAGAAGGCAAAGGGAGATTCTAGTTGGGATCTACTGCTTTCCCCTTTCTGGCGGCCACCATTCTCCTAAGAACACCTGTGGTGAACTGCTTCCTGTCCTCCTTTAGGTGCATGGGGTGTTCGTGAGGGTATGTCACCCACATTTGAATGATCGGGAGCAGTATTTCTCCATCCTGGTTTAGGAATGTGCACATAATCTCGGGCTGACCAATAGCTGTGAGCTCCTGGACTTCGCCAGAACTATTAGGCAAGAAGCTCTCAGGCCAGTGGGATCAGAAAGCTGGTAAAACGGAAGTCTTGAGCTTCTGGTGGCCGTCGTTTGGCCTGAGAACGAAGCTGACTGAATCCTTTAAAAGCTGGCTTCAGAGAAAAACTTAAAATTACAATTGACACATCAGATCTGAAAGTTTAAAACAACAGGTCTTACTATTGTCATTTTATGATGTTATGGTGTCATTTCTGAAAATAAATGCCCACTCATCTCAGAGTCACCACAATCTTTTATTTTTAGAGTCTAACCTCTTTCCAGGAAGTAGTAGAATGAAGGAGCATTCTTAGTGGTCATTTGATAAAAACTATCCATTATTCTTTTTTTTTTTTTTTTTTTTTTGCGGTACGCGGGCCTCTCACTGTTGTGGCCTCTTCCGTTGTGGAGCACAGGCTCCGGACACGCAGGCTCAGCGGCCACAGCTCACGGGCCCAGCCGCTCCACGGCACGTGGGATCCTCCCAGACCGGGGCACGAACCCGCGTTCCCCGCATCGGCAGGCAGACTCCCAACCACTGTGCCACCAGGGAAGCCCTATCCATTATTCTTGACATTAAAAATTAAATGCAATGATTAAAAAAAAAATGTTACCATTTATATCATATGTTTAGAATCATGTGGTTTCCAGTGTGAGCAGAATTTAGTCGTGCCTGGAAAGGAACAGAGGGCAGTGGCTGAGAAGCACATGTCCTCATAAGACATACCTAAATAGTATGCTTAGGATGATTCATGCTAAGGATTTAGACAAAATACAGTTCTCCTCAGAGGAAACAATTTTAGCTTCTAAAGGGCATTCACTTCTGTCATCTCGATTCCTGATTTCAGTGGTTGCAGGCTGTGGACCTCTGTGCCGCACTTAGGACAAGCAAAGGACGCATCAAATAAGAAGCTACTCTTCACACAGTAGTAACAGAAAACATGCTCGCAGCCTATGGTGTGAGGCATGGTGGGCCACTCCCCACACAGAGAACACTGTCTGCCGCTGGTGGTCAGCGTGCTGTCACTGCTTGGAGCTCTGGTCAGAGGGATACACCATGAAGAGAGCTTGGCTTTCAACTTCTGGATACTGACAAGTGGTAAGAGGAAAATCAGAAACTCGGCAAAGCTGTGCCAGAGGAGTTCTCTATTCATATACTCAAAGCCTACTTCTCGGACATTTTGGGGCCTGCAAAACACAGAACGGATGCCCAGCAGACGCTCGGTCAAAGTTGCGAACTTGCCCCTTTGGAGGAAAATCAAGAAATTAATCAACCTGCCCAGCTTCAAAAGTCCAACCACGAGATTCATGCACTGCTTGGCTTTCCTGAAGGATGCTACGTGACGGTTTCGAAACAAATCGTAGCATCGTTCTTCTAACCACTTCCCACCGATTGTACAGACGGCATACCACAGCTTTTGATTTTTGCTCAGTGGCTGGTATCTCAGGTTTGGGGAAAAATCGTTCTTGTACTGAATATTCAAAACTGACTGTCCCACGGTGGCATTTTTAGAGTAGATGGTGAATCTCCATAAGAAAAGCCACAAGAATGCTTTCACCTCTGGTTCAAAGCGGGCTAACAGCCCTGGCTTAAATCCATGAAAGCACTGAGTAAACTGGGACCAAACGAGTTGCTCCAGGGCCTTGTTTAGTTCAAGTGCATCCAACTGGCTTATTCTTAGCACTCTGTCTGTCCGCTTCATATTCTCATCTCTGGAAGCCATGCCTTCTCTAAAGGTCTCTAGGAAAAAGTACAATTAGAAACCATCATCAAACAGTTGCAATCTTGTACTATCTTCTCGACTTACACTTGGAAAACTGTGACATACAAATGACACAGGACACAGAGGAGATGGGCTTTCAGTAGCATCAAAGCAGCACAGTAAACAGTCACTTCTTACTTGGAACTTCTTCCTCTTTCTTCTCTCTCTCTCCTCCCTCTCTTCTTTCCTTTCTTCTCCTATCTTTTCTTTCCATTCTTTTTTTCTGGCCCTCCTAATCAAAGGAATAACAAGTTTTAGCACGTTGCATCTTTTTTCCACAAACTTTCCCCTAGGTAGTCCTCCTGGGTCAGATATTTTAAAGGGAGATGATAAAATCCTGAGGCTAACAGCGATGAGGCTGAATAATAGCATGACCTATTAAATACACGAACTTAATAAATATGATGAACTATGTGGAACGTTGCAATGGATGGTAAGTCAAGACCTCAGTTTAATTTCCAGCACTTCTACTGACTCTGAAGGAATATTTTCAACAAGTCATTTAATGTGTCTCAAGAACACTTTACATTTGTAAAGGAAGTTAGGAGAAAACAAAATTAACCAGTAAGTATTTATTATTCTAGCACACACTCATAGAAAATAAATAGTAGCACAAAGCAACATGAATGCAGCAATGTCATTATTAAGGTGCACATACAGTTTTCTAAGAAAAAGAAACTATGATGTAAAAATAGACACTGAGATCATTTCATAAAAACACTAAGGAAACAAATAGGTGCTATAGGGATAAAAATCTTTTAAAATGAAATAGAAACAAGCTGATTAATGGTTAGCTGGGTATGACTGACTCATTCAAAATGCATTTATTAAATGCCTATTTTGTGCAAATCAATGAGATTAAACCACCCAGCAGCTACTGTTGTTAAGGAGTTTAGAGATTCTACATTTTACTTTAGGTATTTTACATTTTATTAATGAACTGGAAAATCCAATATATGACAAGAAATCTCTTTAAATTTAGTTTCTAAAACAGGCCCTCAACACACAGAGCTGGATCATGATCTCTGGGCCGTCAAAAGGCCTTTGCAAGGCCCGAGGCACTAAGGGAACACTGAGCTACAGATGGAGGCAGGGATCCCCGTGAAGTTCACTCTCACCAACTGTGCAGCAATTGTGACCTTGGTCAAGTCATTTCACCATGCCTCTGCTTTGGTTTCTTCACTTACAAAACTAAGGACCGGAGACAAAATGACCTCTAAAGTTCTTTCAAATTCTATTATAATTTTTTACAAAATTATACAAAAACAAACAAAAATAACTACTAAATAATAGGTGGTTTAGTGCTGTTTTCTTCTCAAACCAGATCCATGACAGGAATGCTTCTCACTGATAAATAGGGTGGGTGATCTCAACTTTTTCCCGCTTCCTGCAGCTCCCTCAAGACTTGACTTGGCAGCCTATAAGCTACAACAGTGCGGATTTTGGCTGCAAGTTCTGTGCAATCCTTGCCTCACACTAGCCAGGAGCTACAGGAAAGAAAGAAGGGGATTAGGACAGAGTGCCCTTTCTTCTCTGTTTTTCTAATCCATTCACGACTCTATCCCCTCCCAGCCTTTTCCTCATTCTGGCTGCTCTCAGCTCCCCGCTGGATGACATCTAATTGGTCTATCTTACCTTTTGCGTCCTTCAGTGCATTTCCCACAGGGCAATCCTTCTAAAACACAAGCCTCCCTAAACCTACCCCCAGGCTGCTTTCCTTCCTAATGCTTCAACCTCTAGTCACAAAGTGGCCCCCTCTCTTGTTCGCTAGTGGACATTTGCTGTCTGTTCCCATCACCTGGAACAGTCTGTTCCCATTCTTTAACTGAAAAACTCACATGAGACTAAGTTTTTAAGTACTAGCTTAGGGACCACTTCATTCTGACCCTCCAAATATGAGTTACCTGCCTCTCTAGCTGTTCCTTTAGCACCCTGTCCTTCCTCTTTCTTGGCCTTTATGTATTTACTGTTCGTAAAAAAAAACTACTTTTTTTTTTTTTTTTTTTTTTCCTGTACGTGGGTCTCTCACTGTTGTGGCCTCTCCCGTTGTGGAGCACAGGTTCCGGATGCACAGGCTCAGTGGCCATTGGCTCACGGGCCCAGCCGCTCCGTGGCATGTGGGATCTTCCCGGACCGGGGCATGAACCTGTGTCCCCTGCATCGGCAGGCGGACTCTCAACCACTGCACCACCAGGGAAGCCCCGTAAACTACTTTTGAACTATTTCCTCCACTAGAGGATAAGCCCTGTTGCGAAGATTCAGTCTTGTCACAGCTGAATCTTAGCAACTAGCGCAGTGCCTGATACACAGACCGCCTCCTGCAAATACTAGATGAGTGGAGTAGTGAACACAAAAGTCTAGGGTGGGTGAAGGGTAGAAAATACAAATTCCCATCCAAAAACCTTTAAAACTATTTCAAGTTACCATATCCAGACTGTTGATTACTACTTCTTTCAACATGTTTCTTGTGCATCTGCTGTTTCCCAATGAATGTGTCAGAGCCAGTGATAAAATGGGAGAACAGACAGTCTCAACCCTTGCAGAGATTATAATCTAGTGAGTGGGAGGAGGGGGAAAGGAAGAGTGTGCTGCACAAAATAACACTCAGGCAATTACAATAAGGTGTGATAGGTGATGTGCAAGGGGAACTTCAGAACATTTTGCTTGCACCTAGACCTCAGAAGGCCCAAGAAGGCTTTGGGGGGAGGCAAGATCTCTGCAGCTACCTGAAGGATCAGCAGTGTCAGGCAGATACAAGAAGGTAAGAAAACCACTCCAACAGAGGGAACGCTAGATGCCAAGGACAGGAGGGGTCAGGACAAAAGATCAGGCTGGAAAGGAAAGCAAAAGACGGAAGCTAAAGGCTCTAAAAGCCGGGTTGAGAAGGCTGCATTTTATCAAGAAGGTAATGAGGGAGCCACTGAATGGCTGTAAGCAAAGAACTAATCATTGCATTTTAGACAGCTTGTTCTGGCCACATGGAGAATGGATCAGAGGCTGAAAGACTGGAGGCAGAGAGACCAATTAAGATGACTGTTAACATGATTTACTGAGAAACTAATGATGGTCTAAATTAGAAAGGTATCAATGGGGATGGAGAAAAGCAGGTAGCTTTGAAAGCTTGGAGGTGGAAGAATGGACATGACTTAGTGAGAAGTAAGCCAAGAATAACTGACTTGAGTAATGAAGTGGATGGTAGTCCAATTCTCTGAAATAGGAAACACATGCAGAGATATAGATTTGAAGGGAAAGATAATAAATCTGTGTAGTTTTAGAGATCTGAGGCTCCTGTGAGACAGCTAAGTGGAAAAGCTCAGTAGGCAGTTATGGGGATATGACAGAGAAAATCTGGGTGGAGATTTTGAGTGTGAGCCCCCTCTCATGGGACCGATCTATTTTAAATTTACTTGATCTATTTAAATGCTACGATCAGGAAGGCAGTGGTCTAAAGATAGGTAGATCTTGTCCATTTACAGCACATTCGACTTTCTTTGTAACAACATCATCTTATTCTCATGGTTTCCTACTCCAGCTACTGTGGCATTTCATGGGTTACGTTCACTGCTAACGCAAACCTTTGGCCTTTCAATCTTTCTCTGCTGGGGTCTTCGCATCACACTCCTGTAGTCTCTCTCTGTGCTTCTAGTCTAGCGCTCTTCAAACCTCGGCACTCAACATGCGGAGGCCTTGTTAGATTGCGTCCCTCGGTTCCAGATTTTCTGATTCAGTAGGCCTGGAGTGGGAGCCAAGAATTTGCATTTCTAGCAAGTTCCCAGGTGATGTTGCAAATTACTGGGCTAGTCCATTTCCAAGCTGAATTCATAATTTTGTGGTCATATCTATCACCCATACAGCTCAATGCTGCATGCTGGTCTTCCCACTCATTTCTGCTTGGTTTTCATTCCTAGATCTACAGAGGTTCTTACAAATCTTCACTGATTCAGGCTTTCTCTTTCTGCTATTAAGTAGTCCTTGTGAGACTGAGACCATTCACAGATTCCACAATTTCTATGAACATCAATACATCCTAGCCCTGCCAGATGCCTGGGATGCAAAGATAAAGTCTTGTCCTGGCTCTCACTTTAAAGACTCCCACCAAGGTCTGCACAAGGGAAGCAGGCAAGGTGATGGACAAGTCAGGCATTAGCGAAGGTAGATGGTATTGCAAGGTTCTCAAAGACACTCCATAAATCTTAAAACTATCTCAATAGAAAAGAATCCCAAAATTTATGTAAAAAATCATCAGTGATTATTTTTCTCACTTTCTTCTGCAGTTTACAAATCTTCTCTAATTAACATAACATTTATGTAATTAAGAAAAGAAAAAACTAAAACACTATTTGAAAAACCTCATAAGCAAACCAAACTCTATAAAGTTACTTATTCTTATTTACCAAATCATGTCTTTTTTACCTCATTATAGCCCCTGGGATAAAGTACAAACTTCTTAGACCTAACCTACCTCAATTCTGTCTTCATCTCTGTAACCATATAACCCGTTATTCACCAAAGAACCTTTAATTGCAGACTATCCTTCGGTCCTGCCTTTGTACCTTTTCTCATGTACCTAAAACACTTACCTTCCCCAGCAACTCCTCCTACCGCCCTCAACCATCTGCCCTTCACATTCCAACCCAGTTACAACATTTTCCACGAAACCTTCATAATTACCTCCAACTCCCACTGTCAGCATTTTTAACTCTGACAACAATTGTCCGTGTCACATGCTTGAGCCCTCAACTCTTTGTACTGTGATTTCAGTAGTGTGAATACATCTTCTCTCCCTAACTTGACCATAAACTAGTTAAGGGAAAGTGCCTCATACTTGCTTCTCAAAGTGCTTGCCACCCACAAAGTGACTTTGATACCTAACTCAGTTTTCCTCATGCAAAATTCTATAAATCCTTCAGGATAGGTGGGAATACGGTATATGCAACTCTTCTACTGTAACAGTATCAACAACTCGGCGTCTTCCCCAGGTTTCGTATTCTGTGGTCAGCAAGATAGGGGAAATTCTCTTATCTGTAAAAGTACTCCTGAAAAAGCTCGGATCATACTGGACATCGATATCAAGTCCAACACTACAAGTCCCCTCCCCTCACCCCTTCCCTGCCCCCAACTTAAACTGGATGGATTGCTATTCTTCTCAGTTGAGGGTCAGATGAGAAGGATGGCTTGTGTTAGAGCACCAGTTGTGCCAATTTATGTATCTTCAGATATTAGAGTCACAATCAGTTCTTAGTAATCTTATAGAATTTACCACAAAGACAGGCACACAGTAGTTGCTTAGTAAAGATTTGCTGATCCCATATGCAGTGGAATGAGTAGTTTGGTAGTGAATCTGTACTGACTGAACATTGCTGAGAGCAGATGAACTGGAGGTTGAGGGGACCTATCTCTTCTCAGGTCCCTTACTTGTATGTAGGGAGAAACTGCTCAGAGAGAGTGGCTTCTCAGAGGAATCATCTATTTCAACTCCCTCATTTCTGGAGGAATCATACTGACGGACATTTAGTAAAGACAGGAATTTTTAATGGCTGCCAGAAAAGAAGACTTAACACACTCTCTAACCAATCCAGTATTTAACAATCCTTATTATCAAAAAAATTCTTTCTTATCCCTTCTGTTACAGTTTAACATTTTTTTTTTCCTTCCTTTTCTTCGCCCCAGGCCTGGCCTCGGGGTAGATTAAGAACAGCTGGGCTCGATCTCCTCCCTACAGAAGACTCTTTACTAGAGCAGAAGACTATTATTAACTACTCTTTGGCCTTTGCTCTTCCAGATAAATAATTTGTTTCTCTGTTTTTTTTGTTTTAGATTTTAGTTTCCAACATTTTAGTCATTTTTGTGACTTCTTTTAATTGTAAACATAGAACAGACACTGTCCATTATGCACCATAGTTTGTTAAAGTAGAATAGCCTTCCTATTGCTCTATATTCTTGTCTGGCAACTGTGACAGAGTAGAAAGAGCAGATTTAAAATCTGATGGACTTGGACTCAAGTTCCAGCTTGGTCATTTAGTTGCTATGTAATCTTAAAAAAGTCATTAGCATCAGATTCTTCTAGAAGTTGGAAATGAACCACTACCTGACAATGCTGGTGAGATTAAAGCAGATAATGTTATGAAAGTGGTTTGGAAACGGGAAAGCAGTATTGTTATTGTACTATTGTTACTTTGGTTAGGGATGAGCATAAGAAGAAAAAGACTCGGTGGATTTTACCAAATCTCATCTGAAAAGACTGAAATCTTCATTATTACTCATCTAATACCTCAGTCGACCTGTGGTAAAAGAATGTTTTTTTCCCCAGGAAATACTGACTACACCATTAAAACATAATTGGGGCAGCTACACAGTGAACGTGATGGCACCTTGATGTGGGCATGTGTGGGGGCCGGACGGGAAGGGGAGAGACATGGTCCAGTGGAACTCATCACACCCTTCACTTGCATCTTATCTGAGAGGAGATGTTGGGGTGGGAATCCCGAGAGAACAGGGGTGGGTGCCAGCATGACCTGCTCTCTGGGCTGTTTCACCTGCATCCACGTGGCTGTGCCTGTTGATCCGGAAGCAGAGAAACCTCCAGAATGCACACCGATAGCACCTGACTCTACGGTGCTTCGCTGAACAGGGCCTGATACAGGCAGTCCAAGACGGGCGTCCAACCTTGGTTCCTCACCAACACACCCCATTCAGTTCCTCCCCCGCTGCCCCCCGCTGCCTTCTGGCAGGTCAGTTATTCTAGAATACTGGCTTTAGAGAAGGGCAGTGCTCAAGAGCAGAAGAAACTGATGAAATCGAAATAACTAGAAGTTCCATTCATCTGATTATAGAACTTCTTCCTTCCACTGTCATACAATAATATTTGCCCATAATGGGTATAGAGCACAGAAAAATGCCACAAGTGCCTTAAAATCACATAAAGTTATTCTCAGTCTAATGTAAGAAGTTGGTGTTTCAGTGAATTCGAATTCTCTGACAAATGGCTACTCAATTTAACCAATATTTATGGAGTGCCGACAAAATGCTGGGCATTTTCCTAGGTACCAGAGATTCGGTCCAAATAGTTAAGTCTCAGTTAACTTCTTTTTAGTCAAGCATTTCTAAAGAAATAGGATGCTATGGTAATCAAGACTAGCCATTGATCTCTGAAGCAAAGAATGGATCTCAAAATAGGAAAACACTATAAAGGGTCACAAAACTCCCCGGGGCAGAAAAGAGAAAAATTGCATATAATGTTGTGCAACATCCAGAAATATGCAAGCACTGACACTGGCCATGGTCTATCTGGGAAACACAGGGATGGGTTCCAACAGGAGCTGCGTCCTTCGTTATTTAATTCCCATCAATGTCTTTGCACTTGTTAGGAAATAAAGAAAAAAGTCGCCTGCTGTGACCAGAGCTTAAGGGCTTGGCAGGAGAGACTGGCTGAAGAGTCAACACCCTGCAAAAAGACCCTGTTTTAAGGAAATTGCATTGATTTTGTAGCCATGAGTAATCACTGAAGAGAAGAGACATAACAGGATATAAATTTTAAAAGATTAATCTGATGGTGGAGTTCAAGAAGTTGAAGAAAAGGAAAACTGCAATTCTGGAAGACCAGTTACAGGACTTCTTTTTTTTTTTTTTTTTGTGCGGTACACAGGCCTCTCACTGTTGTGGCCCCTCCCGTTGCGGAGCGCAGGCTCAGCAGCCCAGCGGCCATGGCTCATGGGCCCAGCCACTCCACGGCATGTGGGATCTTCCCGGACCGGGGCACGAACCCGTATTCCCTGCATCGGCAGGCGGACTCTCAACCACTGCGCCACCAAGGAAGCCCCAGTTACAGGACTTCTGCAACCTTTCAAGGGCCTTAACTAAGGTGCTTATTAATAACTTTCTGAACAAGTCATAGTAATTTAACTCGCTTCACTGACAACTATGAAAATAAAAAAGATTACAGTGTCCTCACATTTTTTAATCAAAAATCCCCAACTCTTCTGGTAAACCAATGCTTTCCTGACTGTTACATTGATCGCTAACCACACCCAACTATTGGTCAGTCTACTTCTACCTTCAAGAGTTTAAGTATTAAAAATCCCATATTATTGGTTCTTGTAGGTTAGCATCTAATTTCACAAAAGTAGGCTCAAACTTGAATAGTTAAAAAAAATACAAGCTAATCTTTTTTCAAAAAAGTTGGGATTGTTTTGAATTGAAACAAACACCATCAGATTTAATTCAAATTGATTTTTCCAGAAGGCCAAAATCAGGTGATGCTTTTTCCTACTCTGCCGTGAAATCTCATTCTTTTAATACACAATCCTATCAACCTCTTCCTCCCCACTCCCCATTTCCCAAACTATACTAAGTTAAGATTCTAAAAAGTTAACCCAGGGGGAAACATGTACGGCCATGCAAAGAGACTTATACAATAATTAATTAGAAGCATAATTGGCACTAAATAAATTAGTGTTTAGTGAAGGATGCTATGTTAAGGATATGTGAAAAAGAGGCTTAAGGCAAAAATCAAGACCAGATAAAAAGTATAGCACCTATGAGGGTTAGTGTCATTAACTTGTCACATAAATATGTTTAAGACAAAATGATCTAGCACTAAAAACTATTAAAAAGGTCTCCTGCTGGTATTTTATCACTAGACAGGTCACACTGCTTTTCTTTCACAGAGAAAAAAACAACTGAAAATTCGTTTACTAAGAGCAGCGATATATAACCTTATCCCTTAAATAACTCAGGCTTTCTTTTTAAGCTTTTCATTCCCCAAATAAAACTCTGTCATCTATATTGCATTCCAAAACCAAAACAAATGACTGTATCTCACTAAAGAGGGAAGCAGCATTTTTCAGGATGTATTCCAGAGCTTTTATTGAGTATAGTACAAATTATGAATGAATATATTTTATTTAAAAATATGCTATTGACAGAAATCTATCAATAATAATGTGGGTATTGTCAAGGGCCTGTCAATATTAATGTAATTATGATTAAGGGGATAACATGGATTTTTACCTGTAATACCAAGTAACATCTCCTACATTACTGCTATCAATATACACATTATTATTGACCTGTTCCAAGATGCTCAGTACTAGATGTATTACCATTAGGCATGTTTGTCAATGCATACTGCCGACAAAAATTTTACACTTAAATTTACAGTCCTGTAAACTTTGTCAGCAGAAACATGTGATTCCCACGTAATCGCTAAGGTTTCAAACCCATCCATATGCACCCCCGCTCCCTGCCAGACTATCCTTTTCTAGATCCACAATAATCAACTAATTTTTAGTATAACAATGTTGCTACCACACTATCCTAAAGGTTCTAGTAATCAAAATGGAAGAGACCATTTTTGCCTTTTAGGTTTTAAAAAAAAAAATTTAATCAGCGTTTCATATTAGGAGGTTATATGAAAAAAGTTCTATAACCCAAGATCTTAAGCTTTGAACCTATACCCTACTATTTTATTTCCTTTGTGTAGTCAGATAGATTTACTGTCCATTGTATTGAAATCAATACTAATAAATGGGACATGCATCAAAGAGAGATTTAACAGGACACTGATTCCCAGAACACATTTCAAACATGAGCAAAAGAGAAAAAGCTATGGCTGGGACCCATTAGAACACAGTGACCTCTGGCACTGTGAACAGGCCTAGAAATCAACAACTGTAAGTTCAAATCCCACTTCTGCCACAGGCTTGCTAAGTGACTTGTCACTGCTCTTTTGTTCCTCTCTTTCATCAAATATGAACTAAGTCTCAATAGTTTACAGATATCTGATGATACAAATCCCAATTGTTCTCATTTGGATACAGACAAGACATGCAGAATTTGAAAATTCCCTTATGGACACTAGATCTCTGAATTACTCTTAACTTAAATGCAATCCTCATCAATTTCCAAATAGAATTTTTCTTTTTGGGGGTGCTAGTGGGTACGCAACAAAATGTCTTTAAAATATATCTGGAAGGATAAAGTTCCAAATAGTATACATTTCTCAAAAAGACGAACAATGATAAGTAACTTGCCCTATTAGAGGGGAAATACTCTTTTTATTTGGAGACAGTTGGGAATTCAACTCAAAGACTACAGTCTTCAAGACTATAATTAGTCGTACACAATTGAGCACCTTACCTATTTCACTTATGGTTATTTACTCAAGTATCTACAAGTAACACAAAATACTTTTTTTTAAACCTGAGAACAGAATTGCCCATTACTTCGGCCTCACTTCACAAATACATTTTTAAGAAGACAGCACGGCACTCATCATCTTTTCTTTCAGAAAGTTGATACTTCTGAGTCTTTGAGAAAGAAAGCACATTGTGGAAATAAAGAGCAGATGTCTGAGTGAACGTGGGTGAGGGGAGTTAAACTGCTTCTGATTAGTTCTGTATTCTAGCCCAGGTTTACCAACAGGCTGTGTGACTCTGGGCAAGTCATTTTACCACATTGTGCTCTTTAGCAGTTAAAAAAAAAAAAAAAAAAAAAAAAAAGCACTGTAAAAAGTCTACCTCTCTAGAATCCTTATAGGATTTTAGGAAACCTTGGAAGAGGAAGAGAAAAAAATAAAAGAACAGTCATTTCCAACTGCAGAAATGGTTCATGTCGAACATGAGTTTGGAAAAGGCTAGAGAAAGCGGAGAAATCAGAACGGTGGTACCCATGAGACAGACTCAATACTCGTGGAAAAAAGTAGCGAAGCCTGATGGAAGAGAAACCCAACCAATCTGTGAGTTTACAACTGCAGTAAACCTGTACCACTTACTTTCTGGTTATGAAGTGCTAATAAGCAACGACCACAGCTAAGTGTCCTTTGCAAAATTAAATATTAAATCATTTAATCCTTACAATATTATGAAAGAGGTTCTTTCAGTATTTGTGTTTTAAATCAAGGAAACTGAGGCACAGCGAGATGAGCTGGCTTGTATGAAAATCACACAGGCAGAAGTGGTGGGGCCATGCTCTGTACCATCATCCTCTATGGACAAGGTGATGATGGACCTAAAAGATGAACATAAACACTTCAGTATGGCACTGCAGGACATGCAGATGGGGCTATTTTAAGTGGCTAAGTACTAAGAGATGAAGATTGCAGGCATGAACTACAGCAAAAATTGCAATCCAAGGATGAACAAACAGCAACTACATGAAACTTACAGAGCAAATAGATCTTTAAGTACTCTATAAATCTGGAAAAAAACCTGAGGATATAATTGCCTAAGAAGAGAATTCTAACTGACTTTAAGATTATTGGAACACAGGTTTAATTGCACATTTTATGGCACTTGAGAGAATGTGAGAAGAGCCATGAAGGAACAGAGGTATTAGCAATGGAAAAGGAGGAAGTACCATGGGATACATACTATGTATGAGGCACTAGACATTTTCTTTACAGTTCTTTACCTCATTTAATCCTCATAACACAGTAAATATTAAGCCCATTTTAAGAAGTAAAAAATTAAGAGAAGACTGACAACCTGTTTAAGGTCAAGCTGGTGCTTAGTAAATCTCTGGTAAACACTAGAGAAATGGTGGAACACACAAAAGGAAGTTAGTAGTATGAGTATTTGGTAAGCCTGGATCAAATTCAATCCCACAGAGCTCAAAACAGAATTTTTCCCTCATGACCTTTCTGAACACCAGCCTGCCAGTCAAGCTCTCAGGACCGTAGACAGGAAGAAATTCAAGGAATCTGGTAAAGCTGCCCGAGTTGCCTGGGATGCACCTCATCTACTTTCCCTGTCTTTCCGTGTGGTCAGAGAACCATTCAAAGAGACTCAATATCAAATCTGAACCAAAGGAATACGGGGGTGAAAAAAGGAGGTGCAAACATTCATTTAACTATTATGAACATACACCATACACAAGGTAGAGGCAATGCCAACTCACCTGCCTGACACTGTAAAGGAATGGGTATACATAATCAAACAGAATTACTCCAGAGCTCTTGGTTTTCATGTTTTTATAATAAGAAGAAAGAAAAGAAAACTGGGATGAAATTTTATCTCACCTTATTGACAGGCAGGTAAGAAGGAAGAGTTCTGGAAAATAAAATGAAACAAGATAAAAAGCAATGTAGAAAAGGGCATTTTGATTCCAAGGTGGGAAAAGGTTGGGAAGTTAACAGCCCACAATGGGAAGTACAGAGGGTGCTAGACATCCTCTTCCCTGCTTCCACGTCCACATCCAGAAATCACAGCGATGGCACTTGCAGTGCCAGGATTACAGATGCGGGGCAAGTGCGGGCAGTTTGGGGCTTTCCTCCTGAGGTTTCTTCCACCTTCCAAAGGAACTGAGGAGGAACATGGAATGTTTAGAAACTGCTGTCATTTCACAGTGAAGAGAAAAAAGGGAAAGTCCAATTTGCTTCTAGGTTGTCCAACCCAGATAATCAAGGGAGGGAAAAAAAAAAAAAAAAAGAGGCAGTGATTCAGAGCAGAACTTTCGTCCAGAAATAAAGATTGTGCATACTGCATACCTTTTCCTGTGCTAGAGGAACCGGAGCATGGTGGAGTGCAAGAGGCAAAGAAACTTAAAATATACTTGATGCTGTGAGGAAAACATGGGGCCAGGCCTTGGAAATTTACTAGTAACGTGAGGTTAGGTAACACTGCTAACATCTTTATGGTTCAGCTACCAAAAATGGAAAATGGAAAACATCTGCCTTCCCTATTGCAAAGACTACTATGAGCTTCAAATATAAGCAAAAATTTTATGGCTAAAATTTTAAAAAGTACGGGGAAAAGAGAAAAGGAAGTACGACTCTGATCAAAAAGAAAGAAACTTAAAATTTGTATCTATTAAATAAGGTTGAATATAGACACGTTTGTGGCTTTTGGTAATGAATTAACTGTGAACATATACACTTTATTGTTTAAAAAACTGTAATAATCAAAGGAATGCACCTTGAATACAAATGAAAAATTAACCAAAGAAACAAAATTTTAATGCTAGAAGGAAACAGATCATCTAGTCTAAAATATGAATTTAATCTTCCTAACGGGATCCCAGTTTTTCAAGCAGAACAGAAAAAATAGCTGTTCTTGTAAAATACTGCTGAGGGTCTGCTTGTTTCATCTCTCCTCTGCATGGCTCCAGTAAATTTCTACAGAAGTCCTCCTATGGAACAGTTTTAAAATCACAGATTGAGGTGCTACTCCTAATTTCTAAAAATGAGGAGAATAAGGCTAAGAGGTAGACCTGGTCAGGAGTTGAACTCAATTCTCTTGATTTAGTCTAGCATGCTCTCTACTATGTCCTGTTACTTCTATTTTCTTTCCTTTTTTTTTTTTTCCTAAGGAAAAAAATAAGGGGTTCTCCTTTTAACTTGTAAATAATTCCTAATTCCACTCTCTCTTTTCTTCCAAATCTCTTTATGGCCCAAAACCATTCAACTCTAATCTTTCTGGATACAAGTAATGGATAATATGGGCAAGATCAGGAAGAAGATAAAGTGAAAAAGAAAAAGGAAGCGTCAGCCATCCCAAGATTATTCTGTTCAGGCTTAACTAAAGGTAACTCATCATGGGAAGGTATTTAGACGACAAACTGTGGTGTGGATGGAACCTCAGCCTCCCTGTAATTGCTTGAAACTGTCCAGGTATATAGTGTTCCAGGGACATCATAGAATACAGACGTGTTGTGAACGGTCAACAACTTGGTCTGATTCTGTGAACAGCCCTTTCACTAAATGTAGTATTTTTGGAAAATGGGACCTAAAGAAATAAGTAAACAAACAATGAGTTTTAATTAAAGGCCTCAGAAGAACAATGATTTTTACATTCTATCTCTTACCAGAAATCAATGTTAAACATAACACGCTCATCGCAAGCAATTTTCTAAGAAAATTCTCAATAACTTTTTCTCCCCAAGAAAATTAAAACTGCTTTTGAGTTCATAGTCTTTCAGAAATGTTGGAAACTTAAGCATACTCAACTTTTTTGGTACCAAACATAACATTTTACATGAACCATCAGATATTAAAGTTTTGACCCTGAATAATTCTTAAGCCGTTCGTAACAGTTAAATCTCACCACCGCCAAGTGCGGGGAAAAGATTTCCAAGTGCGTGTCTAGAAAGTCACTTCGCAGAATGCAAAGGAGCTCAAGTCTAGCTGTGTTTCTTTTTTTCTTTTTAATGGTGCGATCCTAAGACTATTTTTAGGAGTTTACGTTTGTCTCACTGCCTTTCCCCAAATCAGATTGTGACTGCCTCTTCCAGGAAGACAATACAACAGGGAAACAAGTAAAAGGCGACAATTACAAGGTCGTGAAACTCCACGCCCTCCCAGCTGTAAGCAAGACCTCAGGTCCGCACTCCGGCTCTCTCGGGCGACACTGACCTTAGGAGTCTGCGAAACGCCCCGCTCCAAGTAACTGTTCCTGAAACATTCTTTGGGAAGCTTGGCTTTTCCTAGCAGAACCTGGGCTCTCCAAGCTTCCGGAACTCGCGGGTTTACGTAGTGACGCAGCACCCGGAAGTGCCTGAAAAAAAGGGGAAACTAAACCAACGAGAACCACGCTTTAGCGCGCCGCGGAACAGCGAATGTCCATGTGCCGAAGGCCGAAGGGCCGAAGAGCCGAAGAGCCGAAGAGCCGAAGGGCCGAAGAGGACATCCGCGCGCGGTGATTGGTCGGCTGGCAGTGGAGGAAATCCGTATCTTATTGGCAGGAGAGTGGCGAACGCGGGGGGGCCGCGCGTGGAGAGACCTCGGTGTCAGGGGTCGCTGGGAAGCAGGGGCTCTCGAAAGCAAGGCTTTCCCTGCCCTCGGGCGCCGGCAGCTGGCCTCCGCACAAGCGCCGCCGAGTGGCGGCGGGGCGCCTCCGCGTCTCGGGGGCTCTTCGCTTGCCCCGGGTGGAGGGCCTACCGCGGGATAGCTCCATTGGGAAGGGAGACTCTGGCTAGCGCGGCAGCGTCCGAGCTGGGGCAGTTTTGCGGCGCGGCGCTGCCTTAGGGGTAGGGGTGGGGGTGGGGGGCGGGGCTTGTTGGCCTCTGCAGGCTCAGGGAGGCAGGTGGCCCCGTCTAGTCGGCCATCCACCCTGCAAAACCGCGGCTCGGGAGGCCCAACCGGGCGAGCTGGACGCGCTCGCAGCACTGGGGGCCGTGAGCTCCCGGCCGCAGGGTCGGTGTGAATCACCCCAGAGCTCTTAGAAACACCGACAGCCAGGTTGCCCAGTTCTGGGGAAGTGAGGGGGGATTTCTAGGACTGGGGCCCGACGGAAGGTATTTTTTGAGCGTTCACCAGGCAATTATGTGTAGTCGGCGTTGAGAATCGCCACTGCCTACTCATGGATGGCACTGTCGGGCTGGTTTGAGTGAAGTCAGGTGCGTAAAGTTTCCTGCACACAGTAGGTCTTAAAAACGTTTGAGCTCGTCTCCCCTGGCCCCGCCTTCTCGCCAGGAGCAATCAGTCCTACAATAGCTGTATTGATAGACATTGGAGAGCTCATCCTGTAGAAGCAGTGATGCAAGAAAGCGTCGGGTTTTTTTTTTTTAATTATCCCGTGGAACACTTGTTATTCAGAATTTAAAACATTATAGATAAGATAAAAGAACATTTCTCAGTGAAGTCTAATACTGTTCAAATTCATTTTTACCTGAAAGATACACAGTTAACACCACAGATAGCTGGAATTTTCTTGTCTTCCATACATTAAGGAGTTCTCAGGTCAGGCCTAGGAGGATGATGGTGATGGTTTCTCCAAATAATGAAATTCCCACTATGGGAACCAAGAGTACAAGTGATATAGAGTAGGAGCTCCAAGCTGAAAGGGTGTGTTGTTCCCTTAGGTACAGAAGGAGAGGTTTCTGCAGAGCTCGAGTCGGCCAGCTAGTAGCCACTAGCCACCTGAAGTGTGGGTAGGCCAGATTGAGATCTGCTCTAAGTGTAAAATGCACACTGGATTACTAAAATAAGGTATGAAAAGCAAAGAATGGGAACTGTTCATTTGTTATATTGGTTACATATCAACATGAGAATGTTTTGGAAATTTTAAAATTACATATGTGACTCCTGTTACACTTATATTGGATAGGGCTGTTCTAGCTCTTTGAAGAAGACCAAGTCTTTCATGTAGCAGTTGTGAAGGAAGGCAACCATATTGTACTTCTCAGGTGGACCTACATCTGTACTGTGCTTCACTTAATTTTTATGAAAGGGAGAAAAAGGGACCAAAAAAAAGACTAACATAGGGGACATTTTTAGAAAGCAGTTTCTAATTCATGGAGCCTTATGTATGTCACGTGAACGTCACGATATCCATTGATAATAAAAACGATACCAAACTGTTGAGAAATTTGAATTATGTTTAAGGAATCTGATTAAGAGGGCAAAACGTGTAGAACATTTAAAATTTCTATTGAAAATGTTTCACATAGGTTCTGGGTTTTGCCATTTAATCTCTAGATATAGTGAACGTTTTTAGTTTTCCAATGAGCTAGTAAGCTGAGGTTTCAGGGAAACTTTGTTTCCAGTTTTGTATATTTGCTTTAAAAATATTTTTTTTTCATTCATTTATTTAATAAAAGCCTGCCGGGGGCCAGGGGTATTGCTAAGCAGTGTTGATGTAAAGGTTAGCACTCAGACACGGCCCTTACTCTCTTGGAGCTATAGTGGTTATCAATTCAGAGACAGTGAAAAAGTACATAATAACCAAGGCATAGTGTATTTTGCCATTGAGTAAGTGCTTTACCTCTGTAAATTCAACACATTGTTTTAAACCCAGAATTTATATATTCCTGCTGACATTTTAATGAAGAGTCTTATTAGGACTTGACTATGGGCTTAAAGTATATTAGTAAAAAAATCAAAGTATACTTAATTCATCTGTTAATTATGAGAACTCAAGAAAAAATTAAATTAAACTATTCACCTTTAAAAAGAAAGAAAAGATGAAAAAATTACAATAGCATCTTGTTTATGATACCTTCTTTTAGCCTTTCAGCAACTTTTAGGTTCTAAGGAATTTAATAATAGAAATGGAAAGGCAACATTGATTTATGCCCCAACATAGTTTAAAATTGCTGACTTTAAAAACTTAAATTTATTTTAGCATATTACAGAGTTCTTAAATCAATATATTTGAGTCTTTTAGGAAAAAGGTAAACATAAATCTTATGTTAGTTTACTACTGCTGCTGTAACAAATTACCACAAAGTTAGTGGCTCAAAACAACACCAGTACGTTATCTTACATTTCTGTAGTTGGAAGTCCAGCTCGGGTCTCCCTGGGCTAAAATCAAGGTGTCCCCGGGTCTGTGTTCCTTTCTAGAGGGTCTAGGGAAGGATTAGGTTTTTTGTTTATTCAGATTGTTGACCAGATTCAGTTCCTTGCTATGGTAGTATTGAAGTCCCTGGTTCCTTGCCAGCTGTCGGCTGAGAGATGTTCTCAGCTTCTAGAAGCCACTCACATTCCTTAGGTTGTGGCCCTCTTCAAAGCCAACAATGGTAGGTTGAGATCCTCTCATCCTTCTGATTTCTCTTACCTTTTCATCTGTTGTTTCATCTCTCTAATTTCAGTTTTTTAAGACTCTGGTTAAATTGAGCCTACCTAGATAATCTAGGATAATCTCTCCACGTCAAGGTCCGTAAACTTAATCACATCCTTCAAGTCCCTTTTGCCGTAGTGAAGTAACATATTCATGGGTTCCAGGGATTAGTGCATGGACATTTTTAGGGGAGGTTATTCTACCTACCACAGATCATACTTGGGTCCATGCAGTATATCCATCATTTCTTATCAGTACTCTCAGTACTTTAGGATGGAATAATAATGTTTATAATAACAGGTAAATTTTATCATATGTATAATATGTTCCAGGCACTATTCTAACCCCTTTTTCTGCATTTACTCTTAGTCCTTAGAAATGCCCTAGGAGACAAGTACTGTTTTTATCCCCACTTACAGAGAGGGAAACAGGTACAGAGTGGGGAAGTAACTTCTCACAGCTATTAAGTGGTAGAATGAGGATTTGAATCTACATGGTCTGATTCCAGGGCCTCAGCACACTCTGAACCACAACATTGTAGAAATTTGTGAACGTCTGGATTTACTAAACATGCTTTAGTGATATAGTGACTATGAGTTTAGGCTCTGGCATCACAATGTGTGGATTTATATTCTACCTTTTACCAGTTACTGGACGACCTGGACAAGTTACCTAACCTCCCTGGTTAGGTAACTGAATTATTAACTGAATTCATGACAACACTTGAGGATTCAATGAGGCACTATATGTGAAGTACTAGAAAAGGGCCTCCACGTGAGCTGTTGCTAGCTATAATTATTGGTGACAATTCAACTTTTAAAAACAGTTTATCGTGAAAAAGGAATGTTTCCTTTTGTAAATTCAGTCTCTTTATGAAATAAAAACTGAAAGTTAAATTTTTCCTTTTTATAAAATTTTATTTATTTATTTTATTTATTTTATTTTTGTCTGTGTTGGGTCTTCGCTGCTGCACGTGAGCTTTTCTCTAGTTGCGGCGAGTGGGGGCTACTCTTTGTTGCGGTGCGTGGACTTCTCATTGCAGTGGCTTCTGTTGTTGTGGAGCATGGGCTCTAGGTGCGTGGGCTTCAGTAGTTGTGGCACGTGGGCTCAGTAGTTGTGGCTCGTGGGCTCTAGAGCGCAGGCTCAGTAGTTGTGGCACATGGGCTTAGTTGCTCTGTGGCATGTGGAATCTTCCGGGACAAAGGCTCAAACCCGTGTCCCCTGCACTGGCAGGGAGATTCTTAACCACTGTGCCACCAGGGAAGCCCTAAATTTTCCCTTTTAAAACACCACAATGCTGTCTCCTTTCCCAGCTTCTAATTTCTCTCCACTGCAGCCTCTCCTCTGTCTTTCTGGTGGTGTTACTTTCTAGTGCTACCTGATCGAACACTTTAAATACTTTGTCCAGACTCTAGTTGCCCCAGGGTAACATCCAAATTCCTTAGAAAGGCACCAGGACACAAGCTCCAAATACCCTCTGCTGCCATTCCTCTGCCTAGTATTTACACATCCACCATTTCTAACTTCTCACTGTTCTCTTTTGCTATTATTATTCTTGGAGGGAAACACGGCAGATGCTGGGTCTCTGGCCATAACGCCTTCTAATACTACTCCAAACCTTACCCTCTTCTAATAATCTTTGCTGCCATTGCCTTAATTCAAACCCTCATGTTCTCTGCATTTTATTTCCTAACAAATTTGTGGCCTCCTTATCACCCTTCAAGCTTACTCTCCTCCCTGTTCACCAGAATAATCTTTCTAAAGTACAAAACTTCACACATTGTTACTCTTCTTCAAACCCTTCATTGTCTCCCCCTGACACCAGTTCCTGCAAATATTATTCCTTTCCTTATGTCTCTTAACACCAGTTAGGTGCTTCCACTGTTGCATTCAAGGTATGCTTATTTAAGCACTCGTCTTTCCTTCTAAATCATGACTCATTGATAGGGAATAAGAGATGCTTTTGCTTGCATGAATTTATTATACTATCTCATCATTGCCTATTTACATCTCTGTCTCTTGTCACTGAGCTGTGGACGCTTTAAGGGGAAGCTTGTTGTTTTATTTCTCTTTTCTTCTGTGCCCAAGAAATAGGAGGTGCTTAGTAATTGTTGAATGAATGAATAGGGAAAAATAACCCCAAATACATACAATGGAAAAAACGCTGCTTAAATCCCCAAATGTATCCAAAGCAATTTATTGGGAATATATAAGGTTCTGATTTTAGAAGAAGCATAACTGGTAGTTAAGAGCATGGACTCTGGAGACAGAGTGTTTGGCTTTGAATTTTGGCTCTGCCACTTACTACCTGTGCACTCTGAACCTTGAGTCTGTTCTTTGTCTTTAAAACAGGGATGATAATAGTAACTATCACTTAGGGTTAATAGAGCCAAGTGAGCTTGTGTTTATGAAGTGTCTATAGTAGTGTCTACCACATAGCAAATATTCTATAAGTGTTGGTTAAGTTAAAACACAATAGTTTATGTTCTTATTACTTTTGATAATAGCTAATATCCTTATAATACAGTGATAAAAACAATAAATAGCCCAGTGTTTTGTAATTGTTATATCTAACTAGCGATTTTTTAGCTTTCAATGATGTTTAATATCTTGTTATAGAATGATATATTCATTAAACATTTAGAGAGTATTTGTGTATGATCCCTCTCCTGAGTAACTGACATATTTTCTCTATGTATTATTTTTCTGTTACCTGCTAAATGTAACATATGACTACAAACATATGGCTTGAAACAACATGAATGTATCATCTCACGGTTCTATTGATCAGTAGTCCATCATTGATTTGACCAAGGTAAGGTTAAGTTGTCAGCAGAGCTGTATTCCTTTCAGGAGACACTAGGGCAGAATCCATTTTCTTGTCTTTTCTAGATTCTAAGAGGTGTCCACACTCTCTGGCTCATGGACACCTTTCTCCATCTTCAAAGCCAGCAATGTTGTAGCTCTCTAACTAATCTGCAGTGATATCTCTTTCTCTGACTACAGACAGGGAAGGTTCTCTGATTTTAAGTATTCTTGTGATAAAATTAGATCCACCTCCATAATCTAGGACAATCTCCCATCTCAAGATCCTTAATTACATCTTTGAAGTCCCTTTTGCCATGTAACTTATTCACAGGTTCTGGGGGTTCGGGTAAGGGCATCTTTGTGGGACCATTATTCTGCCTACCACACTCTTGTACTGTGAATGAATCCCTGGGACTACCCTGGTGGTGCAGTGATTGGGAATCCACCTGCCAATGCAGGGGACATGGGTTCGATCCCTGGTCCAGGAAGAGCAACTAAGCCTATGTGCCACAACTACTGAGCCTGCACTCTAGAGTCCACGAGCCACAACTACTGAAGCCTGTGTGCCCTAGAGCTGCAACTACTGAGCCCACATGCTGCAACTACTGAAGCCCACATGCTCTAGGGCCCACATGCCGCAACTACTGAGCCCATGTGCTGCAGCTACTGAAGCCCGCGCGCCTAGAGCCCGTGCTCCTCAACAAAAGAAGCCACTGCAATGAGAAGCCTGCACACTGCAACAAAGAGTAGCCCTCGCTCACCGCAACTAGAGAAAAACCGCATACAGCAACGAAGACCCAATGCAGCCAAAAAAAAAAAAAAAAAAATCCCTGATGAATGAGAGGTACGTGGGCTATACTTTCTGAAAATGGAGACAATATTAACTAAATTGTGAACAGTTTTGTCAGTATCATTTATCATCTATTCTTCTAGTGGTTGGTAAGAGCCATGTCTTCTTCACAGGGTGCTAAGGTACTGCAGGGGTCACTGAGCAATGTCCTTGTTTTCAAGAACTTTTACTCTAGTGAGGAAGGGAGAATGAAGTTGAATAGCTGCTATGGGCTAAGCACTCTACAATGGATTTCAGATACATTAGCCCCATTTAATTCCCACAATAACTTTATAAGGAGTGGTAGGCAGCCTAGAGAGGCCCTCAGTGACCCCCACCACATAGTATTCATGCCCTTGTATAATCTTGTCCCTTTGAGTGTGGGCTGGATCTGGTGACACTCCCAAGGAATGCAGTAGGACACTAGTGATAGGATATCATCTCAGAATTAGGTTATAGAAGACCTGTGACTTCCCTCTTGCTCACGCTATCTCTGTTTCACTTTTTCTAGCTTGTTTTGATGAATAAAATTGTGATATGTTATATTGCCCTGTACAGAGGCCAAGGAACTGAGGGCAGCTTCCAGCCAACAGCCAGAAAGGAACCAAGACCCTCAGTCCAGTAGCTTGTTAGGAACTGAGTCCTACCAAGGACCAGAACATGAACTTAGAAGTGGACCCTTCTCTAGTTGAGCCTTGAGATGCCTTCAGCCCCAGTGAACACCTTGACTGCAGCCTTCTGAGAGATCCTGAGCCAGAGGACACTGTTAAACCTCACCCAGATTCCTGATCCATAGAATTATGAGGTAATAAATATTTTTTAAAGCCATTAAGTTTGGGGGTAATTTATTATGCAGCAATAGATAGCTAATACTGTTTTCAGTACAGATGACGAACAAAAAAAACACTTGGAATGTTAAGGCAAGTTTGTAGTTCTCTCACTTATTAGTGAAAGCTCTTTCCACTGCAAACAATGATAATATAATAAGAATACTGGTAGTAGATTAATTTACTGAGCACTTACTAGGCTATGAGGCACCTTTCAAATTATTTTACATATACATTATCTTAGATTATTACAACAACTCTATAAGATAGGTATTATAATTATCTCCATTTTATAAGTAATAGAATTGGAGCTAAGAGAGGTTAAATAAAGGACATGCCCAAGATCTCCAGTTGACTAACAACATACTGGCAAGATTTGAACCCAGTTTGTGTGACTCTAGAGTTTTTCCTCTTAACAACTATAGTAAATTGTTCCCTAAGGATCCATGTTATAAGGCAAAGGTGATGGGTGCAGCTGGAAGAAAGGGTAGGGCTCCAAGAGTTCACAGCTAGATGAAATTAATCCTGATCTGGGGTACTAGGAAATGCCAGGGTGCCAGGAAGGCATCCGATCTGACTCTCGGAGGCTGGGTAGGATTTAGGTGCATGGCTCTTAGAGGAAGGAAACTGAGCAAAAGAGGTGGAAAAGCATGAGACACAGATGAGAAAACACTACGTCACACCGTCTAGAGCTGAGCAGGATGAGGAATAGTGGGAGATAAAATTAGAAAGGTAATTTGGAGCCTGGTTATAGTTATGTAAAAAGATTATGAATATTTTTTAAGAAAAAAATCGATTCTTGAGTGTTTTGATAGTAGTTTCAATCACCTGCCTCTTAGTTTAAACTATAGAATGGAACTGTTAGAGAGGTAATATTCCAGTGAATCTGAAACAGAATCTGATTGTATGGATTGTGTGGAAATACAAAATTTAGTTCCAGTGAAGTGCAAAAGAAAAATAGAACTACACGGAGAACATTTTGTGTGGTTAAATTTCTTAACACATTCAAAGACGTGTTCAGTTTATATTTAGGTTCGGTAAAACTGCAAGAGTATCAAAATTTGTAGGCCTTTTTATTTCCTTGTAAAAACAATACTATTAGTGGTTATACTCAAAGCACATTAAGTATTTCACTAAAAATAGAGCCTATAGAAATAAAGAACAAAAAAAATTATGATTGTGTTTTCAGTTACCTGGGAGTGGACCTTAAAAACAGTACTATGGAAGGGAGTCATATGAAGCAGGGCTTAAAATATTATCCTCTATTTTTCTCAAAACATCATTCAAGTGCACTAGATGGAAATTTAATTTTGTAAGATGTCTGTACTGTTCAAATTTGTTTATGGTGTGAGCTTTCGATTTAGACAATTTATCATTACTTGGAGAGGAACTTTTTCTCTTAAGCCAGACTGAATTTCCTTTCCAGGGAATAGATGAATCCAGGAAAAATGTTTCCACAGCTCATACCTAGCCAAAAACAATGGCCATGGAGGAATGGAGAGCTCATTGAATAATGACAAAAGGAAAATATGTAATCCCCTTTCCTGTAGTCTTTCTCGTGTCCTTGACATGTCTCAAAACTCTCCAGTCCATAGATTCAAGCAGTGTACATTTTGATTCTCAAATGTAGGGGTTGAACTTCTGTTTCACAACAGTATTAAGCAAGCAATTACAAATATGAAATACCTACCGAGGCCTGACTCTGGTTTGCCTGACAGTTGTGTGACCTTTGGAAGGTCTCTTAACTGTCATGAGCCTCGGTTTCTTATTCTCTCATCTGTTTGACATGTCCTCAAAGATTCCTTGATTCCTTTTGGTTTTAATGGATTTGGATTCTGAAGGCCAAGTTTTCATGACTGCAGTTTCAACTCAATGCTATACTTAAACACTTGGGTCTCCATATATATTTTTCAAGCCACCTTTTCTATGTCTGCAGGTTTTCTGCAGTAACATAATTACATCCATAAGGGAGGCTAAATTTGGCTCTTCTTCTGGTTGATTCTGGTCTCATAATTTAGGAGCTGATACTCCCTCCACCTCTAGGGCAGATAGATTCTATACCAGTGCTAGAGGAATAAGCTTGAAGTCATTTCCTTGTAAAATCTCTCTCCTTTCTGCATGTATTTAAGTATTTGTGCTGTATATCTTACTGCCATAACAGAGGTAGTCAGTGAGGAAAAGAGAAAAAATATATGGCAGTAATTTACCCTGGCACCTTTAACCTTATCATCCTCAGCGTCCATCCCGAGCCCACAACTCTCAACTTAGAGCACTGCTGTCAGTCTTAGAGGCAGGAAATTTCTTCAGAAAGAAGCCTCTGAAACCATGACAAGCTGTTCCGAACAAGAGCTATTTACTCATTACATCAGAAGTTCGGGACTGGTCTGCAGCCAGTATTCTCATATCCCTCAGAAGTGTAGGGAGTAGAGTAAAGGTGTATATAGGTGCACTGGAATTTCACATAATTTCTCAACAGCCTGGAAAGCATCCAGAAGTCCCCATTCTTCCTGAGTTTCCTGATTAGTGCGTTGCTCCTGCTGCGACTCATTTTAGAAGGATCTAGTAAGAAACATTGCTGCTGATTATCTCTGGGTCATGGAAATTCCCTGAAAGTTGGATAAAGGTGATGCTGTAAACTTACAAGACCTGAGCTTAGCATTAAGGAGACTTGATCACTTATGTCCACCATATATAGAGTTGAGTGCTCCTAGACAAATGGCAGAATTCTTGAGGGCCTCAGTAGGTCATGTGACTTTGAAGAGTATGGCTTAGATAAATTTTGAGAACTCTTTTAGTTCTAAATTTCTACAGTTCTATGAGTAAATTGCCACATGCCTGTAGATACTTTGGATTAGACCCAAACACCAGGGCAAATGAATATCAAAGGTTAGTGCTGCTTAGCTGGGCTTCAACATTATCCAGAATTGTAGAGGCTTCAGTTTACCCACTTTGATTCCAAGAACTTCTGAAGAGAAAAGTAGCCCAGAATGAATGTAAGGCTTGCTCTTGCTATACCATCTCTAAGTGCTTTGTTTTATAATAGTCAACTTAGATTTAATAATTTCAAGGTGTTCTTTTCAGCCATCATAACAGAAAGACAATATAAAATCTGTGATTTCTATATTTACTCCTTTCAAATTCCATCATTTTAAAAGTATGCTTATCGTTAGTAAAATCCTACTAAGTTTCACTAATCCAATGACAATGACACGAGATTTTTACTGCGTATGTGATGGTATATTACATATATTACACTTCGGAAGGATACAAACACTTATGAGAAAGCACTTGCCCTTAGGCATCTTGAGTACTAGGAGAGGAGAAAAACCATAAAGAAGCAAAAATATGAACAGGAGTGAAAGAGTCAAAAACCCCAGGAAATTTTGCAGAATAGAATTAACTAAAAAGGAAAAATGTATGCTTTGGTTTTCTAATAAAATAATTTTGTGAATACTTTGTTAAAGATTATTATACTTAGAAGCAGGTTGAAATCTTTCTTTTCCCAACATGTAAAGCTTTCTTTAAAGATAAACGTTGCAGTGGTATTTTTAATTATTGAGGTTGGGTACTTATTTCCTTCTTACAGTCATGTGCTTCCAAAGGGATTTGGAACACAGAAGCATTTCATAGCTGTTTAGAGAAATGAGAACTTAGGTCTTTTTAATTACAAGCATTACTTCCCAGTTCTATCTAAGTTCAGACTCTATCCTCTGTAGTATTGAAACTTCCAAGTTGTGTTACACCAGTATAATGTATGATCTGTGTGCCTGGATCTTCCAAACATTGCTGAGTCTCTAGGATACATTAAGGCAAATTTGTTTCAGCTAGCTTTGTCCTGAGTAATTTTTTTCTGTGTGGCTTGTGAATTACCAAATAAACATGTAATTTAGGAAATACAATTTTATAACATCCTCCTCATTCCCAAGTAATTGTAGCTCAAACACAATATAGCAATAATGTACCTATTATTGCTGTCTGGCTATCTATCAGCTGATTACCTGAAGCAGTGTCTGAGCATGTTAATCATAAGCTTAAGATGACCAGAAAGTGCTCATTTGGGGGGTAATCATGATGGATCCTTGCTCACTTATCAAAATCTTATACTATATCCAAGTATGTTTAAGTAGTGTTTGGTGAAGGCAAATATTTCTGTGTTGTCATACATAATTTTTTAAAATAATGCTAATCTTTAATAAAGTGTAGGTGGCTTTTATTTCAGATTAAGGGTAGACTATTTCCCTCTATTTGATGAAATAATATTAATGGCTAATATTTATATAGTACCAACTATTTGCCAGACACTATTCTAAGTGTTTTACAGGTATTGGTTCACTTCATGTCCACAACAACACCATGTAGTAGGCATTATGATGATCACAATCGCATTTTACAGATGAAGAAGATGAGGCATAGAGTGATTAAGTAAATAGTCCCAGATCATAAAGGTGACAGTTCAGAATTTGCACTTAGGCACCCTGACTCCCGACTCTGACATCTGTGCTCTTAATTACTGTGATATGCTTTCTCTCCACAAATCAGCCTGCACCTCAGCTCCCCTGAATTTTGAGGCTTGGAGCCACAGTCTGGGACTTGAGCAACTGTAGCCAAATTCTGCTTTTCACTTAATCACTCAACAATAAATGAGTGAGATGGGAAGAAATAGGCTGTGCCCAGCGCTGGCTACATAATTTGCGGAACTCAGTCCAAAATGAAAACGTGGGGCCTTTTGTTCAAAAAGTAGGATTAATGATAGTAAAATATAAAGCCTTTTCCCTTCCTTTATGGTCACCCTCTTGTCACGAAATTTTTCATTAGCCATTGAATGTCGTTCTAAGTAAAGAAAAATTAAAAATTGAAATTATTAGCATGAATTTTGCCACTCATGCGATGTGCGATGTCTACTTTCAGTGCAAATAGAAAAGCTTTTAACTTTTATGTGGAATCACCAAAGTTGCACGATGCTTTTTTTGTAACTTGTACCTGAATATCTTTTTTTTTCTTACCAGAACAGTGGAAACTGTGCATAAAACTAACTCAGTTGTTTTTATTTTACTTCTTGACATGCACTTTTTACCAACACTTTCTCCTTCTGGCTTACTGATGACTAAGCAAGGACTGAAAAGAAAAGGGAATGTGAGTTGTCCTGTTTTTTTCCATTCTTTCTATCTCATAATTTTCAATGTAAAGTAGTTCATTAATAACCGGAACTAGTATAAGAAAGGATATGATAAAGTTCCTTTGTTGTTCATGTTTCTTGTAACACCATTGTTTTTCTGTCTTTTGGAAGCAGTTCTGGTTCAAACAGGAAGCATAGCCTCGTGGGGTTCAGTTGTAGAAGCAACACACTTACTGTGTATTTGATTTGCATCACTCTTAACTTTCACTTATTCTGGGTCTCCTGGAATCCAGTGCACATGGACACACAAAGCAGTACATGTGAATTGGGAGGTAAGGAACAGTGCAGGCTGACGTGTATTTGCTTATATCTCCTCTGCTCATGTGTGTATTCCATTGTCCAATCCCATCGAACTTCACTTAAAAAAAAAAACAACACAAGTTCAAATATGAGATTATGGAGAATTTCATGATGGCAATAGCAGAGTCCTTTTGAAGGCAGGGCCCTGCACAGGTCACATGGCTGTGAAGTAAGCCAGCTTTGGGCCATTAGATGAGATGGAAGCTGGATTGGACTGAAACCACTTTTCCAAGTCAACCCCAAACATGCCAAATATCATATTAAAGATATAAGGGGTTTGGCCTGGGACAGTTAGGTGTGGTCACAGGTGATCAAAACAGGCCACCATGCCTACACATAGAGGATAAGAGTGCTAGGAACATCTTTTGTTCTAATATTTGGTCTTTGACCTCAGTTCCTGACACAGGGCTCCTGAAACTCTTGGAATTTCCTGGGTGGTAGGAGTATCTTTTGTTCTAATGAGCCTCCTGGATGGGGGCTGGTCACCAGAGAAGCCAAGCCATGATTAAATTTGGAATTTTCAGCCCCACTCCCATTCTCTAGAGAGGAGAGAGGGGCTGGAAATGGAGTTAATAATTGTTCATGCCTATGTGAGGAAACCTCCATAAAACCCCAATAGTATGGGGTTTAGGGAGCTTCCAGGTGCGTAAACACATCTACATATTGGGAGAGTGCGTCATGCCAACTCCATGGAGACAGAAGCTCCTGTGCTCAGGACCTTCCCAGACCTCGCTCTGGATATCTTTTCATCTGGTTGTTCATCTGTATCCTTTATCATATCCTTTAACACACTGGTAAACATAAGTAAGTGTTTCTGAGTTCAGTGAGCTGTTCAAGGAAGAAAAAAATCAAAACAAAAAACAGGCTACTGTGCCTACAAAGACAGTGGAGTTGGCTGGCTACTGCTATTGGGTTGGCCAAAAAGTTCGTTTGGGTTTTTCCATAGCATCTTATGGAAAAGCCCAAACGAACTTTTTGGCCAACCCAATATATTGAAATGAGGCCCTGCTGAAGAATGATGAAAGATGGCCTGCCATTAACAAATGGATAACTGCTGAGTGTAAAAACTAGAGAGCCTGGGTGGTTTTAGCATATTTAAAGGGCAGGTATAGTCAAATGGCAGAGAGTAGAATTAATTGGGAGAGTTGCTGAGATGTTTGAACCCTCATCCAAGGCAGATCTGTTATGTGAAGGTCAGAGTCCTAGTAGGAAAAACTAGGAGTTCAGAGAAGTGGGAGAGGGCTCTCTGGGTGTTCCTGAGGATATTGACTCTACAACCCTTCTGAACCCTCTAGATGTGCAGAGGTGGCCTCCCTTCCCTTCTGTAGAAAGAGCTGGCACTTCAGCTGTGCTGAAGATGCTGCAGAAGCCTCTCCCCACGGGGCAATTGGTGCCTTGGTCAGATTCAGCCCTCACTGCCTCTCTTGGCTGCCAGACCAATAACTACAGATTGTATTTTTAAGAGTGCTTGGTCAATGGACCAGAATGAAAACCTGAATAAGCAAGAATTTAACTTGGGGGCACTTTCTTGGGAAATAAGGATTAACACCCTAGCAAAGACTCTAGACATGGGGCATGTGTGCTACTGTGGTGACTTTTAGAGACCTAGAAAAACAATGGGCAACTCTCAGTAAGTTAGAAATGCCTGAGTTGGCCTGGAAGATGGTGGATGAAGGGAAAAAGTATGCTTGAGAGAAGTGGGCACGTTGGAGTGGATATATTATGAAAAACCACAAAACCCACCATGAGATTATGTCCCATGAGAGAGCCAAGAGACGACATGAAAGCCACCAGGAATGTGCTGGAGAGCAATGTAGACTGGCGACGATGACCGTAATCAGCCTCCATTTCAAGGTAGTAGGAGAATGAATATGGTTGGTTGGGCACCTGGGTTCTAGCCCTCATTCTAAAATAATTGGGTGATTCAGGAAATATATGAAAGAATATCTAGGCAAATCACTTCAAAAATGTCATTTCTGAGAAGAGAAGTCTTTATGGCTTCCTCAGTCCATCAAAGTCTATGCCTTACTGCCCTCAGCTCTTCACACATTTTTTTTTTCAAATTGACTTATTTTCCCCAAATGTCTGAAGAGGTAGATAATATTATTCACTTTTTAGAGATTAGGAAACAGAAGCTAAGAGAGTCTAGATGACTTACCATGTTTTAAAGTTGACAAGAGAGAGAATAACTTAGTATTGCAAACTATGAAGCCAAGTGGCCTATGTTTGAATCATGGCTCTGTAATTTACTAACTCTATGACCTTGGGCAGTGACCTAAGTCTTGAGACTCAGTTACTTTAACTGCAAAATGTGGTTAAGGCTAACATTTGAATTATGGATTATTTGGAACCTTACCTGTGATAATCCAGGTAAAATGCATTAATACTCCTCTGCATGTAGCATGTATTTAGTAAGTATTAACTCATAATAAAATACATTTCTTTTGCTGTTAGTGGTGGACTTGTCACTTACATCTCAGACATATATCATTTGCCTGTCTGGTCTTTCAGACCTCGTTTTTATTTTGGAATTCTAGTTCACTGGAAGATATGACAAACTATAACTGTTTGTTTTTATTTTTAAGGAACAAATTAGTATACAAGTATGAGGAATTTTATCACTTTCTATCCATTTCCAATATCAAAATTGACAAATCGATGCAGCCCAAATTTGAAAATGTGCAGAAAGGAAGATTACCACTAGATCACTTCATTTATTTTCTCTTTCAAAAATATATTTTTTAAAACAGCAGGATAAAAAAGGAAAATCATGTTCGAGAAAGGGCTGTTACCCTACTACATTTACTCAGTGATTGATTGCATTTTCTCCCAGGACTTGAAGAATAGAAGAGAACATGAGGGTTGATTGCATCAAAAGTGTGACATGAAGAAAGGAATCAAGAAATCACATATATGTCTGCACAGAAGTCAACTAATAAATCAAAAGCATGTTCTTAGCTAAGTCAGATGTTTCTTTGAAACAGCATATGGTGCAATTCTAACATACTCTATATTCAGCTACCTAATAGGCTGTTGCTTTCAACTAGTGAAAAATCTAGCAGCACAAATGTTTGTAAGGCTGGTAAAACATTTTAACTTTATTTTATGCCCTGATTAGCTTTTTTTTATTTTTGTATTTTATTTTATTTATTTATACAGCAGGTTCTTATCTGATTAGCTATTACTGGCCTGATGATTACGTTATAAAACCTAAAATCATAAATGGAGAAAATAACCTGTTGGCAAGAGTGAACCCTAATTGTTACAACATCCTATATTATGTGTTCATAGTTTCTTTTTAGCAGTTACTTTGATATAAAATTTAACAAGTTTTCTTTCATCCCATATTAAGTCTGTATTTTTTTAAAAATTGTGGATTTAAATTTCTGCATCACTTTTAGAATTGAGAGTCATAAAATTAACATATGTCATAATCATTTTAACCAAATCAAATCCTCATGAGAGTATCATGTCCTAATCAGGAAAGAATAAAGATTATAACCTTTAAAAATGTTAAGATGACTGTATCTTACTACAAAAAAGTAAGTCAATCCCATTATAATTGAAGAAAACTAGTTCACATGGATTTTTAAACTTTCAATACTAAAAAGTCTCTGACTGTGTGAAGGTTGCTGTGGGTGTATATAACTTTGTAGCAAAGGAGAAACTTGTTAGACTATAATTAATTGACAAGTGTAGGAGGAATTTGTCTCAGTCGATCATTATTCTATTTTTCACAATTATATTTAATTGCCATTGTATTGTAATGTCAATGTTAGTCAATGTCAAATCTGAAAGCTATATTCTATCCCCATCCATCCCTTGACCAAAAAATGCAACCATGCATGTTTGTTGGTTACCGATACCAAGGAAAGCCAGTCTTCCACAGGAAATTATCAAGCACTGTATTTTATCATACTTAAAAGGAAAGGAGGGCCAGATGATATTAGTGAAAAATTGGGGAATAGAAAACTGAAAAAGAAGTCACTGGTTTAATTTTCTAACCAGTAATCAGCAAGTTATTCTGAATGAAAACCAAAGTCTCTCATTTCCAGTGACCACACTCGGCAGCATCCAGGGAGTTCATGAGAAGGAATAGTGGACTCCTTCATACATGTGGAGATACTTAAGTGCTCGGAGAGGGCCCTGGAGCTACTTTGCCAGGATTCTGAAATCCAGGTTCTCTTGCTTATTTATTCCTTTCATTAAGTCTACTCATTATTTTCCAAGGCCACTAATTCTGTATGTAGTGTCTGTTCACAGCACTTAATATTTCATAAGAGCCTGGTGCTATCAGTAACAGCCAAACAAATAATGGAAAAGCTATGCTACAAAGCCAAGTGGTCAAATGTGAGGGAAATAGCTATACGGTGCAGAAGTACAGTGGCTGTTTCAGTTGTGTGATTTTTTCCCCATCTGGCTCCCAAGTAAAATAATTGAAGAAAATAAAAAAGGAAATGGCACTAGTGAAATGTTCTCTCCCTGATAGACACTTGGCACACACACTGTCTTCATCATTTTTCCACTGGTCCAGGCCCAAGACCAATTCTGTTCATAGCTGAGAAATATTAACGAGCCTTGAGACAGTAACTTGCTGACTCAGTGTCAAGCCATCCCATATGGAAGACCTTGCCCCTTGCTTGTGCCCCAGTTGCAATAAGGGGTGTTGTCAAGCCTTTGAACAAAAATGTGACCTTTCCCTGTCTCCTTCCTGCTTAATTTCTCTATGACTTGTTCTTCTCCCTGAATCTTACCCAATTCTACCTAATACCAGACTTCTGGATGCCTTTGCATCCTTTCCCATTTGCTTACTTATTCAGACTTCTTATTGCCTGCATGTGCTTCCCACTAATAATTATGTCCCACCTTTAGCTGCTGGGATCTTCCTGCCTTGAATTGCCTGATTGCTTAGATTTCTCTATTTGCCATAATTCCCTAACATGCCAAGTGTGGAATCAGAATTATTCCCTTTTCATACTTTGGGATCTATCTTTAGTTGCCTCCTCTTTTCATTCAGGTTTTTTCAGCCTGGTTTTACTGTCTGATGTTCCCTGTGTGCTCTGGTTCTTTGATTATGAGAAAGAGGAAGAAAAATGTGGGCAGAGGGCCTGGAAACATGGCAGCAGTGAGAAATCTGAACTTCAGAGTTGTCTCTGCTTTGGAGCTGTCCTGGATAGATTCTTCCATCCTTTGTTGCTTTCTAACTGTAAGGAGAAGGGATTTGTGAAGTCTTGATTAATTTGAAGCTAGTGTGTGTGACAGCTCACAGATAGTGATTTCGACAGCTATTTTGAGTCTATCCACATGTCAGTAGCTGTAATTGCAAGCTTCTTTTCTTGTTAATTCCTGGAGTTGCCTCTCTCCTTCCCCTGCTGTGAAATTTTGTCCCTTTCCAAAACAGAACACATTTTTTTTTTTCCTGATGCGGAGAGCACACTCATTAATTTCTCACTTAGTGATGATTCATTAATCATGGAAGGGCATGTGAGCTGCAGTTAAAGCAACTCCTTTAATTTAATTTAACAAACATTTATTGAGAGTTTAATGCGCAGAGCGAAGCGCTAAGCACAAGACCCAAAGAGACCCAGTTTGGATGATATGTAAATTATTTTTTTCATCAGGATAAGTGTTTAATAAACTTTTCTGAATCAAATCTAATTGGTATGGACTTTATTGTGGTTTTATGTTTAGATAAAAGTTTTAACATAAACTTTAGTTATAAACATAAAGAAATGTACTTGGATTGTTTCTATAGAGAATCAATACATTTTATTTAGATAACTTACCTACAGTTCATACTTTCATGAAAACAGTGCCAAGTCAAAAATTAAACCCTGCAAAATACCACAGCTTACACTTTCCTTTTGTACACCCTTTCTTCTCTGTTGATACCATTATGTAGGAGTAATACAGAGATAGAATCGGGAAATGGTTAGAAAAGGAGAGATCTTTGAGCAAAATTAGGGTGTTTTGGGAAATAGTCATTTTAACTTAATTATATCTTATATAATTTAATTATATTGTAGAATCAGGAATGATTGACAGATAAGACCTAAGGTCAAGTTCATTTCCATCATTTTACAGGTAAGGAGTCTCAGACCAAGGGAGAAGACATGATTTGCCCAAGATTGCCCAACTAGTTGGAATTAGAAACCAGCTCTTTGGATCCAAGTCTGGAGTATTAGTGATGACTGTCTGAATGGTGAGAACCAAAAAACAATTCTGACTTGGAAAGTTGTTGGTCATGCCTTTGAGAAGTGAATGGATTGCACTTATGGCTTGATCTAAGGGTCCCAACTGTCTTAGTTTCATTCAATTCTCTTTCCACTTTCTCCATCTCCAGAATCAGCTTCCATCTTTGGTGGCCTCAGTTCCTCCTAGTGGTGACAGGCTTTATCCATGCTGCTGGTAAAGATGTTCTTAAGTAGCCACAGAATCACGAGTTCCTTGCTTACTGACTTAATGGAAAACATGAAATGAAACTCATTCCTATCATTTGAACATCAGTCAGGATGCTGATTGCCTCTGCTTGGATCACATGGGCACCACCATGAAAGTCACCAATGCCCAAAACGTGAGGGATCATGATTGGCCAGACATGGCTCACATGTCCACTCTCTTTGTCCAGAGAAACCCATCTGCTACTAAGGGCAATGTTGGGAGAATGTACTGGACAGACAAAAATGATGGCTTCATAGCTCACTGCATTAGAAAAAAATCTTAGAAGATTTAAAATGACAAGTAAATAAAAGAAAACAGATATTGTTGAAACCTAATTTTATACTTTTGGAATATTGAAAAAAAGTTGGAGATATTGATTAAGCTATTGTTTGCTCTATTAGGTCTTATTGCAAATAATGAATAATTGTTATCAGCATAGTTCACTCTCCTTTTTCCATAAGCCTCCCTCATGCCCACCATGATCCAAACCTATCCACTAATAATTAGCAAACCTCACCTTTACATTCTCTCTTTATCCCTCTTATTTTCAACTGTAAAACTCCAGGTAAGCATCAGAGAAAATTCTTATTAAAAAAACATTTAGGGGTTCTTATTGTTCATATTCTTTCAATTCTTTGATATTGCTTATGTTTATTACATTATACTAATGAGTTAATGAAGAATGAGTAATTTGCTTAGAACATTGCTACACACAGAGAAAGTGCTATAAGTTTTTTTTTTTTAGACAAATTAAAGCTTTTTGAAAGTTTATCCTTCTGAATATAATTATTTCTGTGCCTGTGCATTATCAAATTCAGTCCTTGTAGTTCAGTGTGTTCAGACTCATACAACACACATATTCATTTATTCATTGAACACTTAGGAAGTTCTTTCTAGAATGAGTTATCCAATAAATGAGTATATATAAACATAAACCCATACACACATTCATAAACAAATACCTGACTTTGGGGCAAAGGGAGTTAACAACACTCAATCACTTCTAGACTTTACTGTTAATCTGTAATTCTGTCTCTGTGAGGTAGATGTTATTCGTATCTAAATGATTAAGTAATTAGCCCACTATTATATTAAGAGTAGCAGATTTGTCAGCTCGTATGGGGTTTAGTTCCAGCTCTGCTTCTTACTAGTTTACTTACCTTTGCTAAGTCTTAGTTTCCTCATCAGAAAGATGATAATAATAGGATCTAAACGTGCTTGGCAAATAACAAACAATTGGGTTTGTCTGATTCAAGTTTTTCTGAGGAAACGTTAAAGAATTTAGTAAATAATTTCTGTGTTAAAAATCAAAAGAAACATAGATAAACTATGGCTTCCCAGTTCCCTTTTACCTCGGTTCCTCCCATTAAGTTGGGTGTTCTAAACTAGATCTTAGACTTTCATTCAATTCCTTGAGCTCCTTATTTCCAGTTCCTTTCACTCCTGCTTCTTCGTGGTCATCCCACGCCACAGAAATTCTCTGAGCCTGGAAGAATTTTGAATTCCTCTACCTCTGAAAGACTACCTAATAATATCTCATTCTCACCACCGTCTCTCAGTTTACTAACTCACTCATTGAAAACTCCGGGCCTAGAAATCTCTTCACTCTCCCTATTAGTTTCCTTCTCTACCACCTATGCTTTAGGCTTATTTTCTCTGAGAGTAGACACTGTCAATATCCCCAATTCTCTTCTCCTATTATCTGTTACTCTCTGTGCGCCGTGACCTTCAATCTCTCTCCGTCTCCCCAAACTCTATGCTCCAGCAGAACTGAAAGTACTGGAAGTTCCTTGAATGTGCCCTGCTGTTATGGGTTTTTGTTCCTTTGCTTGTGCCACTCTCTACTTGAAATACCTGTCATACAAAGATACATTTAATTTTAAAGTCTTTCTGGGAAAAATCTCTATGAAGACTTTCATGATCACCCGTCTAGGTTAAATCTATTACTCACCCATTTGGTGCCCCACAGTGTTCTGTATCCATTACAGCAAGGCACATGTTCTATTCATTTCCACTTATTTGATTTTTATATCCACCTTCCATGACTGCTTAATTTCTGTATGCTCAGCATCAGTGTAGTGCCTCACATGTAGTAGGCTATTAATAAGCATTTATTGGATGAATTTATTAAATGACTTAAGCAAGGGGAAATACTGTCTCCCTGGAAAAATTAAAGTTTTTATTTTTCCAATACCAAGGCACATACAACTCTACCCACCTTTCTCTGCAGCTACTTGGAAGTACAGGGTCAAGCGTGAGAAATTATCAGCTTTGTTAACCTTCATTTTTGGAGGATTTGAATTCTTTCTTTTACTTTATGTAGAGTTTCACATTCATAACTTTAGATTATGTGATCTAAAAAAGTAAGGTGTGTGTGTATGTGTGTGTGTGTAGAAAGATAAGTAAGTATTGATAATTTCAACAAGTACTATTTCAGAAAATAACAATATCTTTCTTGACACGTTTTGATACTTATAGGTGTACCAGATTATCAGTTTTTCAACATGTTGTAAAATAAGTAAGTTGAACATTTCACATGAAGAAAATTTTCACATGAAGGAAATTGTATTCCAGCACTGAGGGTAAATCTCTCCCTTTTTGAAATTTATAATTATAGTCAGTGCATAGAAAGGTGAATATCTTGAATAAATCTAACATTTAAATCTGTAAATTTTAAATAATTTTCTTGACACAAACATTTTCTATGGCTCCTGAAAATACTTAGTCAAACATTTAGAACAAATACATAAATGGTATTGTGCTAAACACTGAAGTCTAAGGTCTGTGGTCTAGATTTTTGAGAAACTTAGGGAAAAACATTGAGATATACAAATTCATTATCATATAGAAGAAGAATAACTAGAAAAATACAAGCCAAACCACTTACGTAAGTCCTCAAGTTTGGTAAATTGATTTTCACACCAAAGACTTAGCTAATTATGTCAAATATTGGAATGTGTTTCAAAGTTTTATAAACAATAATGAAACAGATAAATGGTATAATCTATTGTAATAAAGATATGTATCGTTGTGGTAGAATTTGCAATCAGTATCTTTAATAACATGTGCACATGTTAACTTGGGGGAACTCTTGGAATGAGTGAATTCATGGTTTATTATACAATTGATTTATCAAACAGAACATAATTCATACTTATTGTTATGTTTTGTATAATTATCAGAGATCTGCTGGTATATGTTTAGTAACTATTCTTTGGGGGGAAAAAAAGTCCTGATTTGCAATGTTTGCCTATTGCCATGGTGTAAATTCTCCTACCACAGGCAATTTAAAGCTACCAACGTGAGGTTACCTAACACAGTTAGGAAGAAAAGCACACATTTGGCTCTTGTGAACTCTACAAGCCAGCTCTATCTAGCACACCACTGCCAAACTCTTATGCTTCTGTAGATTTTCAGTAGAAGCTCACTGTTTTGATGCAGCTACATCTTTAATTAAATGATAAAAGAAGCCATACATGTGAGGCAGATTACTTCGAAGAGCTGTACTCAAGGATTCCTTTTATTTCTCTGAATTCCCTCAAACAATTAAAGGCAATGGAGTTCAAGTTGTGCTTTTGTTTATTTCTAATTAAGCCTGGGATGATAATTTTCTAAGAATTGTATTGAAATTTTCAAATCCAGGAAAGCTTTACCCATCCATTCTGTTATCTGGGCTGCTTGAACATTGCTCTTAAATTGGGGCCCATAGGTCTCAGAAAATGAGAAAATATCAGCTTCCCAGCAGGTTCTGTTTGAATGTACATCTATAATTGATGAGATGTATTCACATATTAGCGTTTGCTTTTTTTTCTTCAGCTTTTGAAACTTTTCCAGATGCCATTATGGGTTAGTTCCTAAAGATTAGGTCTCTGAATAGATGCACAAAGGCTTTGCTTAGAAAGGATATGACATTTCTTCATCTGTAAGTTGGAGACAGCACTATATTATGGAGGAAAACAACTTAGATTTTTATGGTCACTGTCTATTGTATAGAAAATACCCCTGCTTAAGTAAGCAATATTTTAGGTAATATAAGAAAAACTCGTGCAAGGTCACTAGTTACTGAAACTAAAGCTTGTTTGAATGTTTGTTTTTAATATTCAGATGGTTGCAGCTTTATCTTTTACATATATTTAGTGTCTTTGGGATTTTTTAGAGTGATGTACAAGCAAAGGTATGAGCATGAAAAATGTTTGAATCAAATAAAACCAAATGTCTTTCTGAGCATTGAAGTTTATACATTTTTATTGTATTTTTTAAAATTAATTAATTAATTTATTTTTGGCTGCATTGGGTCTTCGTTGCTGCGCGTGGGCTTTCTCCAGTTGCTGTGAGCAGGGGCTACTCATTGCGGTGGCTTCTCTTGTTGCAGAGCACGGGCTCTAGGCACGCAGGCTCAGTAGTTGTGGCTTGCTGGCTCTAGAGTGCAGGCTCAGTAGTTGTGGCTCATGGGCTTAGTTGCTCCGCAGCATGTGGTATCTTCCCAGACCAGGGCTTGAACCTGTGCCCCCTGCATTGGCAGGCGGATTCCCAACCACTGCACCACCAGGGAAGTCCCTTTATTGTACTTTTATGAGTTTTCTAGAGGGGATTGTCTTCCAGAACACCCTAGTTTCATCAATCCTGAAAATATTTCTGCAATAATAACCTTACTCTTCAGGTTTCTTTAGACCTGTTTCCCGAATTGTGTACCAGAGCACACAAGTACCTTGATGGTCCTTGAAAGAAAAGGGGAGATTATACAGCCAAGTATGAAACTGGTTATATACACTGGCCCCTATTAAAGAGTCAAGATGCACATAAGAATATTAAAGACTCTGAGAAGTCCTGCAGAAAAAGAAATTGTTAATATTTGCTTTAAAGCTTCTCCCAGTAATATTGACCCAGGACCATCTTTTTATGTTATCCTATTAACATCCATAAAGCATACTTTTAGGAATATCTTCTTTACAAAATCTTATAGAAAAAATATTGAACTTATCCTTTTCTTGTCAATATTATATGACACACAGCTAACTTAAAATTCAGAAACAAGTTTCTAAGTTTTCTAAAAATTGAAAATAACAAAAATTGACTCAAGAGATATAGATATACTAAACAAAACAATGATCATGGAAGGAACTCATTACATTGTTAAATTAGGGTCTTGGCTATAAAAATACCAAAGAATTTCATGGATGAATGTTTTCAAACCTTCTAAGAACAGGTAATTCCTACGCAATTTAAATTGTTTCAGGCATAGAAAATAAAGCATTCCAATTCGTAAAAGAAAACCCAAACTACTATGACACTGACTCCAAAATCTGACAAAGACACCACAGAAAAGAAAATGATAAATCATCTCACTTATGAATATTAATGAAAGACAGTAAATAAAATCCAGAGAACAAAATGCAGCACTACATTAAAAGAATAATATGTCATGATCAAGTGGGGTTTATTTCAGGAATGCAAGACTGTTTAGCAATATGAAATCTCCTAGCACAATTGACTACAGGTCAAAGAAGAAAAACCCTTCATAAAATAGGAAGAGAAGAATACTTGTTTAAATAAAATGATAAGCATATCTCAAACCAGTTTCTAGCATTGTTCTTAGTGATGAAACACGTGCAAGCACACCCCCTGAAGTCAGAAATAAGTCAGGTGTGTGTTGTTTTCCTATTATTATTTACTATTTTTCTGGAAATATTATAGACAGTGAAATTAGACAAAGGGGTGAAATAATGATGATAAACATCGGAAAAGAAGGGGCAAGATTATCACTATTTAAAGATAATATGATTATATATTTGAAAAACTCAGAGAATCAATAAGAAAAAGTACTATTAGAAAGAATAGAGGAATCCAATAATGTGGTCACAAAATATATACAATGGCTTTGATAAAAAAATAAATGGGAAAATGATATAGGGAAAATATTCCAATTATAATTCCAACAATAAAAAAGTAGTAACAAGCCAAATACCTCAGAATAAGTGTAACAAGAAATATATAGTTGCTAAATGAAGAATGAGATTTGAATAAATGGATACATACACCTTTTTTTCTGGATAACAATATGCAATATTAAAACTATGAAAAAAATCTAATTCACATATATAGCCATTGTAATTCTAATTAAAATCCCAGCAGAGTAACTCTGAAATTCACCTAGAATAATAAATATGTAAGAATAGGCAATATATTTCAGTATTTTTCAAGTTTCTACCATGAATAATATGATGTAAAATAACATTAGCCAAGTAACAGAATATTCCTAAGATCTCACTGGCTTAATATAATAGAAATGTATATGTCGTTTAAGTCACAGTTGGTGAGGGTTTGCCTTGCTAGAGGTGCCTCTTTGTGATTGTTCAAGGATCCAGGCTTTTGTTATCTTGTGGCTCCACCTTTGTTTAAGTCCTCCGAGTTCTACCCGTTAGAGTTGCTTCTTAATGTCTTTGCCCATAAACACATATCACTCCCAGGCCAGATCTTACACACACAGTCTTAACCTTTTGTGGAGCTAGGAAATTAGATCTAGCTGTGTATACTGGAAGATAATAAAACGTATTTTGACAAAACAGAGCAATCTGACAACACTTTTATAATCAGAAACCAAAAAGCAGATTCTAAAATACATAATATGCATCAACTGTATCTGTCTTAAATATCAACAATCCAATTAACTAAGGGTATCAGTTCTTTTTAAAATACAGACTTCCCCTCTTAGGTTGAATAATACTATCTTACAAAGAGAAACCAATTGTTTGTAGCCTTATGGTGTGTAGAAACATGCCTTAGCATTTGTGCACAGCTGGGCTAATTGGAGGAGCTAAGTGGGTAGATTTTCTAGTAGTTCTCAGTGCTTTCAAACTTCGCTGAAATTTGTGTGGCCTTGGTGCTTTCTCCTACATCTGGAACATAGAATGAACAAAGCACATGGAACTCAATCTGGCAAATGTGTTGTACTGATGACATCTTGAGAACATGAGTGTCTTTCAACAATTATTACAGTCTGTGAACACAGATTTTATGTTGTATGAGCTATGAGCTTGGGAAATTATACGAGGATGTTTCCTAAACATATATTCTAAGTGTAGCCACTTCATAGTATTTTTGTGAGAATCAATTGCAATCATGTGTGCAAAATTACTGTTTTGCATAAGAAATGTACAATTTGGCAGATCTTTTAGATCTTTATTCTTTCCTCAAGTATAAATTGAGCACTTAGAGCACCAGACACTGTTCAAGGCACTGGGCATGGTGCCGTGCATGAAAAGGGACACACTTCCTGCTTTCAAAGAGCTTCCGGTTGGGGGTGCATGGCATACAGGGGACATAAGTGAATATATAAACAAGTAGAAAAGATAATTTGATAAATATTATGAGTGACATTAAACAGCCTAATGCTCTAGAGACTGGAGGGGAGCAGGGGCTGACTATAGAGCTAGGTAGGCGTGGTATGTTCCAGAAGGCAGAGCTTGTGATGACACCTGTATCATGAGAGGTGCAAGTTTAACAAAAACTCTCAATAAATATTTGCTGAATGAATGAGTTTACTTATTTATTTTTGATTCACCTTTAAATTCATTTTACATTATGAAGTAAAAGGTAAAAGGTTTTCAACAGCTGAAATAACTGTAAATAAGCATACAAATGATTTTCCTGATCTAAATGAAGTTATATGTTTGGACATCAGGCAGAATGACAGCTCAATCTGTCAGCTTTTTAAATGAACTAGAACTTTTAAAAAGAAATATAATTTTGTAATGAATGCAGCACTTAAAATTAGCCACAAATGTAAATGTTGTGGCTTCTACTTCTGGCTACTCTCCCTGGGTCTCTGCTTTTGTGCTCACCCTGCTCTCTTCCTTTACAACACTGTTAGTGTCATCATTCTTGGTGACTTTATCCAGGTAGCTCCTCCATCCTAGCAATTAAACAACTATACCTGTTTTCTCATCTATAAATTTGGACTCATAATTCCTTCCTAGTCACTCAGAGGACTGATGTAAGAATCAATTGTCATGATTTATGCGAAAATACTAAGTTATATAGCATTATTTTATATTTTTCTAGGCTTGTAGACCATTCTAATGCACCAATGCTGTAATTTATTAAATGAGTATGTTGCTGACTTTCTCCACAATTTCCTTCATAGGAAAAGAAAAACGTACTTCTGGTTAATTAAATGCATATCTAAACTTTAAATAAAAACCATTTCCTACACTGGGCTTCAAGATGGCGGAGTAGTAAGACGTGGAGATCACCTTCCTCCCCACAAATACGTCAGAAATACATCTACATGTGGAACAACTCCTACAGAACACCTACTGAATGCTGGCAGAAGACCTCAGACTTCCCAAAAAATATATACTTTTTTTTTTTCCTTTTTCTCTTTTTGTGAGTGAGTATGTGTATGCTTCTTTGTGTGGTTTTGTCTGTATAGCTTTGCTTTTACTCTTTGTCCTAGGGTTCTGTCTGTCCCTTTTTTTGTTTGTTTGTTTTTTTTTTAGTATAGTTTTTAATGCTTGTTAGCATTGGTGGATTTCTTTTTTGATTTGGTTGCTCTCTTATTTCCTTTTTTTTCTTTTTAATTTTTTTTATTTTTTAATATTTTTTATTTTAATAACTATTTTATTTTCTTTCTCTCTTTCTTTCTCTCTCTCTTTCCTTCTTCTTTCCTTCCTTCCTTCCTTCCTTCCTTTCTTTCTTTCTTTCTTTCTTTCTCTCTCTCTTTCTTTCTTTCTTTCTCCCTTTTCTTCTGAGCCGTGTGGCTGACAGGGTCATGGTGCTCCATCCAGGTGTCAGGCCACTGCCTTGGAGGTGGGAGAGCCGAGTTCAGGACATTGGTCCACCAGAGACCTCCCAGCTCCACATAATATCAAACAGCGAAAGCTCTCCCAGAGATCTCCATCTCAATGCTAAGACTCAGCTCCACTCAATGACCAGCAAGCTACAGTGCTGGAAACCCTATGCCAAACAAATAGCAAGATAGCAACACAAACCCACCCATTAGCAGAGTGGCTGCCTAAAATCATAAGGTCACAGACACCACAAAACAACCACCAGATGTGGTCCTGTCCACCAGAAAAATAAGATCGAGCTTCATGCACCAGAACACAGACACTAGTCCCCTCCACCAGGAAGCCTACACAACGTGCTGAACCAACCTTAGCCATTGGGGGTAGACACCAAAAACAATGGGAACTACAAACCTGCAGCCTGCGAAAAGGAGACCCCAAACACAGTAAGTGAAGCAAAATCAGAAGACAGAGAAACACACAGCACATGAAGGAGCAAGGTAAAAACCCACCAGACCAAACAAATGAAGAGGAAATAGGCAGTCTACCTGAAAAAGAATTCAGAATAATGATAGTAAAGATGATCCAAAATCTTGGAAATAGAATGGAGAAAATACAAGAAACCTTTAACAAGGACCTAGAAGAACTAAAAAGCAAACAAACAATGATGAACAACACAATAAATGAATTTTAAAATTCTCCAGAAGGAATCAGTAGTAGAATAACTGAGGCAGAAGAACGGATAAGTGACCTGGAAGATAAAATAGTGGAAATAACTACAGCAGAGCAAAATAAAGAAAAAAGAATGAAAAGAATCGAGGGCAGTCTTAGAGACCTCTGGGACAACATTAAATGCACTAACATTCAAATTATAGGGCTCCTAGAAGAAGAAGAGAAAAAGAAAGAGACTGAGAAAATATCTGAAGAGATTATAGTTGAAAACTTCCCTAATATGGGAAAGGAAATAGTCAATCAACTCCAGGAAGTGCAGAGAGTCCCAAACAGGATAAATCCAAAGAGAAATATGCCAAAACACATATTAATCAAATATCAAAAATTAAATACAAAGAAAAAATAGTAAAAGCAGCACGGGAAAAACAACAAATAACATACAAGGAAATTCCCGTAAGGTTAACAGCTGATCTTTCAGCAGAAACTCTGCAAGCCAGAAGAGAGTGGCAGGACATATCTAAAGTGATGAAAGGGAAAACCTACAACCAAGATTACCTTACCTGGCAAGGATCTCATTCAGATTCGATGGAGAAATTAAAACCTTTACAGACAAGCAAAAGCTAGGAGAATTCAGCACCACCAAACCAGCTTTACAACAAATGCTAAAGGAACTTCTCTAGGGAGGAAACACAAGAGAAGGGAAAGACCTACAATAACAAACCCAAAACAATTAAGAAAATGGTAATAGGAACTTACATATTGATAATTACCTTATATGTAAATGGATTTAAATGCTCCAACCAAAAGACATAGACTGGCTGAATGGATACAAAAATAAGACCCATATGTATGCTGTCTACAAGAAACCCACTTCAGACCTAGGGACACATACAGACTGAAAGTGAGGGGATGAAAAAAGATATTCCATGCAAATGGAAATCAAAAGAAAGCTGGCTTAGCAATTCTTATATCAGACAAAATAGACGTTAAAATAAAGACTATTACAAGAGACAAAGAAAGACCCTACATAATAATCAAGGGATCCATCCAAGAAAAAGATATAACAATAATAAATATTTATGCACCTAACATAGGAGCACTTCAGTACATAAGGCAAATGCTAACAGCCATAAAAGGGGAAATCAACAATAACACAATAATAGTAGGGGACTTTAACACCCCACTTTCACCAAGGGACAGATCATCCAAAATGAAAATTAATAGGAGACATGAGCTTTAAATGACACATTAAACAAGATGTACTGAATTGATATTTATAGGACATTCAATCCAAAAACAACAGAATATACTATCCTCTCAAGTGCTCATGGAACATTCTCCAGGATAGATCATATCTTGGGTCACAAATAAGCCTTATAAATTTAAGAAAATTGAAATTGTATCAAGTATCTTTTCCAACCACAATGCTATGAGACTAGATTAATTAATTCCAGGAAAAATTCTGTAAAAAATACAAGCACATGGAGGCTAAACAATGCAATAATTAATAACCAAGAGATCACTGAAGAAATCAAAGAGGAAATAAAAAATTCCCTAGAAACAAATGACAATGAAAACATGACAACCCAAAACCTATGGGATGCAAGAAAAGCAGTTCTAAGAGGGAAGTTTATAGCAATACAATCCTACCTCAGTTAACAAGAAACATCTCAAATAAACAACCTACCCTTACACCTAAAACAATTAGAGAAAGGAGAACAAAAATACCCCAAAGTTATCAGAAGGAAAGAAATCATAAAGATCCGACCAGAAGTAAATGGAAAAGAAATGAAGGAAACAAGAGCAAAATCAATAAAACTAAAAGCTGGTTCTTTGAGAAGATAAACAAAATTGATAAACCATTAACCAGACTCATCAAGAAAAAAAGGGAGTAGACTCAAATCAATAGAATTGAAATGATAAAGGATAAGTAACAACTGACACTGCAGAAATACAAAGGATAATGAGAGATTACTACAAGCAACTATATGCCAATAAAATGGACATCCTGGAAGAAATGGACAAATTCCTTGAAAAGCACAGCCTTCCAAGACTGAACCAGGAACAAATAGGATATGTAAACAGACCAATCATAAGCACTGAAATTGAGACTGTGATTAAAAATCTTCCAACAACAATAGTCCAGAATGAGATGGCTTCACAGGCGAATTCTATCAAATATTTAGAGAAGAACTAACACCTATCCTTCTCAAACTCTTCCAAAATTTAGCAGAGGGAGGAACACTCAGAAACTCATTCTATGAGACCACCATCACCCTGATACCACAACCAGAAAAGGATGTCACAAAGAAAGAAAACTACAGGCCAATATCACTGATGAACATAGATGCAAAAATCCTCAAAAAAATACTTGCAAACAGAATCCAACAGCACATTAAAAGGATCATACACCATGATCAAGTGTGGTTTATCCTAGGAATTCAAAGATTCTTCAACATATGCAAATCAATCAATGTGATACACCATGTTAACAAACTGGCAGATTAAAACCATATGATCATCTCAAAAGATGCAGAAAAACCTTTTGACAAAATAAATACCCATTTATGATAAAAACGCTCCAGAAAGTAGGCATAGAGAGAATTTACCTCAACATAATAAAGGCCATATATGACAAACCGACATCCAGCATCATTCTCAATGGTGAAAAACCGAAACCGTTTCCACTAAGATCAGGAACAAGACAAGGTTATCCACTCTCACCACTATTATTCAACATAGTTTTGGAAGTCTTAACCATAGCAATCAGAGAAGAAAAAGAAATAAAAAGAATCCACATCAGAAAAGAAGAAGTAAAGCCGTCACTGTTTGCAGATGACAAGATACTATACGTAGAGAATCCTAAAGATGCTCAGAATACTACTAGAGCTAATCAAAGAATTTGGTAAAGTAGCAGGATACAAAATTAATGCACAGAAATCTCTTGCATTCCTATACACTAATGATGAAAACTCTGAAAGAGAAATTAAGGAAACACTCCCATTTACCACTGCAACTAAAAGAATAAAATACCTAGGAATAAATCTACCTAAAGAGACAATAGACCTGTATGCAGAAAACTGTAAGACACTGATAAAAGAAATTAAGGATGATACAAACAGATGGACAGATATACCATGTTCTTGGATTGGAAGAATCAGCATTGTGAAAATGACTATACTACTCAAAACAGTCTACAGAGTCAGTGCAATCCCTATCAAACTACCAATGGCATCTTTCACAGGACTAGAACACAAAATTTCACAATTTGTATGGAAACACAAAGGACCCTGAAAAGCCAAAGCAATCTTGAGAAAGAAAAACCGAGCTGAAGGAATCAGGCTCCTTGACTTCAGACTATACTACAAAGCTACAGTAATCAAGACAGTATGATACTGTCACAAGAACTGAAATATAGATCAACGGAACAGGATGGAAAGCCCAGAGATAAACCCACACACATATGGTCACCTTATATTTGATAAAGGAGGCAAGAATATACAATGGAGAAAAGACAGCCTCTTCAATAAGTGGTGCTGGGAAAACTAGACAGCTACATGTAAAAGAACGAAATTAGAACACTCCCTAACACCCTACACAAAAATAAGCTCAAAGTGGATAAAAGACCTGTATGTAAGGCCAGACACTATAAAACTCTTAGAGGAAAACATAGGTGGAACACTCTATGACATAAATCACGGCAAGATCATTTTTGACCTACCTCCTAGAGAAATGGAAATGAAAACAAAATAAACAAATGGGACCTAATGAAAGTTAAAAAAGTTTTGCACAGTGAAGGAAACCATAAACAGACGAAAAGGCAACCCTCAGAACGGGAGAAAATATTTGCAAATGAAGCAACTGACAAAGGACTAACTTCCAAAATGTACAGGCAACTCATGCAACTCAATATCAAAAAACAAACAACCAAATCCAACAATGGGCAGAAGACTTAAATAGACATTTTTCTAAAGAAGATATACAGCTTGCCAACAAACACATCAAAGAATGCTCAACATCACTAATCATTAGAGAAATGCAAATCAAAACTACAATGATGTATCACCTCACACCAGTCAGAATGGCCATCATCAAAAAAATCTATAAACAATAAATGCTGGAGAGAGTGTGGAGTAAAGGGATCCCTCTTGCACTGTTGTTGGGAATATAAATTGATACAGCCCCTATGGAGAACAGTATGGAGGTTCCTTAAAAAACTAAAAATAGAACAACCATACGACCCTGCAATCCCACTACTGGGCATTTACCCTGAGAAATCCATCATTGAAAAAGAGTCATGTACCATAATGTTCATTGCAGCTCTATTTACAATAGCCAGGACGTGGAAGCAACCTAAGTGTCCATCGACACATGAATGGATAAAGAAGATGTGGCACATATATACAATGGAATATTACTCAGCCATAAAAAAGAAAAGAAACTGAGTTATTTGTAATGAGGTGGATGGACCTACAGTCTGTGATACAGAGTGAAGTAAGTCAGAAAGAGAAAAACAATTATCATATGCTAACCCATATATATGGAATAAAAAAAAATGGCTATGAAGAACTTAGGGGCAGGACAGGAATAAAGATGCAGATGTAGAGAATGGACTTGAGGACATGGGGAGGGGGAAGGGTAAGCTGGGATGAAGTGAGAGAGTGGCATGGACATATATACACTATCAAATGTAAAATTGATAGCTAGTGGGAAGCAGCTGAATGGCACAGGGAGATCAGCTTGGTTCTTTTTGACCACCTAGGGGTGTGGGTTAGGGAGGGTGGGAGGGAGACACAAGAGGGAAGAGATATGGGTATATATGTATATGTATAGCTGATTCACTTTGTTATAAAGCAGAAACTAGCACACCATTTTAAAGCAATTATACTCCAATAAAGATGTTAAAAAAAATTTCATAGCACTGCTTTAAAACATAGTGTGTGAGTGAATACGAATGATGATTCTCGGATTTTTGTCCCCTCAGCTGCTTGTCATCTTTGTGTTTTCATGGAAGTGTTTTTGGAAATTTTGTTAATTATCATCCACTTCATGAATATGAATTCTTGGGGTTGAAAAGATCACAAAGCAAATAAAAACAAATAGAAAAAAAAAACAACAACAGAGCCTATCTTTGTGTTATGAATTCTCTGATAGGAGTGGATAAGCTGATCAAAGAGCGCCCTGAAATACTGTTCCATAAATAGCTTACAAATAGCTTGATTTTAGAGATAGAGCATTCTAGAAGCTGAGTGATAAGGATCTTGTCTATCTTCAATATGCCTTTTAAATGTTATAGGTTTAGAGTTTAATATACTGTACAGGGCAACTTAGTCAGGTAACATGAAGTTACTTTTGGTAAAGTGTTTTTGGCAGAGTTAATGGCAACTTTGTTAGGAAAAACTAGGTAATTTCTCAATTCCACTCTCAATTATTCCAGAAATAGCTGTGATTTTCCACCAAAAGCTTTTTAAAGAACCATTGGTGAAAGATTCTAGCACGGATGGAGAACTCTTACTCAAAATTAAGCCCTATATCAAACATTAATATAGATATTTTTTAACCAAGGCTCCTTATTTCCTAGGAAATGGGGCTGTGCTCATTTCCATTCTTTCCAAGTGGGTGTCAATTTTGGACCTGTAAGCATAAATTGAGGCCAATTCCTGGATGTGCTGTCGGTAAAGTACCTATGTGTCAACAACCCTCTGGAATAGTGTGGTTCAATTTCCCCCAGAAGAAGCATTCTTTTTAGGGAGAAAATTTATGTTGATGATTTTCAAATTATTGGAACTCCTCAGGCAATTTTCCAGCTGGCCAACCCCTATATACTGACTTGAGAAGAAGTGCCAATTTTGGATTTTTGGCAGTTGCTAGCATGACCTGGTCAACTTCAAGAGGCAGCTCAGGGAGAGATTTCAGCATCACATTTTAACACAATTACTAGTTTGCTTCTGGATGGAATCCAGCACTTTATTTTTTAATATATGAAGTTCACTATCTGTTTAAAATCACTTTCTCTTTATGTTCTATTTGTGAGAAACTGAAGAGTCTCTAAGTTAGGAAAAATCTAAAACAAAATATTCTTTCATTTATGTATTTTAAAACTAATTTCTCTGATACTTCCATTCATTATATGATCATTTTGTATTTTTAGTGAAATTATTTATTTGTAGATGCAGAGTAATAATAATGATTATCTTTAAACTCTTGAGCAGTCTATAAATACTATTACAAAGGAATGAGACTGTGTGCTTCTGAAAGAGAACTGTGTTTCCTCTACATTATAGCACTACAGGGCACCACAGTGCCTAGCTTTGAAACACACACACACACACACACACACACACACACACACACGCACGTACACAAAGAGGACCAAATTTTCACAGTACATATCCAACCTCTGGGAGAAGAAAACATTTATTACTAACAATGATAGAATGTAGGTGGGATTGAAAAATTCTAAATTGATGGAGAATAGCTTACTAATGCCAAAGAAAAGAGAGACATAAATAACTTTTGAAAGCGTGACCATGAATAGATTCCTGAAGTTAACCAAGACTTAGTTTTTACACCTGCAAGTGAGGATAATAATACTCAACTTATATGATAATTATGAATATTAATAAAACACCGTGCCTAGTACCTAGTAAATATTTAACAAATGGTAACATTTCTGAGAATCAGTATGGGCTTTGATGTCAAATTGTCCTGGGTTTGAATTTTGGCTCAATCGTTTACTAGCTGTATTATGATAGGGCAAATTAATGAACTGGGCCTCATTTTCCATCTAGTGTTAGATGAATAAATGAAAAGTATACAAAGTCAAGTATATAAAGTGTGCAACCCAGATGTCAATAAATGTTGTTTTTATGATTAATAAAACATGATCAGTTTGAAGATGCCCCAGTGGTAAAATTCGGTGGCACCAGCTGGCTCAGTGCTTTTCAATTTGCCTCCCATGGTGCTTGATTACTGGATGGACATTCTCTCCACGCTGTTTATGTAAAGTGTAAAATATATTGTTTTTCCACATGAATTTTCATTTGAAGAGAGAGTTGTGTCACTAAGAGAAGCTTAAAAAACATCCTTTTAGTCCAAAGGCATTAATTAACAGATGCGGTGGTTGAAACTCAGGAAAGTTAATAATGAAGCAGTCAGGACTGGAATTCAGGTCAGCAGAATTCTGACTCGAAGTTATATGATATTTCCACTATTTCATTCTCAGTGGTAGTTTAGTTTTCACTTTAATTATATGGCTTCAGGAATCGAGACAATATCTGCAATTTTTTCTTGAACTATGTGCTAATTAAAAGAACCATGTGCTAATTAAAAAGAAGTGTTTCTAAAATTTGTTTTAAAGAATTACTGAAAAAGAAATGAAAATAGTATTATTAGGTGTATTAGTCTAGATTTTCCAGAGAAACAGAATCAATAGGAGATACACAGTTCTATCTATCATCTATCTATCTATCTATCTGGAGAGATCTATTATAAGGAATTGGTTTATATGCTTATAGAGGCAAAGAAGTCTCAAGACCTACATTCAGCATAGCTGGAATCCCAGGGGAGCCAATGGTATAATCTGAGTCTGAGTCTGGGGGCCTGAGAACCAAGAGAGTCTATGATGTTAACTTTAAGTCCAAGTTTGAGTCCAAAGGCAAGAGAAGACCCAGGTCTCAGCTCGAAGACTATCAGGCAGAGAGAGCAATTCTCTCTTGCTTTGTGTTTTGCTCTATTCAGGCCTTCAATGGATTGGACACGGACCACCCATATCGAGGAAGGCAATCTGCTTTATACAATCTACCAATTCAAAAGTTAATCCCATCTGGAAATGCGTTCACAGACACACCCAGAATAACCTTTAATTTAACATCTGAGCACCCCATGGCTCAGTTAAGGTGACACATAAAATTAACCATTACACTAGGTAAAATACATTTTTATCACTGATTCCAAGTACAAGGATGCCTAGTTTTACTTCATTTCACTTTATCATGCTTTGCAGATGTTTCATTTCTTACAAATTGAAGGTTGTGGCAACCCTCCATGGAGTAAGTCTACCGGCATCATTCTTCCAACAGCATTTGCTCACTTCATGTCTCTGTGTCACGTTTTGGTAACTCTCAAAATATTTCAAACCCTCCACTGGCAAAATGATGATGACTTGCTGACGGCTCAGATGATGGTTAGCATATTTTAGCAATAAATTATTTTTTGAATTAAGGTATGTACCTTAATTTTTTTTAGACATAATGCTATTGCACACATAGATTATATTATAGTGTAAACATAGTTTTTATATGCACTGGGAAAGCAAAAAATTCATGTGACTCACTTTACTGTGATATTTGCTTCATTACAGTGGTCTGGAACTGACCCCACAATATCTCCAATGTATATTTGTATAGATTTTTAAGATGTGCATATATTCTCCAATATCAATATTCACTCATTCTCAATACATGAAAGTTTAGTTTTTCATATGGCTAAAATAAATTTTCTACATATTCTAATGTGTTCATTCCCCAGTATATTACTTATTTAACATTGTCTGAGTCTGTTTTATGATAATTTATTGCTTAAATAACATCTATCAATTTGGTCAATATTATTTTATTATGTTTAGAATTCTTGTTATTCTGATATTGGTTCAGGGTATTTGATAGTAGTTTCCTTAAGTCTTGAGTTTCCCTTAAGTTTTCTTGGTATACACAAATATTCTGAAGTAAGGAGATCAAATAACCCAAATGGGTTTATTTTGAGTCCAGAAGAAAAATAATATCATGACATTTATAAGAAATAAAATAATGGCAAGGATTTTCTGTGGTCATTCATACATAGCAAAACAGAAAAGTGTGAATTAATCAGATCATCTGTGCATACTAACCGACTCCTTAAGATTATTTTACCGTCCCTTGGCAGAGAGAGGGGGAAAAACAATACTTTCTTTCCTCTCTTCTTCAATATTTGACACTTTATGGAATTATAAAAACAATTAGGAAAGATTTCATTCAATTTTTACCTTGATGGTATTTGATAGCATATTTCATCCCATAGTTGATATATTCTGACACCTATTTATTAAGATGTATATAAAATTTCCAAAAAATTGAAAGGTAGCATGTTAATAGATGCATTTCAACCTTTAAAGTACCAGTTTTAGTAACTGTCTAAATATTGAAAGTGTTACTCAATTAAAACTCCTCTGAAGTTATGTTATATTTCTATTTGAGCAAATCATTATTAATTTCTACTTCACCCAATTCAGCATTTTTGAGTATTTGACCAGGACTTGGATGAGGTTCACAAAAGTTTTGTGAATATCAAAAATTACATCATGATAGAAATTTAATAGAACAAACTTGGAATAGTTTGGAAGTACTTTTCTATATACAGTACTTTTGTTTAGAAAGGTGATCACTAAGCTATCTTCCTTCATTTCCTTAAGTCTTTAACGCTAACACCCTCTTTCTTTTCTTTTTTTTTTTAACATCTTTATTGGAGTATAATTGCTTTACAATGGTGTGTTGGTTTCTGCTGTTTAACAAAGTGAATCAGCTATACATATACATATGTCCTCATATCCTCTCCCTCTTGCGTCTCCCTCCCACCCTCCCTATCCCACCCTCTAGGTGGTCACAAAGCACCAAGCTGATCTCCCTCTCCTGCTTTAAACATTCAACTCTTCCAGATTCTATGACACTACATTGCTATCTGGGAACATCAAAAATCCACTCTTGCCTCTCAGTGGGAATGCACACAACCAAGCCTCAAGACCTCTTATGGCATCTCGCCTCCACTGGTTTACATCCTTTATTATGACTTTTGCAATTTGATCACATAGTAATTGACTTCTACATTGCTCTCAGAAGCTTTGTTATGAGTTGCCCCAGGTGCCTGATATTTAGCAGACAGGTCCTTCTCCCCTCATGCCTTAGCTCCAGAGGGTCCAATATAATACATTTCCTCTGGTTTTATTCCTTGCTTTGGTGCTCTGCTGTCTCCACTGGCTTTACTTCTTGTTTCATAAGCTTGCCTAATGCACTTATTTATTTTTCTCCTTTATCACACCACCATGGCTCACAGCCTCAGGTGCCTCCTTGCAGCTGAATCCATATCAGCTTCGGTCTCTCTCTTGGGCTTCCACCCACATTTTTTTTTAATAACTATATATTTTATTTATTTATTTATTTATTTATTTATTTATTTATTTATTTATTTATTTATTTATTTATTTATTGGCTGCATTGGGTCTTGTTTGCTGCATGCAGGCTTTCTCTAGTTGCGGCGAGCAGGGGCTACTCTTTGTTGCAATGCATTGGCTTCTCATTGAGGTGGCTTCTCTTGTTGCGGAGCACGAGCTCTAAGCACGTGGGCTTCAGTAGTTGTGGCTCGAGGGCTTAGCTGCTCTGTGGCATGCGGGATCTTCCCGGACCAGGGCTTGAACCCGTGTCCCCTGCATTAGCAGGCAGATTCTCAACCACTGCACCACCAGAGAAGCCCTTCACCCGCGTTTAAAACCACCTGCCAGACATTTTTGGGGTGTTTTGCTCTCACCTCAAATTAACAGGTTTCTCCTACTTCCATTCTTCTATATCACTACCCATGACAACAATACTATCTTTGTAATCTCTCTAAGTTGTCCTCTTTCTTGTTCTGCATTTAAGGCTTTTACTAGATTGTTCTTTTTCTAAATTCTCTTAGATATGATGTTCCTTAACAGTTCTTGCTTATTTGACCTAATCTATTGACTGTTAATTCTAATTCATCAACAATTTGCCAAATGAAGTCTCTCATCTTATCTCTTCCAGGTACTTCAGCTAGATTATTCCTCCTAAAGCATCGCTCTATGCATATAACTGTCTAGATCAAAACCATCAGTGATTATATCTCTGCTCAGTTAATTGGAGTCCACATTCCTTATGCATTATTTAAGATCTCAAATATTCTGGCCCCATCCCACTTTTTCCACATATCACATATGACTCCCTCTTTCCAAACACAATTTATTTGTAATGCCCCAATATGCCTCACATATTATTCTCTTCACCTTTGCACACAGGATTTGCTTCACCTAGAATGGTCACCCTCATCATAATTGCTCTGAATTTTGGTCATTTTAAGTCATTCTTTGGTCCAACTAAAGTTCTATCTCTTTCATAAAATTTCTGAGAGGTAATTTTTTTTTTTGAACTTCTAAAGAACTCCTTTCACTCATTTGGCAAAATTGTCAACACAATATTAATACACACTATCTTAGAGGCATATATTTTTTCTTCTCAAAAATAATGTATGTTCCTTAGGAGTTTCGTTTTCCCATTTCTATATTAATTTGTACATAATTTGTTTTGATATAATAGATAAATCTGCTGTTGTATTTTAGTCTCTTATCAGCTTCATATCCTATTTTAGATCTAGATTTTATCCTAAAAATCATTATTTTTCAATAATTTGATTTCTCTTTTCTGAAGTACTGCACAGTGGTTCAGGATTGGGTGCTGAAGTGTCCAGGTAGGGAAAGGTCAACTGGTGAAACATCTGCCCTTCCCCTATTTCTTATTTTAAAAATCTATATTGGGAGTTTTTATTCTATGGTTTTACCAGCACAAAACTCTATATTGGAAAGGTGAAACTCAAAGTCACATGGACATTTAGTATTGTTTATTTTAACATTATCTTTATTAAATAGGATTAGTATTTTAGATATATTTTACCTAATAAACAAAACTTTACAAAATAAATTGAGGGAGTTTTGTCAACTGAGAGCTCAAAAGATTAACTGTGTGATGTATCTAACAAAAAGTGAAAGCATGATTTTTATTACATTGTAAGAAATTTAGAACAATTCTGTCAGGATAAACACTTTTCCAGTATGAGACACATCACTTGTAGGAACACTGACAGAACCTGATAGATTTAGAGGTTAGTACATGGAATGTTGAGGGAAGTCAAAAACCATAACTTTGAGAAATGACAATGTATTGGGGACAGTATTTAGCTCAAAAAGAGAAATACTCATAGAAATATGGTACATATTTTGAAGGGCTATCTTATGGTTGAAATGTCAACTTGTTTTGTGTGATTTCCAAAGGCAGAGCCAGAAACAATGAGAGTTTAGAGGCATATTTTAGCCCAATATCAAAAATCATGTTCTATTGGAGGGTCTGAAACATGAGATGGACTGCTACATAATGTATAGATACTTCCATGTTGTTGAAAATATTTTAAAAGAAATGTTTATTTCCTTATCTTTATTGATGTTTCCTGTGCACTTAAATTGTACTTTTATGACACTACTTTCTACCTTGCTTAATAGTTTAGTAAAATATTAAGAGTAACATACACATAGGTGTGTATGTGTGTGTGTATCTTGAAGCTCTTTTTTTAACATTAGCTGGGGCTCCAGACGTTAAAAAACATATAATCCTTGCCAAGTCCATAGAAGTTCTGGATGAGTTAAGAATCTGGGAAAGCAGTTCCACTAATGTTAGTAATCAGCCACTTTAATTTACTGTATGGGGTTAAAGGATTGACAGAGAACACCTTTAGAGAAAATTATTCTTTAGTAAGAAAGGAGAGTAAGATACTTTACTCTTACCTGAAGCCAGTGAGTAGAACTTTAAAGTTTATTTATATCCCTGAAGTTTAGGGAACTGGTGTCTGATTCTTGCCAAGAGAATTCTAAAGGCAAAAAGAACATAGGCAAAGCACCTGTTTGGCAGCAAAGACAAAGGGAAAGAAGACTGCCTTGCAAGCCAACTGCACCTTCAGATTTGCAGAATGTTTGTATAAATTTTTCCTTAAGCCAAGTAGACCCATGGGAGAGAGACATTGAGGGGAATACTTTTTCATCCACAAAGATCACTGGGAAAATTCAAAGTTTCAGCTGCTGGAAGGAAAAGAGTCGTCTGCATCATGCAAATTGCAATTGGAGATATCTAATGGGGTAAACTCTGAGAAACCCAGTGAAGAGTCCAGAAGAGTCAACTCTGAGTATATGAAACCTAAAGTACATGGATGATTTTCGATGACAGTACCAATCACCCACACAAGCCTGGGGGGAGAGGGTCATTTCCCCTTGTCCCTCTCTCCCTGAGCCCCAGGAGGGACTGGATACTGTGACTTGAGAGTGGATCTCAGTAAAGTCACTAGCTAAGGGAAGACCTCCTCCTCTGCTAACTTTCCAAATTGTGGTAGCACTAAGCTAGATGAGGGAAGACCTCAACTGTTGACAGTTCAGAATTTTGATTACTACACTGGATTGGACATTTTAATTACCAAACTGAGACTGTTGCTATGAATACAATGAGGAGAGGACTATTAATTATTCAAGACCAAAAGTGATAGAACTTGCTTCAGGTGTCATCAGGGGCAAGAAAAGAATTAGCCCACAGAGTTATTTATTTATAATAAATAAATCTGAAATCTATGAATTTGTGAGGCATGTGTCCATGAAGAATGTCATATAAGCTATACAACCCTCTGGGGTAGGAAATGACAATATTTCATGATTTAAATGCTCCCAGCTGTATATTTGAGACCTCTTCAATTATTCTAGGCCAGAGGTATATTTTCGATATAGGAAAGGACATGGAGAGGCATCCTAAATCTTCAGGGTACTCTCTGATTTATGTCTTGTGGTTTATCTCTTTTAAATTACTAGTAAAACTTGAGATGAGGTAAGATCTCTGATTAACGTGCATCTAATTTCACAATCAGCCTTTATGGGTTACTTAAAAACTGCATTTGCATCTTTATTCCTGTCCTGCCCCTAGGTTCATCAGAACTTTTTTTTTTTTTTGATCCCATATATATGTGTTAACATACTGTATTTGTTTTTCTCTTTCTGACTTACTTCACTCTGTATCACAGACTCTAGGTCCATCCATCTCACTACAAATAACTGAATTTCATTTCTTTTTCCATTGTATATATGTGCCACATCTTCTTTATCCAGTCATCTGTTGATGGACACTTAGGTTGCCTCCAAGTCCTGGCTATTGTAAATGGATCTGCAATGAACATTGTGGTACATGACTCTTCTTGAATTATGGTTTTCTCAGGGTATATGCCCAGTAGTGGGATTGCTGGGACATATAGTAGTCTGATTTTTAGTTTTTTAAGGAACCTCCAAACTATTCTCCATAGTGACTGTATCGATTTACATTCCCACAAACAGTGCAAGAGGGTTCCCTTTTCTCCACACCCTCTGCAGCATTTATTGTTTGTAGATTTTTTGATGATGGCCATTCTGACCGGTGTGAGGTGATATCTAATTGTGGTTTTGGTTTGCATTTCTCTAATGATTAGTGATGTTGAGCACACTTTCATGTGTTTGTTGGAAATCTGTATGTCTTCTTTGGAGAAATGTCTATTCAGGTCTTCTGCCCATTTTTGGATTGGGTTGTCTGGTTTTTTTTTGATATCAAGCTGCCTGAGCTGCTTGTATATTTTGGAGATTAATCCTTTGTCAGTTGCTTTGTTTGCCAATATTTTTTTTCCCATTCTGAGGGTTGTCTTTTAGCCTTGTTTAAGGTTTCCTTTGCTGTGCAAAACCCTTTAAGTTTCATTGGGTCCCATTTGTTTATTTTGTTTTTATTTCCATTTCTCTAGGAGGTAGGTCAAAAAGAATCTTGTTGTAATTTATGTCATAGAGTGTTCTGCCTATGTTTTCCTCGAAGAGTTTTATAGTGTCTGGCCTTACATTTAGATCTTTTACCCATTTTGAGTTTATTTTTGTGTATGGTGTTAAGGAGTGTTCTAATTTCATTCTCTTACATGTAGCTGTCCAGTTTTCCTAGCACCACTTATTGAAGAAGCTGTCTTTTCTCCATTGTATATTCTTTCCTCCTTTATCAAAGATAAGGTGACCATATGTTCGTGGGTTTATCTCTGGGCTTTCTATCCTGTTCCATTGATCTATATTTCCGTTTTAATGCCAGCACCATACTGTCTTGATTACTGTAGCTTTGTAGTATAGTCTGAAGTCCGGGAGCCTGATTCCTCCAGCTCGGTTTTTCAAGATTGTTTTGGCTATTCGGTGTCTTTTGTGTTTCCATACAAGTTGTGTAAATTTTTGTTCTAATTTTGTGAAAAATGCCATTGGTAGTTTGCTAGGGATTGCACTGAATCTGTTGATTGCTTTGGGTAGTATAGTCATTTTCACAATGATGATTCCTCCAATTCAAGAACATGGTCTATCTCTCCATCTGTTTGTATCATCTTTAATTTCTTTCAACAGTGTCTTATAGTTTTCTGCATACAGGTATTTTCTCTCTTTAGATAGGTTTATTCCTAGACGTTTTATTCTTTTCGTTGCAGTGGTAAATGGGAGTGTTTCCTTAATTTCTCTTTCAGAGTTTTCATCATTAGTGTATAGGAATGCAAGAGATTTCTGTGCATTAATTTTGTATCCTGCTACTTTACCAAATTCATTGATTAGCTCTAGTAGTTTTCTGGTAGCATCTTTAGGATTCTCTATGTATAGTATCATGTCATCTGCAAACAGTGACGGCTTTATTTCTTCTTTTCTGATTTGGATTCCTTTTATTTCTTTTTCTTCTCTGATTGCTGTGGCTAAAACTTCCAAAACTATGTTGAATAATAGTGGTGAGAGTGGACAACCTTGTATTGTTCCTGATCTTAGTGGAAACGGTTTCAGTTTTTCACCATTGAGGACGATGTTGGCTGTGGGTTTGTCATATATGGCCTTTATTATGTTGAGGTAAGTTCCCTCTATGCCTACTTTCTAGAGTGTTTTTATCATAAATGGGTGTTGAATTTTGTTAAAAGATTTTTCTGCATCTATTGAGATGATTATATGGTTTTAATCCTTCATTTTTTTAACATGGTGTATCACATTGATTAATTTGAGTATATTGAAGAATCTTTGCATTCCTTGGATAAACCGCACTTGATCATGTTGTATGATCCTTTTAATGTGCTGTTGTATTCTGTTTACTAGTATTCTCTTGAGGATTTTTGCATCTATGTTCATCAGTGATGTTGGCCTGTAGTTTTCTTTCTTTGTGCCATCTTTGTCTGGTTTTGGTATCAGAGTGATGGCGGCCTCGTAGAATGAGTTTGGGAGTGTTCCTCTGCTAGATTTTAGAAGAGTTTGAGAAGGATCGGTGTTAGCTCTTTTCTAAATGTTTCATAGAATTCGCCTGTGAAGCCATCTGGGCTTAGTCTTTCGTTTGTTGGAAGATTTTTAATCAGAGTCCGGGGTGTGTGTGGCATTTGGATAGTGACCTGTGCTTGCACACAGGATTCTTGGTGGCTGCAGCAGCAGCGTTAGTATTTCATGCCCATCTCTGGGGTCCAAGCTGATATCCACGGCTCATGCCCATCTCTGAAGCTCGTTTAGGTGGTCCTCTGAATCCCCTCTCCTCAGACACCCTGAAACAATGGTCTCTTGCCTCTTAGTTAGACTTTTTCCCAGACTCCTTTCCGGCTAGCTGTGGCACACTAGCCCCCTTCAGGCTGTGTTCACGTAGCCAACCCCAGTCCTCTCCCTCATATTTGACCTCCGAAGCTCAAGCTTCAGCTCCCAGCCCCCGCCCGCCCCAGCGGGTGAGCAGACAAGCCTCTCAGGCTGGTGAGTGCTGGTCAGCACCGATCCTCTGTGCGGGAATCTCTTCTCTTGCCCTCCGCACCCCTGTTGCTGCTCTCTCCTCCGTGGCTCCGAAGCTCCCCACTCCGCCACCCGCAATCTCTGCCCGCGAAGGGGCTTCCTAGTGTGTGGAAACCTTTCCTCCTTCACGGCTCCCTCCCAGAAGTGCAGGTCCCATCCTTATTCTTTTGTCTATGTTTTTTCTTTTGCCCTACCGAGGTATGTGGGGAGTTTCTTGCCTTTTGGGAGGAAGTCTGATGTCTTCTGCCAGTGTTCAGTAGGTGTTCAGTAGGAGTTGTTCCACATGTAGATGCATTTCTGATGTATTTGTGGGGAGGAAGGTGATCTCCACGTCTTATTCCTCTGCCATCTTGAAGGTCCCCCTTATGGTCTCACATTCTCACTTTCTATTATGTTAAGTTAAATATGAAAACTTTCAAGTGTTGTCTGAGGATGAGTATAAGTTTATTTTAACCTTTATAATTCACAATTCTATTAAATATTTTAAATATTCAATGTTTAACTATTCACAGTGTGGGCCTATCATTAAAAATTGCAATTTATGAAACACCATTCTCTTAAATGTGCTTTTTATAATGAAATATTTCAAAGGCCCAGAACTGACTTATTCAAGCAGTTTTTTTTTTTTTTTTTTTTTTTTTTTTGCGGTACACGGGTCTCTCACTGCTGTGGCCTTTCCTGTTGCAGAGCACAGGCTCCGGATGCGCAGGCTCAGCGGCCATGGCTCACTGGCCCAGCCGCTCCACGGCATGTGGGATCTTCCCAGACCGGGGCACGAACTTGTGTCCCCTGCATCGGCAGGCAGACTCTCAACCACTGTGCCACCAGGGAAGCCCAAGCAATATTCTTTTTAAACACAATATCAGAGTAAGTATTTTGGTAACTCCATGAAATTAATTACTTATAACTGGATTTGAATTGTGTAGATGATTATATAGAAACATCATTGTATTGGGAATTGCTTGAATTCTGGTAGAAATAGAACTTATTGGTCTTGTGACCTATGAAAAATGTTCACTTTGACTAATTTTGTGGCTCCCTAAATCACTATGTCTTCATCTCAGTCTATAAAATTCGAGATATAGTGGTTGTTTTGCTGGCACTCCAGATAGTTATGCAATACATGCATTTAATACATATTTATCAAGTGTCTAATATGCAGCAGAATGGTAACACTTTGTCATGTCTGAAGATTTATTCCTAGTCCTTTCTTGTTCACTTTTCTTTGCTAACTTTTAAATTTGACTTTAAGTCCTATTTTACATACCAAAAATTTGCTCAATTTAAGTGTACAGTTTTTCTGTTTTTTAACAAATGTATACCTAGCATATATACACCAGTGACACAAACATCACGATCAAGTTACTAACATTTCTATCTCCCCCAAACGTTCCCTGCAACACTTTGTAGTTAATCCCATTGATTTCTGTCACTAGAGATGAGTTTTTCCTGCTCTAGAACTTCATATAAATGGGTTCATGAAGTGTGTACTCCTTTATACCCAACTTTTTTGCTCAGCATAGTATTTTGGAGATTCACTCATGTTGTTGCTTGTGTCAGTAGTCCTTTAATAACTGAGGAGCATTCCCTTGTATGAACACACCACAATTTGTTTATTCATTCACCTGTTTATGGACATATGGGTTATATTAGTTTTTGACTATTATGGATAAGAGTACCAACAACAGTTATGTACAAATATTTTGTCAACATTTATATTCATTTATTTATTTTTTTTGTAATACCTAGAAGTGGAATTTCTGGGTCATTTGGGAAACATATTCTCAACCTTATGTAAGAAACTATCAAACAGTTCTCCAAAAGGTTGTACCATTTGTTATTCCCCAAAATAATATGTGAGCATTCCTGCTGCTTCACATTCTTACCAATACTTTGTACTGTCAGTATTTTAAGTTTTTGCCATTTTAATGGGTATGTATTGACACCTCATTTTGGTCTAAAGGCATTTTCTTCATAATTAAAATATTTAGCATCTTTTCATGTTCTTACTGACATTTCATATATCATCTTTGACGAAGTGTCTGTTAAAATGATTTGACCAATTTTTTCTTTTCACCTGGGTTGTCCTCTTAGTTCTGACTTGTAGATATTACATATATTTAGGATATCAGTGTTTTGTCAGATATATGTATTTTGAGTATTTTCTCCCAGTCTATATCATGCTTTTTAACTTTATCATTCTTGAAGAGCAAACGTTTTTTATTAAAAAAATCCAAAATATTTTTTCTTTTATGGTTAGTGTTTTGAGTGCCCTTGCCTACTCCATGGTTACAAATAATTTTCCTTACATTTTCTTTTAGAAATTTTATAGATTGAACCTTTACCTTGAGATATGTGGTACATTTTTTATGCGAATTTTTAGATATAGATGAGATACCTAGTCCAGTATCAATTATTTCATCATAGCTGAAAGCAGATGCTCTTTAGGCCTCTTCTTTGCTGTATTATGAATGATCAGTAGAGTTCAGCATCACCATGAATTTTCCCAATTTTCTGGGAGCATCTTGGTAGGAGAATACAGCTGTGCATTTGTGTTTGCCTGTAAAAAGACATTGGTGAAAAGAACAGTTTGTTCTATTTCTCTGATGTGTTATGTAACTGACTCATACAGGATCTTACAAACTGGAATAAATGTCCCATGGTCAGACTTGAATTGCTGTACTATATATGTGTACTATTTAAATGAGCTATGTATATTGTTATATATGCATATACATGTAGTTATATATACAGTTTTATATATATATATATATTTTTTCAAAGAACATTCATTTGTATAAAGTATATCAATTTGTCTTCACAATCTGTTCAGAGAAATAGGTTAGTCCAGGTGGGGACCGTATTGTATTGATGAGGAAATCAATACACATTGAAGATTTATCCCTTGTTCATAGGTTCCTAGAGGCAGATGAAGTTAAAATTTAAGTCTTTACCCCAGTCCCAGTGTTTTTTCTACTTTAAAAGGCTAATGCCCATTGATGAAGAGAGAAATAATTTTTGGTTTAAAACATAATGTAGGAGAGAATGTACAGAAGTAGAGATCAGGAAGTGGAGTAATATAGTGGGAGATTGGTAATATAGTAATAAGTTGATAAGTAGAAGTATAGAGAGACCAACTTTTATTAACACCAAAATATAGAGGATACACAGACAGTGGCAACATATAACTTCTTGGACTAGTCACATCTGTTTTTTGGTTAAAAAAAAAAAAGCAATAAGATCACTAGGCTATTTTGTGTCCTCTGTGTTAACCACTTCTTTTACTCTTATGTAGATACCAGATGAAATTGGTGATGGGGAGAAGTCTGCTTCTTGGTTTGTTTTTTAAATAGTTGTTAACAGTAATGCCAGTTAATTTTTATGTACTACCTACACAAAACGCTTTCAATTTTTTTCATATTTTAAAGAAATCTTGCAAGAATAATCGTTGGAATAATAACTCCAGGGTACATATATTTTAAAGATAGTTCTAGAACCCAAAAAAATCACTGTGTAGTAATTGGGAATAATTCCAAAAACAATATAAAAACACATTACTTTCCCCTATATTTACAAGCACTAATATAGGAAAATATATTAAACCAAATCTTTGAGGACTTAAGTAATATTATTACTTAAGTGTCGTATACTTGATGTTGGAATACATGTTTACAGATTTTTCTGTTTTGGAATTTGATTTTTTCTTGCACATTTTGAAGCTTGCTTGATTGTGAATGTGTATGTTAAGTTGGAAATTTGATTCATGCTTAACAGGGAGGTTTTATTTTTGATGGCCTTCCTTTTACCTTTAGTGCAATAAATAATCCTCTGCTTCTAGTCTACGTCACTTTACAAAGCCTGCTAACCTCAGGGTTGACAAGGGTTTTTATTTCTTCTGTACCAACCACATATACCTTATATATTGGCATTTTAATGAGGTAACATACTGTTATATTTTCAAGTGAAGGAAGGCAATTTCTTTTTTGGTGGACGGTTTTCTTTTAAAGATCTGATTTAGCTTTTTAACTTGATTCAGTTTTGAAAAGAAATATGACTCAACCTTTCTCATTTTATACATGAAGAATGATTCCTGGAAAATTCAGTAGCAAATGCAGTAATTTCTAACTTTAAACAAGGAAGATCTTTACTTCTTAGACTATTATATTTGAATACTACTTGTAGTTCAGGTTTTTTTAAAAAAAATCTTTCTTTAAATTAAGATGATACATCATTCTCTTTAATATCAATTTTACTACAAAATTTGAACTATTGAAGAATCATTCGATTTAAGTAGAGATGTATGCTCAGTTTTCTATTGTTTAAAATGTTAGTCCTCTCTCAAAGACTGTGAGTAGGAGTGTTATTGTTACATGTTTTCACAGGACAGTTAGCCATATTGATGACAATTTTATTTATTTATTTTTTAATTTAGTTTTTTAAAGATTTTTTTTATGAGGACCATTTTAAAAGTCTTTATTGAATTTGTTACAATATTGTTTCTGTTTTATGTTTTTTGGATTTTTTTGTGAATAATGAGGCATGTTGGATCCTAGCTCCCAGACCAGGGATCGAACCCGCACCCCCCTGCATTGGAAGACAAAGTCTTAACCACTGGACCACCAGGGAAGTCCCTTGATGACAATTTTAAAACTTTCATGCTCTATAATATAGCGATTCTAGAAAACCATCTAACAGAACGTTTGTTTAGGTATACAAAATTACTTATAAGTTAAATCCATTGCAACATTATATGAAATAGTTAAAAAATGTACACCACCTGCATAGAAGCTCCATGAGGGCAGGGACTTTATCTGTTTGATCTGTCTTGTGTATAAGGGCCTAGGATACGTAGGAACTCACTAAATATTTATTTAATTTGTTAAATATATTCCCAAGGATTTTATTCTTTGTGATGCTATTATGATTGGAATTGTCCTCTCAATTTCATTTTCAGGTTATACCTTGCTCATATATAACATACAATTGATCTTTGTATATTAATCTTGAATGCTGATTTTCAGTATATCAGTAGATGCTATTTTCTGTATTCTTTTTTTTTCTAGATCCTCTTCCCGAAGATAAACTGTCATGAAATTTTTAAACAATTCATAAAAAATAATTCAATAATTATTTATTGTAAATAATACATGTCCTTTTAACAGAGTTACCAATACAGAAACGTGTAGGGAAAAACATAAAATTCAGCACCCATATTTAACCATGAGTCTAAACGTGTGTCTGTGGGTGTATGTGTACTGATGTGTGTTTGATCACAGAAAGATTTGTTTTACATAGATAGACATTCTCAACCTTTTGTATAAATAAAATAGTTTTACATCATTAATTTTAATGACTGCCTGATATTCTATATACTATAATTTATTTAATAGAGTATAATTTATTTAATTATCAGTTAACGTTAAGTTAAAACTTACAGCCATTGTAAATAAGACTAACATGAACATTCTCCAATGCATAACTTTGAGATAAATTTGTGTGATATCTCTTTAGGAGAGAATTCCTGGAACGCTCTTGTTGTGCCCAGAAATGCTCACATACAACCCTAGGATCCAGTAGAACCTTTATAATAATTTACTTTCCCATCAACATTACATGAAAATCTCAATTCCCCACACACTGGCTGATGATGTTTTTTTTTTCCTTAAATTTTTAAACCATTCCAAATGTATTTTAATCATTTACAATGTATTCCTAGTTATCAAGGATACCCATTTACTCAATTTTTCTTAATTCCAAAAAGGAAAGAAAAAGAAAGAAAAGAAAGAAAGAAAAAAAAAAGAAAAGAAAAAAACAAACAGGTAACAATTTTCTTACAGGTGTTATCTTTAAACCACAGGATTCAGAATTTTAAGGGACATTAGTGGTTCTTTTTCGACCTCAGCTCTTAATAAGAAACTATTTTCTGTAGCAATCCTGACAGACAGCTGTCATGTTTTTAATGACTACCTCAGTTGAAAGAGAACATGACTAACCTCAGCCAAATAAATAGACATTTTATATTATTAAAGGTTTCTTTTTTTGTCGTGGGTGAAAATCTACCCTTTTGAAATTCTACCAAATGGATCAGACTTGTTTCTGAGGCAATACAGCTTTTTTTCCACTGCTTCTTTCACATTAGAGGTTTTTATATATGAGAAGACATTAGTTGTGTCTTAGTTACTTGTTTCTAGAAATTTTCTAGCATAATTAAAAATGATAAGATTCAGTTTTTGTAGACTGCAGTCTGGTAAATCGCCTCAAACTCTGTTTAACAAGCTATTTTATTCCTTCACTCTGCGTTGCTGATAGGTTTTAGAAGTTTAATAGTTTTTATATGTAATCTGGATACACTTAAATAAAAGTAAGATTTTGAAGAAACAAAACATTAAAAAATTGACAATTAAAACTTTTGGGGATAATCTGACTTTCTGCAATTTAGTACAGAAAGTGGTTTTCCCCATTTGGTTAAGAGTGAGAGTAGCAAAAACATAAGTGAAGGTGGTTTCTGTCTAGTAGAAGAACCTCACACTTGTATCCTGCCCTGAAAATTATATGTTAAAATCTTAAATTTGTTGTCTGTTTATGTCTTAACATGTATATGCAGAAAATCAGATAAAACAATAATACTCCAATGTTCTATTTTTTTCTTGAAAACATTTCCTATAACCTTAGGGATATGGATGAGCTCATCTGAAGTATTCACTGGTTTTTCTAATAGAGATTTTATTGATTTTGGTATATAGTTTGTTAATAATTAATAACATTAAGTTTATATTCCATTGTGACAAGATGGATAAAGAGTATATATCTCTCTCTATTTCTGTGAAGGTGTTTTGAAGACTTTTATTTTTTGGACTTAAAAAAAAAGAAGAAAAATGTCTAAACTGTCAACACAAAATGCATAAATATTTATAAATACTTAGATTCTTCTTTTTAGTTATAATACTAGATTTAACCAGGATTGGATGAATAGTAATTTGAACTAGACTAGCCTGTGGCTTTTTGATCTATGCTGTATTGTAATTACTGCTTTTTGGCCAGGACTACTCTACACCTCATTGCCTCATTGCAACCGTTTTTTGAATCTTATTAAAGCTAAAAAAATAGGCAATAAATGTAGCACAATGTTAATGTAAATGTTGTCATCCAAACTGCAGGTCCTGCCACCCTTTTACTCATTGTTCATTTACCTTTAAGTGTCCGCAGTGGGCAGGTGACACTCTTCCTTTTTCATATGTGAATGATGAATATATTTCATGCTATTTCACATTTTGACACTGATTCTCATTACAGTTTTTCTTTTTGTAATATGCAGTTGATGGGAAGTCAGTTTTTCTGTATATGATAGACTCCATCATTTGCACTGTAGTGTATCTCTTGGCAATGAATTTATTACAATAGCACATCCCACTGGTTTGAACAGAAAGAACTCAAGTTCTAATCTAGACCCAGACCCTATGTATATCTGCTTGTCAAATGGACACCCTACTCAGAAAAATAAATATTCCTAAATAGCTCTTACTTCATTTGTCCCCTACTTCAAACCCTAACAAAACTGGAAAAAATATTCTTTCTTATAAATGTTTAAATGTGTATTATTTATAAGAAAATTCCCATTTAATAACATCCATATAATATTAATATTTAATCATTCATTAATCCTACCAGACCTTGGTTTGGATGGCAAACACCTGAATACTTTTTAAATATTATGAAGTATTTCGGCCCAATTCCTTATTATTAGCCCTTTTATTTCATGAAAAAGGCAAAGAAGTGATAGATTTATCATGTAAGTGAAGAAGATGAGGATGAGAATTTGAGAATGTGGAGCTTACATTTTGATATTAAAGTAGATTGTACTAAATATAATCAATTGTTCAGATAGTCTCAACATGGAGGAATCAGGTGAGACATGCTGTTTCAGAAACACACAAACGTCTCAAACATTCATACGGTGCTTAGTGACATCTTAAAGTGTTTTAGTCTACTTTTATTAATCAAATTCTCATTAAGTCTAACATAGAGTAAGGGTTTTTTTTTTGTTGTTTATTTATTTATTTTTTAAATTTTTGGCTTCGTTTGGTTTTCGTTGCTGCGCGCAGGCTTTCTCTAGTTGTGGCGAGCGGGGGCTACTCTTCGTTGCAGTGCGCAGGCTTCTCATTGCGGTGGCTTCTCTTGTTGTGGAGCACAGGCTCTAGGCAAGCAGGCTTCAGTAGCTGTGGTTCGCCGGCTCTGGAGCACAGGCTCAGTAGTTGTGGTGCACGGGCTTAGTTGCTCCACGACATGCGGGATCTTCCCGGACCAGGGCTCAAACTTGTGTCCCCTGCATTGGCAGGCAGATTCTTAAACACTGCGCCACCAGGGAAGCCATAGACTAAGGTTTCTTTAACTGTTTAAAAATTTTTATGTCAGTCTACTGAAAACAAATTGATCAGCTATTATTTGAGCATTTTATACCTGTTATTTTAAGATATAAATATTTTAGTTTTTCTCATTAAAAATTTGTTTGTTTTGAATTATCTTCTTAGATAAACATAATTATTTTTCACTTCCTTTCTTCCATTCTTTTCTCTTCCCCCCATCCATCAATGGATGGGACTTCTATTAAAAGAATTTTTTCCAATTCCCATTTATGAAAGATACTAAAGCAACAAAAGAAATGATACATAGATAAAAAAGAAAACAAAGGCAGAAGCAATTTTGTCTTCAATGGCACTAGAAACAGTGTCACATGTGATTCTGCTCAAAACTCTTCTTTGAGATGACGTGGTAACCTTCTCCCCAGGTTTCAGTCACTTCTGCTTTTCCACCCAATTTCCCCCATTGGTAAGAAATATTTCCCCAAGAGGACCTTCCATCCCACCTGTTTTATCTACTTTCTTTATCTTTGGGCAGATGAAATTGTTAGCAAGGTAAGTAAGGTTTTAAATTGCTTCACTGATAGCAAATAGAAATTCCAGCTGCTAACTAAGAAGTTGAAATCTTCCATATCCCTATATTTTGGCTGCATTTTTCCATCTTGCCTCTGTAAGTTTTGTAAAGTCGTCAGAGACGTACCATTTCATTGCATCTATTTAGTTACAGAAAATGATGATACACTCTCACAGTCTTATTTTTATTTATTTATTTTTTTCAGTATGTGAGCTTCTCACTGTTGTGGCCTCTCCCGCCTCAGAGCACAGGCTCTGGACACGCAGGCTCAGTGGCCATGGCCCGCAGGCCCAGCCGCTCCGCGGCATGTGGGACCCTCCTGGACTGGGGCACGAACATGTGTCCCCTGCATCGGCAGGCGGACTCTCAACCACTGTGCCACCAGGGAAGCCCCATATTTTTCTTTTTATTCTCTCTTCTTATAATCTCTCCAAATCCGCTTATACTACCAAGATTTTTAATAGAAACTCAAAATACCATCCTCAAAATATTATGTTACTTTTCTTCCCCATTTCAAATGCTTATCTGGCATTATATTTTTATTTTGCTTAGTTTTATTTTTTCAGGGCGTATTTTTCCATTAGTAACTTTCAATTTTAAATCTTACATCTATACATATTAGGGATATCTGTGAGAAATATCTGTTACCTTTTCTTCAATAAAACAATATAATGCCAGATAATTTAAACTCTCAGCATATTTAGTTGTCATCAGAGATTGTATTATTTTTGAATCCCTTATCTTTTTGTTTTGTATGAATCACTGAATACTTTCTAACACTGTCATTTCTTTTCCACTTTTATTAGTCTTCCACCATAGCCTCTCTTTCTCCATAATTATTTGGGAGCTATTTTCATCATATCAGCTACTTCTGAAGAAATTAGCTTTTGATATGACTCCAGCCTTTATAAGACCACATCACTTTTGTGTCATTGTTCTTATACATACTTGGCAATTATATTTTTATGATTCCAGAATCTTGACAAAACCATTTGACTTTTTCATTCCATTTCATGTAGATTTTGAATCTGCTGACTACCTTCCTGTTCAACTCCCCAGTATCACTATTTACAGTCCTGAAACAGATTTCTTTCAGTTTGCCATTAATTTTCTTTGAATTCTTCTCCCCAAACCTAGTATAACCTGAAAGTGTCTTATGTTACTTAAAAGCATTTTTCATTTATTCTACAATTCTAATGAAATATGGACTATAGCCTCATGTAAGTAATTTATATCACTGTGCCTTGAGGATTTGAAAACAAATGTTCCCTACCACTAAAAGTACTTACTTTTTAGATAAAATACAAAGGGGCCTTATGCTAGATTTATTATGATTTATACACAACTCCATAATATTTACCAATTGTTTTTTAAATAACAGCTTTACTGACATATGTTACATATAAAATTCACTCTTTTAAAATATACACTTCAACCATTTTTAGTATATTTTCAAAGTTGATCTATCTTCATCACTAATTTTAGGATATTTCATCATCCCCAAAAGAGACTTTATTCCCATTAGCAGTTATTCTCCATTCTCTCCTTCACTCAGCTTCTGGCAACCACTATTATATTTTCTGTTTCAATTGATTTACTTATTCTGGACATTTCACAAAAATGAAAACTGGAACATGTGGTCTTTTGTTAACTAACTGTCTTCTTTCATTTAATATATGCTTTCAAAATTCACCCATATTTTAGCATATGCCTGTATTTCATTTATTTTAACACTTGAATAATATTCCACTGAATGAATATTTATTTATCCATTCATCAGTAATTAGACATTTAAGTTGTTTCTACTTTTTTGGTTACTATGACTAATGTTGCTCTGAACATTTGTGTAGACATATATTTTTATTTTTCTTGGTTACATAGCTAGGAATAGAACCACTAGGTCATATGATAACTCTGTTTAACATTTTTAGAAACTGTCAAAATGTTTTTTGAAGTGGCTGCAACATTTTATAATTCAACCAATAATGAATGAGGATCCCAATTTCTCCTCATCCTCACCACCATTTGTTATTATATGCCTTTTTTATTTTAATCATCCTAGAAGTGATATCTCATTGTGGTTTTGATGCATATTTCCTAATGATTATTGATGATGAAGATTTTTCATATACTTATTGGACATTTGTATAGCTTCTTTGGAGAAATATCTACTTAAATCCTGTGACCAGTTTTCAAATTAGGTTGTCTTTGGGCTTCCCTGGTGGCCCAGTGGTTGGGAGTCCGCCTGCCGATGCAGGGGACACGGGTTCGTGCCCCGGTCCGGGAGGATCCCACATGCCGCGGAGTGGCTGGGCCCGTAAGCCATGGCCGCTGAGCCTGTGCGTCTGGAGCCTGTGCTCCACGATGGGAGAGGCCACAGCAGTGAGGGGCCCGCATACAAAAAAAAAAAAAAAAAAAAATTAGGTTGTCTTTTTATTGTCAAGTTATGAGTTCCTTATATATTCTAGATACAAATTGCTTTTCAGATATATAGTTGTAAATATTTTGTCCCATTCTATGAGTTGTCATTTCATTTTCTTATGTTGTCCTTTAAAGCACAAACTTTTCTAAATTTGATGCATTCCAGGTTATCTATCTATCTATATGTTTTTTTTTCAAGCAAGATAGAAGTTCACTTTTGTAAAAAGAGAGCTGAAGGATACCAGTTCAGGGCTGCTGTGAGAGCTCCATGATACTCAAGGACCAGCTGTCCTGGGTGCCCAGGTTATCTGTATTTTCTTTTGTCCATTGTGCTTTTGGTATTATTTCTAGGAATACATTGCCTAATCCGTTTACAAATATTTACATCTATGATTTTTTCCAAGAGTTTTATAAGTTTAGTTCTTACATTAAATCTATGATCCATTCAAATGTCCCAGAACCAGTTGTTGAAAAAATTCTTCTGTCTCCATTGAATCGTCTTGACACCCTTGTTTGAAATCAATTGACCATAGATATATGGATTCAGTTCTGGACTCTTAATCTTATTTGATTGATCTGTGTATTTGTCCTTATGCTAGTACACTGTCGATTGCTGTAGCTTTGTAATAACTTCTGAAATGATGTGCAAATCTTCTAACTTTGTTTTTCTTTATCAAGATTGCTTTGCTTTGGATATTCCAGATTCCATAATTATTTTCAAATGTGGTAAATATGCTAAAAAAACATTAGTTCTTAAGTAGCATTTACTTACTATCATTGTAAACTGTGGCTTATTTTTTTTTAAGTTGCATTTTCTGCAGTTTTTACCACCTTATTTCCAGGAGTGCTAGAAACTCATACCCTTTCCATGTACATGGGTAGAATAATTGCTAACTTGGCATCTCATGAAACACAATACTGGCTTTATTTGTTGAAGAGCTCATGTCCATGCTTGATTTGAGTGTTAAGATTTGCCTGGGAGAACCACCAAGTGCAGATTGCTATTTTAGAAGATCTACAGTTATAACATAGGCTTTCCCATGTTGTTGAAATAAAAGATAAGAAGTAAAACCAGCTGGTTGGACTCTACTTAGTGATGGTCTTAGTAACGATCTAGTCTCAGACTATCCTTCTTGGTAAACACTGTAAAATATATCTCTCTCATGGAAAATTAATTATTATTATGAATTTTAATCATCATTTATTTTTTGTTTTTAATGATGAATTATTTAAAATGTTTAACCTAAAATTGATATTATTATTTTCACTACACACACTGCATTAACTAGATAATCTGTCTGCAGGTGCCCGAAGTTGAGAAACTCTATCCTGAAGGTTAAAAAGAATATTAAACAAATATTAAAAATTTTCCAAACTTTCCAGGAGTAACCCTGTGCCTCAGAAACCGAGTAATATTTTATAATTATTTGAAGACTATTTTCTTCAATTCATGGAGATAAAATGTCAAGGCAATGATAAAAATCCCAGAATAGCTCATATGTAGTTTTATTTTGCCTTTGTATCTGGTGTTGTGATTACTGTTGGAGGGCTTTTGCTCTCTTTAACAACACAGTTTTGATTTTCTAAATGAAATGCATCACAGAAAAAGTATCTAGTGAATAATTTTAATAACAATTTATGGAGCTATCATGGGAAAAAGCAGTCCTCTAACACTTATTTGCCCTTGAGATTTAGAAGAACTCATATCTCTAGTGCTCATAATAAGAAGCTAATTTAACTGAGTTCAAGTTAGCTGTGAACAAATGGATTAACAAGCACCTTATTAAAATTTTAATTTACATTTCATTTATCACATTTAATAGAATCAACTTTGTTGTTTCAGGGCGGGGAAGAGCATTAATTTCCAAGCATAACTTTAGGTACCATTAATTTCAAATGTTCCTTGACTTGAGGCTTTATTTCTCATGCTATTTATTTTCCCCTTTGTCTCAAGTATTTCTGTTATCTGCATATAGCAGTATTTTGATCACATTTGTTAACAAAAATTCATGCATTTATTGGCAATATAAGAATATTGCTATGTCATCAGGAGAAAATGACTCTAGTCATTTTGTGATAGTATTTACTATAATACCAACAAATAAGGGACTAATGAAAAAATGTTGGAGTATACAAGTGTTAACTTTAACAGGGAAAAAGAAATACTTGAAATCATTGTGCATATTAAAAGCTTTTTATTCAGCCTTGCCCCTAATGCAAATCAGTTGATTACTTGAACAGGATTGAAAGGCTATTCTTACCTTTTACTTTTGATCTGTCTTTAAAATTGATTTATAATCATTATCCTTGAACTCTGGTGGTTCTTATGAAATAATTGATGGCTTTGATCCATTTTTACAATGCCAATCATAAGGACTTGATATACTTGAAGGCACAACTTTAATCACCTTATAGATTTCTGAGTAAGGAAAAAATAAGTATGTATTGAAGGGCCTTTATTCTGTTTTCAGAATTAGTATCCTGTCAAGATATTTTTCAGATTATATCATCAGCATAGTAAAAAGTAACATTTCCTTAAAGTGAGACAAGTGATCTAATTTTAAAGACAGCTCCTGTGAATGTCAGGCACCCAGATATAGTTTATAATGTTTAGTAATTACAGCAATCTTTCTTCTCTTTTACTAATTATTTCAAGAAAAAGAAGTAAAAGCTTTAAGAATGGGCACAAAAGGCAGCTATATTGGATCTTTTTTGTAAAGCAAATAGCTTTCAAATCATTCCATTAGCTGTCATCACAGTATAAAAAGAATTAATCAAAAGTGACACCAATTTCAAGGGCCTGACAAAATCTCATGAGAAAAACAATCCCATCATAAAAAGAGAGAAATTAACAGTACTGTCCTTGATTCCATAAAGAGATTTCACTTTTTTCCCCCTGTGCATCCACATTTGTATTATAGAAGATTATATAGAAAATGTATGTTTTGATTTCTTCTAGTGCATTTAATGCAAGGAACTAAAGTACTAGTTAAAGTGAATCAATACATTCCTCAATATCTTGTTTTTTCCTGAGTTATTCTTTTTTTCAGACAATTAGTATCTTGTTACCTTGGTATCTTTGTTAGCTTATTTTCTTGATTTTGACTATTTTTTTAGCATAATATTTGAAATTGTTATAATCTTGTGTAGAATTGTGGAGAATCACAACAGACATCTAAAGTATACATCACTTAAAAACGAAAAGTAAGGGCTTCCCTGGTGGCGCAGTGGTTGAGAGTCCGCCTGCTGATGCAGGGGACGCGGGTTCGTGCCCTGGTCCGGGAAGATCCCACATGCCACGGAGCAGCTGGGCCTGTGAGCCATGGCTGCTGAGCCTGCACATCCGGAGCCTGTGCTCCACAATGGGAGAGGCAACAACAGTGAGAGGCCCGCGTACCACAAGAAAACAAACAAACAAAAAAACTAAAAGTAAGATAAAAGTAGGGAAGGACATATGAGAAAAAGGTAACTTTGCTGAGCTTAAATGGAAATATCCAAGAATTTCTAATTTGATATCATTTATTGTATAGTTCTTTTTGAGTCCTTACTAAAATAAAAAGACTTTTTGTTTACTTGGAGTGTTCCAAGGCTGTATGCTCTTATTTGTTAATACTTGATAATTGGTAACTCCTTGATTTGCACAGGGGTAATTATTACTTCTATTTTTTAGTAGAGTTAAGCAAGGCTCAGAGTGATGAGATTACCAAGATAAGAATTTATTAAAGTGGGGCTGTCAGACCTGGGTCTCTAATTACTTCTTCAATACTTTTCCCACTACTTTATATCTCCTATCTTACTATGTTCTGCACAAAACACCATAAGCCTCAAACTTTAGTAAGAGGTGAGTAGGAGAAACACATTAAAGCTAATTCCTTCTTTCTAATTGTTCCATTGGGATCTATCAGTGAGCAAAATAAAGGTCCCTGTCTTTGTGACACAGAAGAGGAAGACAGAAAATGAGTAATAAACACAATAAATAAATGAATAAATGGATGAGTGAGTTAATAAATAGGCAAATAAATGGAAGATACTAAGTTCTATAAAAACAAAGAAAATTTGGAGCACGGGGAGAGCTGGGGTGGAGGTGTGGGAGAGATTGCCCTTACTGAAGTTTCTTTCTTCTTTTGTTTAGGAAAGTGTGTCACAATTTCTACATGCCTCATTCTAATATACATAAAAAACTGTATGATCATACATATGTTTGATCATTATTATAATGATCAAACACACACATGTTTGATCATTATTCACAAATTCTGTATTTGTGAATTCATCTACTTGCTAAAATTTGCTTGTAACCCCAATAAATCTTCATGGCACTTTGTTGATCATTCACAGACATGCACATAAACAGAGTAGCAAAAAATTTGAGTCACCCGATGTACATATTCCCAGTTGAACAAGGCAGCACTTCCTTCTTATTTCAGATCTCCGTCTGTAAACAAGTATCCTCTTCACTGTATATTTAGTGCCACATTTTCTACAACGTTGTCCTTTTCATTGGTGATTTTGCTATTTAAAATCGGCCCCAAGCATAGGGATGAAGTTTTGTGTAGCATTCCTAAATGCAAGAGATTATATTGTGCCTTATGGAGAAAATAGGTGTGTTAGATTAGCTTCATTTGGGCATGAGTTATTGGCTGTTGGCTGTGAGCTTAATGTTAATGAATCAATGATATATATTAAATAAGATATCTTTAAACATAAACACACATAAGAGAGGTTATGTACAGTATTGATAGGTTGATTAAAATGTTGTGACTAGAGGCTCTCAGGAACCTAATCCTGTACTTCCCCTAGGGGAAATGATTCAGTATTTGCTAATTGAGATTTTGCAATGACTTTATAGAACATAACTCCTGTGAATAACAAGTAGTAACCACATACGGTTATAAGGCATTTAATATATATTAAAACTAAAATTTTAATTGCAAATGATTCTAATTTCCACCCATAAGCCTGATTATTTCCTTGCTAGCTACATCTTTATGTTTAGTATTATTCTATATGATGTAAGAGCTTAAAAAGCATTTTTTTTGAGGAATTACTAGGTGATTCTGGTTGAGATTTCTCAGTCTGATGTTGTTTCAGGAGAAGTTATTTTGGAGCTCCTTGAAAATATTCTATTACCTAGGATCTTACCACTTGATACGTGGCTCATTTCAATATCTACTCTATAACACTGTGCTCATTTCTGTATTTTTCTCCCTGATTTTCTCTTCATGCTTCAGTCTGGATATTTTCTATTGATCTATCTTTTAGTTTACAAATCTCTTCTTATGCTGCATCTAACCTACTGTTAAACTTATTGAGTACATAATTTCAGTTTTTATATTTTCTTTTGTAGAATTTCCATTAGACTCTTTTCTATAGATTCTATTTCTGTTTTAATGGATGTATAATGAGTCTTTGAATATGCAAAATTAAACTCAACTGACTATAGGGTAGAAAGTTAAATTGGTTTGCCTAATACTAATACGGTGAGATGGCTTGGAAACAGAGAAGTAAAGAGACAAGGAGAGAATATTGAGGGTAAGAGTATGTTCTGAGGAATATGGTGAAGTATTGGACAGACCAGTGAGAAATGATGTAATATAATCATACCACCTCTCCCCTCATTGCCACACACGCGCGCACACACACACACACACACACACACACAGGCATTATTTACCTTATACTTTCTGCTAAGACTGTTACTCATGCATGCTCTTGTGAATTACTTTGGGGGAAATCAAGGAAAATAAACAGCCAAATTTCACACTTAAAGCAGTGAGATTAAAACAACTGAAGAATATAAAATACAGGTGAGATTAAGTTCTAGAAATTTGGAGCCAAGTATTCCCATAAAAACCTAATGCCCTAAGAATTCACAGAAATCCTATGTAAGGTATTGGACTTCCTTTGTAAGATGGGATAAGGCTCACTAAGCTGTTATCAGAAACATAACTAATGAAAGCGAAGTGCAAGCTTGCAGAAGTTTTTTTCAGGAAGAATTGTTGAATGGAGCCAAGGATGGGCCTATTTGTAACAAAAGTATCTTTGAAGAAAGGCACTCGCAAAGGTAAGAGGGTAACAGGATTGACGGTGTCTTAAAGTCAAAGCAGCAGAGTGTTTAGAGGAGAAGGGAGTAGTAAACAACATCACATATGGTTATTAAGTAAGATAAGACTGCATAACTATTTATTTTTGGTCACTTCAATCACATGAAGCTTTAGCAAGAGCAATTTGAGCCAGTAGCTATGGTACTAGAAGCCAGAAAGTAGTGGGCTGAAGCATAAGCTGCAAATGATAAATAAATGCAGTAAGCACTTAGTACTTTTCCAAGAAGCTTTGCAGTAAGGTAAGGAGGAAAAAAGGAATGATAGAGAAGGGTTGTGAAGTTGTCCTGTAACATGTACTGATAAGAAAGGCACAGAAGAGAGAAAGGAATTAAGCATACACCAGAGCCCTCCTTTTTAACTTTTTTCTGGTGTGTGTGGCACAGACTATGTTTACTACAGTTTGCATGCCATTTGAGGGAATTACTGGTGTCCTGAAAAGCTAATTGTTTCTAGGATAAGGGCCTTTGCACCAAAGAGAGAGAAAATGAATGATGGACCAAGGTTCTTGAGACAGAAGGAATGAATGAGATCAAGAACAAGGGTGAGGCATGTCTTGAAATTGAAGGAGTTACCATAATTATTTCTCTTATCACATTAAGTGCTTTGGGAGATAATAAAGAGATGGCATACATTACATACACTGACTTTCTGAGTAGTTCAACAAGATTCTAAGTCTACTCTGTAAGTGGAGAGATAAGAGGCTGATCAGAGCTTTCTTCCAATCAAAAGAACATAAAGTTTGGAATTCCCCAAACCTGTCATCTCCCAGGTCGCTACTCCAGTCAGAGACAGTCCTTTCTCTATGCTTCAAGGGCAGTGTGTACCTGCCTCTTATATGTCAATTAACCACCATGTTTGATCTTTACAAATTATTTATTTATTTATATCCCTGCCTTATGCTAATAAAAAGGCAGATGGATTGAACTTGTCACGTTATATTGTAATTGTTTGCTTCTGTCTGACAAATAGTTGACAGCAGCATATTTTTTTCCTCCATGGCTAAATATGTACTGAATAAATGAGTTAAATTATTTTTCAAGTTGCAATGTAGTGAGCACAGTGAGAAACCTGATACATATATAAGTGATTCCTAGGAAACACGGACTCTGGGTAACCATCATCAGTTGAAAGTTAATGCTTGCTCTTGAGTATTACCCATGTGAAAATGTAAGCAAGATTATAGACTGATTAACACCCTGATACTGAATTCAAACTCTTGCAGTTTGTATTAATTAATAAAAGTTGTAAAATGGTAATAACTACTGTCTTAAGTGTCACCCCTGTATATGGGACACTTATGTATGTATTTATACGTATGCACACACACACACACACACACACACACAGAAAAAACTGAAGTTGCAAGAGAATATGTAACTTGTTTAAAGCCATAGAACTTGAAAGTGAAGGAGCAGTAATGAACCAAAACCACTGATCTGCCTTGCAGGTTCTATCAATATTCCCATAACTCTCATGAAACATGCTAAAGGAGCAGGTGTATTTTCTGATTGGTGCCTGAATCAGGAAGAATTATTGTCTTCCTGGAGAAATATTTGTCATGTCAGTTTTCTAGTACATTCTCATAGAATTAGGAGAGGCTGAGTCAAAGCACCAGTCTCCTTGAATACCACAGACCCACTTTCCTTAGGACATATGATATATTATACATTTTGATGTGGTTATTGGTAAGTTGCCATGTTAAGAGACCCACCCCAATTAAAATGTCATCCAAACAGTCAGTTTCTCTTGACCATTTGACTCTGCTGAAAGTGTGAAGGGTCTGAGATTTTATTCTACTTTGAAGCTAAGAATGCAGCCTGTGACAGTGTCATATAGGGTAGCAGAAGATAGGAACTCTGAGGTCAGAGACGAAGACGTCTCTCACTCCCGGCACATCAGTGAGCAGTATGAACCCTGGCATATTTGCACCAGTTTTCCGTGGCTCCTAGTTCCACAGTGCAGTGTGAATGGGCCCAGATGGATGCCTGTGTGTGCAGTATGTATTACTGGGCTCAGAGAGGATCCCTGAGTTTAGGGAACCTGAGTGTTTATAACGGGCATTGTAATGGCCCTTCGCTCTGCAGGGAGACACGTCTCTACCTCTCAAGACTCTAAGCAAAACTGTCTTTTGCTCTGAAGGGAGACAATATATTTTCCAAGGGTGTCTGTTATACAAACAACCTTGAAAAAAATAGTCTGGAACAAAGGGTAGTTAGTGACTTGAAACAAAGGGTAGTCAATGCCTCACTTCACAAGATGTGTAGAAATGTGAGAAACCCATGGAAGATTGTTTCCCAACAGGCTCTAAAAATTCATCTTTCTTTGCAAACTTGAATATTTTGCCGGGAGCTGTTTCCGTTTTAATTGCTCAGTATACTATGCCAGTTAGTCAGCGTCCTTGCTTAGAAACACGCATTTTGATCTTATTAGGCTGTGGGTATGATTATCATATGAATCATAAATGATGGTATGATGTACTCACCAACTTAAAGTAGGAGCAGCTCTTATTTCTCTTCAATTATATATAATTACCCTTGGAAAATTGTATGAAAAGACTCATTTTACACTGGTGTGTCACTTAATTACACATTAGGAGTGACATGAAAAATTCAAAATATTCTATAAAGCTTTTTTTTAAAAAATAAACCAAGACATTTCTAACTCCAATATTAACCAAAATCAAGAGTTTGTGGATCACCAAGTTTCTTGCATATAAACTCAGGTTTCTGTTACTCAAACTGAGTAAGCAAACCTTGCTAGAGCTTCCAATTTCCTACCTGGGAAGGTTATGGGAGCCCCAAGGGTGTGTTCCTCCCTCTGCTCCAGGCTGTCTGCACGCTTTCTTCCTTTTTCGATTCCTGTGTGCTCGTCCAGTCCATTCCATCTCTTGTTTAATTTTCTTTTTTAAATCCAAGCCTAGTTGCAGAATGTAAAGCCAACTCCCTCACTCTTCTCTTCTTAGTTACTTTGGGAGACACACAGAGAGATGCTTTTCTATTGGAGGATTTTAATGATAATCACTGTGGGGAAAGCAAGTGAGATGAACTACATTCAAATAGGAAATGGCAAAGTTGCAGATATCAGACAAAAAAAAAAGTTCTTAGTGTATAAGAATCCTTCAAAGGCTCCCCATTTCTTACTAGATAAAGTCCAAACACCCTAGCTAAAAAAGCTGGCCCATCATCTTCTCTCTACTTCTCTTTCTATCCTCGTGTCACTCATCACTTGCGGTGCTCCTGCATTCACCACACTGTTTCTGGCCAAGGTCTCCACTGTATTCATACTTCCCCATCCTTAAGAGATGGCTTTTCCTCTCATGTTTGCCTTATTTATTCTTTCTCTTCTTTGAAGCTCTACATTCAGAAGTTTTGTTAATTAATTGCCTGGAAATTTTCTCTGACTATAAGAGGTATGCCCATAATGTACCATGTATATTTTTATAATGTTCTTAACCCAATTAAAATACTATAATATATAATTATAAAATTATATATCTATATCTGTATCTATCTATCCTACTCCTAAACTACAAGTCAGTGAAGACAAGCATTTCCCCAGGACATGTGGTAGGTATTCAGTGTTTGTTGAATGAATGAGTAAATTCCTCTTTCCAGAATCACCCCTGCTGGTGCTAGTCTCACACGGTATATTCTTCCAACCCTAGCACTTCTTTTGTCATCGTTGCACTCCTTACTGCGCTTTCACCCATGCCCTTCCCTTGTCAGAACAGCAATCTCTGAGTCAAGTCCAACTCCCTCTGTTAAGCCTCCACTGATAAACTGCCACCTCCAGCTCTGATAGACTGAAAGGATGCTCCCAATGAATCCTATATTGATACTTCCATTGTTACACGTAAAATATTTTTAGCATATTATTTTTTTTTCATGTCTTTCTTTAACTACTAAGTTGAAAGCCCTTGAGAATGACACAGTCTGGTAATCATTTTTGCCAGCCCAGAACCTAGCAAAATGCTTGCTTCTTGATAGTTTGTTAAATGAATAAATTGATTATTCAGTAAATGATGACTCTTTACCTGCAACAACTGACTTCCAAGCTGATTCAGTAATGGAAGCTCATGGCTTCTGCTGCCTGCGTTTGTAATATTGAGGGTGGCATTCATCAAAGTCAATTTTTATCTCTGGCTTTTTTCCCTGGTTTGAAGAGGTAATAAAAGCAGGTTAGACATCTCTTTTATCTCAAATAAGGCATTTGCATTTCTGAAGACCTCTTGATTAGTTAACTCTTAATTATCCTGCTTTTATCCAGCCAACTCATTATAATCTCTAGCTAGACATTTTTTATTTAACAAAAACATGTTTGCTTCTAAAGAGTCTTGGATAAAAAAATATTTGCTTGAGAAGAGCGTTTGAAGAAACTTTCCTAGGCATTTTGCAAGAACAATTCATTCAGGAGTAACGGCACAAACACTTTTTGAACAACCACTCTTTGCCTGGCAAATCCCTCTAAATAGAAGTCAAATGAAGAGATAAGATTAGACTGGATAAAAGCAGAGAAGTGATTGTGTTAGAGCCATTTCTCATAATATGCTGGGTTTTCTGACTACTTAGGAATGTAAGAGAGGAATGTGTGGTAGTATATATTTATTTAAAATGCAAAGACAATAGGTATGTTCTGGCTATGTTTTAGGAAACACAAAGAAAACAATGTCAAGTTAATAGCCACCTTGACAAAATATTTAGAAAACCAGAGGTTGGAGGAGATACAATTGCATCATTCATAAGTTAGACCTGTAGATCTGGTGGCTAGCTGCAAAAAAAAAAGGTATATCTATATAATATATATGTATATATTTAATAATTATTCAATGCGACCTCATTTTTGTAAAACACAATTCTAGATATCATAGTGTGTAGAAAATTAAATAAAATATACTCCCTGCACTCAGAAACTATTATTTTGCAGGGGAGGGTGAGAAGAACTTTCTTCTCAGTTTTAGAGGGACTAATTTAGAACTGAGACCAAGGTCTGTTCTGCAGTCTGACAGATGCCACACATGGGTTAAGAAGATCCAATCATAATTAAATGCAACAAGTTATTAGTTGCTCTATAGTTAGTTTTGAAACCGAGTCCCCCTAAAACCAAGTTTCCTTCCTGAGTTTATGATTAACTTCTCTCTCCAAAACTTTATTCCCTTTCTTGTTCTCTCTGATCTTAATCCTGTACTAAGTGAACTCTAACCAACCAGAGTCAGATGACTAAATTGCTGTTGTTAACATCATTAATGTACTAAAATTTCTATGATACATATCATCATTAGTGTACAAAGTCAGGTTATTTCTCCAGGGCCAGATGAACTAAAAGACCCCAAAACTATGGACCACCTGGCTGAGAATTATAAACCAGAGACATCTTGACACCTGAAGCTATGAGTAAGAAATGTCACAGACGTGTCATAAGATGATGACTAATTACAGCCTCTTTGTTCTTCCCTGTTAAAAAGCCCCCCTATGGGGCTTCCCTGGTGGCGCTGTGGTTGGGAGTCCGCCTGCCGATGCAGGGGACACGGGTTCGTGCCCTGGTCCGGGAAGATCCCATATGCCGTGGAGCTGCTGGGCCCGTGAGCCATGGCCACTGCGCCTGCGCGTCCGGAGCCTGTGCTCCGCAACGGGAGAGGCCACAACAGTGAGAGGCCCGCGTACCGCAAAAAAAAAAAAAAAAAAAAAGCCCCCCTAACTCAAAGACCAAGTGGGAGTGGACCTGAGGCTTGTCTCCCATTCCCTTGCTTGGTGCCCTGCAAGAAACCCTTACTTTGCTACAAACCTGTTGTCAGTGTTTGGCTTTTTGCGCTTCCGGCACACAAACCCTTGTTCAGTTACAGTTTCTGCCACCTGTAGGTTTGCTTGAACTGGGTGGGTCACCAGATAATGGTGGAGAAGGCTGGACTGAGACAAATAGGCACACAGAGGACTCAACCAAACCAATCTTATTTAAATGATTGTTCAACACTCGTTCATAAGAAATGCTGAAGAAGATGCTGAAGAAATGTATCCTGTAGGGAGAAATCTAGAGAGAAGATCATCTGTAGCAGTATTCAGCACTTCTTCTTTTATTTCCCCTTTTTATTTTCAGCTCTGGCTGAATTGTGTTTCCCCACTCAAACAACAAGTCAGATCTGTAAGGAGATTCATGGCTACCATTTGTTACTTGGGTGTGCACCTTATTGGGTAAGAGTTGTTGCACACCAGAAAAAACTAACTTGAAAAGACACGCACACCCTGATGTTCATAGCAGCACTATTTACAATAGCCAAAACAATATAAATGTCCATCAGTAGTTGGATAAATAAAGTAATATATATATATATTACTTTATATATATATATTACTTTATATATATATTACTTTATATATATATAACTTTTTATATATATATATGTGTATATATATATATATATATATATATATATATATATACATTACTCAGCCATAAAAAAAGAATGAAATAATGCCATTTGCAGCAACATGGATGGACATAGAGATTGTCATACTGAGTGAAGTAAGTCAGGCAGAGAAAGACAAATATCATATGATATCACTTAAATGTGGAATCTAAAATAGACGCAGATGAATTTATTTACAAAACAGAAACAGGCTCATAGACATAAAAAACAAACTTACAGTTACCAAAAGGGAAAGGGGGTGGGGGAGAGATAAATTAGGAGTTTGGGATTAGTAGATACAAGCTACTCTGTATAAAATAGATAAACATCAAAGTTCTAATATATAGCACAGGGAACTATATTCAGTATCCTGTAATAAACCATAATGGAAAATAATATGAAAAAATATATATGTATAACTGAATAACCTTGCTGTACACCAGAAACTAACACATTGTAAACCAACTGTACTTTAAAAAAAAAAAAAAGTTGTCACACACCATTTTCACACACAGGAACTTAGCAAAGTCTATTACCTTGCAACCATAGATTGTACTTTTGCTGAAATTCTTATTAAATCTCTTTCATCCTTAATTACGGATTTCCAAAAAAGTGTTTCATCTTCCTTTATAAACCCTGACCAGGAAAACTGTCTTACTGGAATTGACTCTACTTATTGGTAAATGAATATGGTATATGAAAACTCATAGAGAGCAGTGCCACTCAATTTTGCCAAATTTCTCACGGTTACAAGTCTTGTTTAGTTATATTTCAGCTGTTACACACCTGTGTTAGAGGACATCATTATCCAGAGGAGTATGTTTTAGTACAGAGTTTTATTTTGAAGATAAAAAGTGGCTGAAATTTTAATCTACTGTGCAAGTGCATGGGTGAGTGGAACAAACATTGTTTAGTTACTCAGAGGAAGCTCTTCATTTTTTATCTGAAGCCAAGATTTCAGGACTAATAGAAATCTTCATCAAGCTTCACATATTTTAATTCAATAGAGGTAGGTTTTGGATAAATCCCTATCATTATAGCTATAGCCACGTTCATAACTACATTGAGTTAGTTTAGGAACACGACCTGGGCTAAATGTTTATAGGTCATACCAATATCTATCTATCGATCTTTCTATCTATCATCTATCTATCTATTTATTATCTAGTTAGTAGCTAGCTAGCTAGCTGGCTATAGATCTACAAATCATCTGTAATATCTCCATTTTACAGTTAAGAAGTTGAAAATCAGAAATAATAAGTAACATTTAGTGAGTAGAATGTCAGAATTAAAGATTCTCTTTCAATTCAAAACCCTATTGACACCCCTGCCCCGTCCATGAAGGCATATTCTACAAAAATCTAACAGGTAAAATACTATCAATTTTGAAATAAATGTTTTTGAGGACATGTCTCAATGATCTACTACAAAATCTGAGGGGGTATGGAGCTCTCTTTTAAGACAGTCTTGATGCCATCCCCTCCTCTTCTCATACTTGATTCCATCATTTGAGGTACTAAGTGGCACCTTATAGTGGAGAGGGGAGGAGGGAGGTCTACTGTCTCCAAAAGGCATGTATATTAAAGGAGAAGTGAGCAGTGAGGCACTGGGAAGAAGCTTTCCTTTACTTAAAAAGTGAGCGTGGTTGGTTACATAAATTTTATCAGTCAGATAATGTGTCATTCCAAAAGTTTCTGAGAGCCTAGCCCAGATAAGCGGCAAAAGGAAAAGAAAGAATTGCTGGGTATGTTCGCAAGAATGATGATGAGGGAATCTGATCTGAGAGGTAATTTTCTGGGTTTGGAGAATCTGGAGTGGGTCTTGAAAGGGGAAAACACTAGAAGACATGAAGCCAAGGAATAATGTCTTCTATTTTACAGCTGTACCTAAGACTAACTTTCTTGTTAATTAAGGAATATAAAAAACTTAGAAACTAGGTTAGAGTTTCAAAATTAAAGATAAATTATCTAGAGAAAGTTACTTAATGTTGGATTACAATATTCACTGCTGATAAAGAAGTAATATTCTCTGTACTTTCTTGGAGAGTAGGCTCAGTAGTCACGTGTATAGATGACGCCACCATTTCATCACTCATTCATTCTGCAAATATTTGATGGGTTCCTATTTGATGCCAAGCACTGTAGTAGCCCTAGGAAAGTCAACAGTAATAAGACATCCACGACCACTGCTCTCATGGAGCTCCACCCTTTGAGGTTAGTGTTGATTTCTTATTTTCTTTTCTCTGTTCGAAACTCCCATCCACCAGCACTCTTTTTGGTGTGTCACTCCCCAGTCTCTGCCATTATTCCTATGCATCTACTTCAGTTCGAACTTGCAGGAATCTCAGTACTTTTTTCTAAGTCTGGATGATTCTAGGTGTGAGGAATACCATAACAACTACTGGTCTAGGTGGCAGAGGGCCACAATTTCCTCCTGAAAGACATTTCTTAAATCCCATACTTTGACATTCCTATGAGCAGGAAGGCAGAATCCAGTTTTGTAGATGAGAAAATGTAGGTGAGAAAAATCAAAGCAGGAAGCCAAGGGTTCTTGGCATGCCTACAGGTGTTGAGGACTAATCTTTAAAAGCAAAAATAGTATTAAGCCCTAAAAACTAGAGTGTGAGTCTTTGCATAGTTTTTAAAGTAAGTTGAAGGTGGAAACAGAAATCTGAGCTTGACTTACATCACTTTTGAATATTGAGCTGGCAACAAACCAATAGACAGCCATTCAAACAAAAGTGAGGGGCTAACTTGAAATAACAAGTCAATGGGATGTGAAGAAACTAAAGAAGGTAAAAAAGATGGCAAAATGTTAAGCTGAGGTCAGTAGCAACACTGGAATTTCTCTCTGAAAGGCAAGTGGCAAAATCAGGCCAGTTATGGAGTAAGTTTTTAAAGTGTTATTTGACTTAAAATTGTGACCCAGGTGTCAGCTTCAGTTATACTTTAGCCTCTTAATACCAGTGTATTAGTCAGCTTGGGCTGCCATAACAGAATACCATAGTCTACATGCTTAAACATCATAAATTTATTTTCTCATAGTTCTGGAGACTGGGAAATCCAAAATCAAAGTGTTGGCCAGTTCAGTTCATTTTGTCCATGGAGGTTCTCTTCCTGGCCTGCAGATTGCTGCCTTCTCTTTCTGTCCTCACGTGTCAGAGAGAGAAAGAAAGAGAGACAGAGACAGGTAGACAAAGAGACAGAGAGTTAGAGAGAGACAGAGAGCAAGTTCTCTTGTGTCTCTTTTCCTAAGGCATTAATCACATTATGAGGGCTCCACTATCATGATCTCATCAAAATCTACCTACCTCCCAAAGGTCCCATCTCTAAGTACCATCACAGTGGGCTTCAACATGTGAATGGGGGAGGTTGCACAATTACTCCATAGCATTCTACCTCTGAACCTCCAAAATTCATGTCCTTCTCATACGCAAAATACATTCATTTCATCCCAACATCCCCCAAAGTCTTAACTCATTCCAGCATCGACTCAAGAATCTAAAGTCACAGCTAAATACCATCTAAATCAGATATGAGTGAAACTTGAGGTATGATTCATCTTGAGGCAAAATTTGTCTCCAGCTGTGAATCTGTAAAACGAGACAAGTTATGCACTTCCAAAGTACAGGCATAGGTGGGACAGGCACAGAATAGATATTCCAATTCCAAATGGGAGAAATAGGAAAGAAGGAAAAAATGATGGGAACTAAGCAAGTCCAAATCTAGCAAGGAAAATTCCATCAGATTTTAAAACTCAAGAATAATCCTCTGGTTTGATGCTCTGCCTTCTGGACCCACTGGGGTGACGGCCCACTATAACCGATAGGATTAGTTCATTCACCCACTCTGCTGTGGAAGATTTCCATGTCCTGTGGAGATGTTGAGCCCTCTCCAAGGTGTCTGTGAATTTCTCAGTCTTAAGTTCTCACAGTTTCCTATACTTTTAAGCTTTTCCTCCTGGGTGTACCAGCTTTGGCTAGCACTTATATTCAGAGAGGAAACTTAGCTCTTTCTGAAGGCAACCTAAGAAACTGACTCTTACACATAACATTCGCGAGCATGTTGTACTTCACTGAGGATTTTTGGAGAGGGTTTTAAGGAACACATGCAACACATGTAAAAACATTAAATTGACACTAGTCATTTTATTCTTCAAATGATCTTTCACCATTCCAATTGAGGTGGGTTTCCACTGGCTGATTTCTGGTACTGTCCCCACCTCCACATGTTCTCCTTGTTTGCCCTTCTTCTCTATTCTCCCCCTTACTCTCAAGAATAAAGCAAAGCCCTCTCCTTGTAATCTACATTTGCCTTTCTTGTCTTGAATACTGCTGATGGTTTCCCAGGATTCCAACTTCCACCCTCTGCCTCAATTGGTTCATCAAATTCTTTTCTTAAAAACATTCCCTGCCCAGGGAGAATTATGATGCCGAGTGTTAAGCTAAATAAATAAATATATATTCCATATATATAATATTTTGATGGATTATATGTATTTCTTTTATAAAATATAAAAAGTAACAAAAAGCGTGGAGAGTAAAGGTAATCTCTGATTTTACCATTCCCAGATGATAATATTTTAACCTTGCTGCATGTTTTATTCTTTTTTCTTATAATTTATTTTATGCATTTATATATGCAGATATAACAAAATGGTATAATAATTAGCAAGTTAACTGATAATTTGTTTTATCCAATTACATATAACAGATATTTTTCAATGCCATTACATATTTTTCTACACCATTACTTATAATGACTACTAAGTAACTGAATATAGGAATAGAGCATAGTTCATTGGTCTTCTACTGTTGCACACGTATTTTCGTTTCTAAATTTGTGCTAATATAAACAACACTTTGAAACACATTTTCAAATGTATACCTTTGCTCCACATACACCCACAATGATTTTTAAAGATAAATTCCTAGAAGTGAGATAGCTACATCCAAGGATATTTGTTGCTGCCTTGAATAGTGTTGTTAAAGCCTTTTCAGGCAGCCCAGCTAGAGATAACCCACCTTATGTTTAATGGGGCCATGTCCTCTAAGCAGAAAGAGTTCCACTGGGGTCCTGGCAGAGTGAATTGGAGCCAAGAGTTATTTATTGTGGTCAAAAAGAGGTTAGAACTTCAACATAAATCCTGTTTTTTGATGACCTAGGGACAGGGACAAGGCATTTTTTCATTCATGTCTACTCCTTGCAATGTATATAAATTCTCATAGACACATATATTGCTTCTCCCACCCCATCTCAAAATGCACACACTCCTGTACATTCACACAGTGTTTCACATTGGCCAGGACAGTGCCCACAGAAGATGTGGTTGCTTTCAAGCAGTTCAAAGAACTCTTAGAGTTTAAAGTTTAATTTTATTTTAAAATACTATTTGCTTTCTGACTGTTTTTGAAGTGTGCAGAAATCACCCGTTCTTCCAGTGACAAATTTAAAAGTGAATTTATACATAAGAATGTAGAGAGATGTTTGTGTGAAGTGGTACTAGACAACTGTTATCATCGCAGTATCTGTAAGTGTCCTCTCAGATGAGTAAAATATTCCCTGTTGTGTCAAGTGCCCTGTAGTTGCATTACATCCTCCCTCCCATTAAAGTACCACTTAGTACAATGGGGTGCAATTAAACCAATAGAGCGTTGGTGGTCTGAAAGGTAGCTCTCTTCCAAAGTGCTTCATTTACTCCTCTGGGTTAGTAATGGGTGGTTTGGTGGGTTATTCAGAAGTAAGAAAATATTTCAGATCTAGACTAAATGGGACAGAAATTATTATATTTGATTAGCATATTTTCAATTCAACTTTTCTACAGACATAGCCTTCATTTATCATTATCTTTTCTAAGGACTAATAGAACAATAATACCCTTATGTAGCATACTCTATAATGTTTTATGGGGAAAATGATTTCTGGATTTTCCCCTGAATGTATTTTATTCTTCTCTTGTGTTTTGTCTTTCAGCTTGAATCATAAATTCATACAGAAGTGGCTATTTCTACCATAGGTACAGTCCTAATATATTGTTCATGCTCAGACTATTAAATAAGGATTATAACAATAAAAATTTAGTCCCATGGAGACATTATTAGATTTTCCTTTATCTTAGATTACATGTCATCCTCCTGGTAATATGTGATAGCTGGGTGATTTATGTGTTCTTAAATTTTTTAAATATTTCACTATCTGACTTTATAGCTTTTTTTGGCTAGTTTTTCAGAAGTTTCTAACTCTACAAATTTAGTTTCTTCCATTTTTCTACCTAAAGACTGATATGAAAAGCTTTTTAATATCTTTGCCATTTTCCAGTTATAATAAATTTCATGTTCCTCTTGGTTTATTAGGTCTATTTTTTCTCAATTACATTTTCCTCAATATAGAGTATTTATGAAATTCCATCTTGTTGCTTTAGTCTTACAGCTAGCACTTTATCCTGATTTATCTTTTCCCCTTTAAATTTAAATTAATGCTATTTATTGTTGCTTTTCTCTTATTAATATTTATTTCTAGGACCTTTAAATAACAGTTTTTTGTATACTTTTCTCGAATTTCTATCAGCTGTTTCTTTCTGCTTTGCAATAGAAAGTGTATGTAGTGCTTTTTTAAAGTTTTACACTTATGATATCATTCAGTATACTATAATTATTTCCCAAACTTTTGTCTTTAATATAAACTGTCTGTGGATTGCCTAGCTCTCTAATGCTTCTACTTTAAATTTACACAGTAGAACATTCTTAAGCTATGCAAGTGGTAACCTGCATTAAAAACAAACAAACAAAAAAACCAGAAAACAAAAAACAAGACTACCAAGTCCAAAATAGAGTTCCTTAGGCTAATCCTCACATCACCAAACTGAGATTTCATTACAGTTTTGGCTTTCCCAGATATGGAATCTTGAACCAGTCATTCAGGAAGTTCTGATCAGCATTAGTTAGGTCATCTGTCTGAGAGACCTTGCCATCCTCTAAAGGAAAGTAACTTCAAAATCACCACCCCACCTTTTTTTTTTAGTATAACTTCACTTGTTCTTGCTTCCTTCACCCATAAAGTCTTTCATTTTGTACAGCTCCTAAGAGCTCCTTTCTATCTGCTAGATTGGATCCTGCCCAATTTGAATCAATTTTTGCTCAAATAAACTCTTAAAATGTTTAGCATGCCTCAGCTTAACTTTTAATACCCAATTCCCTCTATTTCCCCTTTTCTAGGCTTAGAATCCAACAGAGAATTTTTGTGGAGTAGACAGAATCAGATCCCAGGATTTCTGCCTCAGAACACGCAGGTGCTCACCCACATGTATGCAGCGATTTGGAAGGGTCCTCTAGGAACTTGCTTCTCCACTTGTGGGCCCCAAACAGCTGCCCTGGCATCACCTAGAAACTTGTTAGAAACACAGATTCTCAGCTTCCAACCCAGACCTGCTCAATCAGAACCTACTTTTCATAAGATCCCCAGGAGATTCCCATGCACATTCAAGTTTGAGAAGCCCCTTTTGGATAACTCAGTGGAGAGCTGGAGGGATCCTTTCCTCCTGGGGTGGGAAGAGGGCTGAATATGGACCACATGTCAAGTGGATGAATAGTAAAATCAATATTTGGCTGAAGCCAAGGTTGAGGCCAATAATCATTATTATAGAATGTCTGGGATACAAGAATAAATTTGGAATTTTACCACAATTCAAATAACATATATATTAGTATTAATCATTTACATTTAAAGGTTCAGTTTTTTATAATTTGATATTATAATTCAGAAACAATAATTTTTCAGTACTGTCAGCTTCTAGATTGCTCCTGCCGGCACTCTGCTATATGTTAGTATAGAAAATAGATGTCTCCTTTCTACTGATGACACTGGAGAAATAAGATATGTCTCAAAAAATGTTATGACCTAAAAAACTTATATATCTAAAAATATTAACAGCATTTTCTAGGCTTATTTGCTTTAATGCTATGAATACTAATATAGAAATAATTTTACAAAGATTAGAATCATAAACTTATCTATGCTTTGTTATTCTGCTTTACAGTATTTAAATTTTCATAAATACTGTTGACTCAAAAAGTATATAATGTTCTCCCCAGGGTTATCTAACTTATTATTTTAATATCCTTACTGTCTTCTTAACTACTCTTTTAACTTGTTGAAATAAAAAAAAATGGTTTCACTTGAAATGAAGAGCTTACAAAGTGCTCATCAATTATCATGATATTTTATTCTGGCAATAAAAACTACACAATTATATCTCAACTGATTGATAGGATTTTAATATATAAAAACATAGATTTTCACCAGAAGGATAGCTTGGATATTTTCCTAAATATGAAACTAAATATTCAGATATTAACAGAAACCTGAAAATCATGCTTTGTACTCCTCATGGTTGTTACTGATTGTGTAAAATGCTAACCTACTGTACTCACATCCTCATTGATCATTCATAATTTCTGATTTAACAGAAATGATACTGAAGTATGCATTTGCCTGAAGATTAAACCCTTGGAGTCAATTTTGGCTGAAAAATAGGCTAAAGCGAAACGTCACTGTTTCCCCGATTCATTACAGAAGCTACAGTTTTATATTATGCCTAGTAGAGTATTTTATCAACACTGCAATGGTTATTTTTATGACAAATATTTTTTCTTATATATATCTTCTTATCATGTGCTTTAGTTTTTTAATGTATCAAACTTTATTCACTTTGTTTTCAAAAACAGAGTGAATTGGAAAACTTTTCTGTAATAAAACTACATGTAACAAAAATTTTAAAAGAAAATATTTTCTTCTACTTTTGCAAATTAAGTATATAAACTCTTTCCAAACATGAATATTACCAGAATTAATCTCTCATTTAAAATGAGAAGTTTTCAGCCTGTTACAGAACACAGAAGGTTTTTATTTATTTATAGTTGTCCCCAGTATCCATGGGGGATTTGTTCCAGGACCTCCAATGAGGCCAAAATTCATGGATGCTCAAGTCACACATATAAAATGACCTAGTATTTGCATATATCTTAAACCTATGCTCCCTATACTTTAAATCGTTTCTAGAATATAGTACCTAATACAATGTAAATGCTACATAAATAGTTGTAAATACAAGGTAAATGTTATGTAATTAGTTGCTATACTGTGGCAAATTCAACCTTTGCTCTTTGGAAATTTCTGGAATTTCCTTTTTCTGAATGTTTTTAATCTGAGGTAGGTTGAATCCAAGGATGCAGAACTCATAGGTATTGATTTCCAACTATATTTATTTATTCATTTAGGTGTACTTTGCATGTTGGCACTGGATGCTTTGAATCTGGTCACTTTTTCAATTGCTAGCATACTGATCTTTAGATATCTAAGGTTCAATAATTTTTGGAATAATTTTTAATTGAATAATTATATTCAATCTTATATATAACTTCTTAATCATTAAAGATTACTTGATTTTTCTAAAATTAAATTTATTCTATTCTATTTTCTCAAGTTTTCATGAACAGATTCCAAACCCTACTTTTTTTTGTATATATAAATTTATTTTATTTATTTATTTTTGGCTGCGTTGGGTCTTTGTTGTTGTGTGCAGGATTTCTCTATTTGCGGTATGCAGGGGCTACTCTCTATTGTGGTGCGCGGGCTTCTCTTGTTGTGGAGCGCAGGCTCTAGGTGTGTGGGCTTCAGTAGTAGTGGCGTGTGGGCTCAGTAGTTGTGACTCGTGGGTTCTAGAGCGTAGACTTAGTAGTTGTGGCACATGGGCTTAGTTGCTCCACGGCATGTGGGATCTTCCTGGATCAGGACTCAAACCCATGTCCCCTGCATTGGCAGGTGGATTCTTAACCACTGTGCCACCACAGAAGCCCCCAAGCCCTAACTCTGAATACTGGAAACTGCATATTTAAAAAAATATATAAAATTTATTATATTCTTTGAAAGCTCTACTATTCCTCTGAGAATAATCTATATTTATCATTTCTATTGCTATCATGATAACTTTGATGATCAGTCGGACCATCTGTAGGAGGCAAGGAGGAGGCAAGTTCAATATTTAATAATTATCCCCATGCTAACTAATTAACTAAATCTCTGAGAGAAAATGTTATATAGATTTCTGTGACAAATAAATAAAGTGAGATTCTGTGACCAAGCATTGATTTGACAGAGACTCAAGACAAATTCATCTATCTATACAAATTGACAAGTATCTAAAGTAATGCAATCAATGCAAAGGAAATATAATTGCTTTCATTTTATTATAGAGATATTCTCATTGAGGTTGAAAATGAATAAACAAGACATTGCTAGTAGTAGTCACTGCAAAAAGTAAAATAGAGAACAGAAAATAGGGATGTTAAGAAATAAAAACATAAGATATTCAAGCATAACCCAGGCATCAGCTAAAGTCATCATTTCTAATAACAAAAAGAAGTAGACAAAAGGTTATGGGTTGTGTTTCAAGCTTGTGGTCTATTGTCTGTGTATTGAGAATAGAATAATGAAATAATGAATGGATTTTTGTTACATTAGCATATGAAATTTGACAGCACAGGATGATTACAATATAAATCTACCAATTGGGGTTTACTCATAGAGATAAATTGTAGAAATATGTGTACCAAAAAACGATGGCCAGTGTGGGGTAAAATAGAATCGAGACGGTACCAAATTACCCAAGATATTATCAATAGCTTTCACAATTTATCTACTATATATTTTTAAATAAATATACATAAGGTGATCAAACTGATATTGATTCTTTCTATCACAGTGGTAGGAAGCATATCCTAGTTTATACCTAGCTGATTTTGAATGGATGAGTTTTTTGTTTGTTTAGGAAAAATATGTCTTATATAGTTAATAAAGAATATTTTCTTAATACATTATTATCATTTTTTCTAGTACAATTCTATGTAGTAAAACATGGCATTTCCTTACTGTCTTTTTAATAAACATGTTTTTTTTTAACTGGGTCAGGGTTATAAATACTGCTTCATTCAGGACAGTTAAAATGTGCCTGTAGATGGCCCGAGCATCCTCACAAGTCTTGGGTATAGAAAAGGCCCAGAGACCCCTATCCTCTTAAGCAATGGGCTGTATCACTACATGGTAGGTTGACTACAAAATTTATTGTCCAAACGGAGACACTTTTGAAAGTGAAAGGGAGTGCTATTAATAATTACACCTGGACAACAGGCATAAACCACAACTGTCTGGGGAAAACCAGGACATATGGTCATCCTATTATATGGAGACAGTACAATGATGTATGGATGGGATCTTTGAAGCCTAAAATGTAACTTGGTTTGGGATTTTTTTCTGAGCTAGAATATCTTGTCTTGTCTATGTGTAAGTTCCGTTTCTTCATAGCTAGGCTATTACAGAGTTTTGTAGGGAAACAAACTCTTCTTTCCCCCATTTTAAAAGAAATATAAGCCAACATCTATCTTAGATGCTGTTTAGATGTGGAGGATAATTTGAAGATGGGATGTATTGCAGCATTGGTAGTTATCTTTACTCCATGGGCTAGTGCTCTTGTGATATTGATAATATGATAAGAGCTTCTGAAGAGCTATGGTTTAAGTAATTTTTCCCAGAATTTATTTGAACAAATTCTTAGTATGATATCAGTTATAATTTTATTAGTTTCTAATTGTATTGAATTATTATAAGAGAGAGTAATTTTTAAAAAATATGGTAAACTTTATATTGTGGCCAAATTAAACATATAAAGGAAATGTTTATTCTCAAGGGATATGTCTTTAAGCCAATTATTATTCAGTTCTATGAATTACATTTTGGCTATTAAATCTGTTAAATTCTGCGAGAGATATACTAAAGTTTCATACTCTAATTTATTCAACACTTTATTGCACTGTTTATTTTTTGTTTTATGTATTTAAACTATTGCTGATATATGATATGAATTTATTATTAATGTGTGTGTATTTAAGGCTGCTTATATCTTCTTCATGAATTGTGATATTTCTCATTAGACAGTGTCACTTTATATCCTTTTCTGCTGCTTTTAGCCTTATAATTCACCTCATTATATATCCATTCTAGCTTTCTTTTATTCTCATTTGCCTGGTATCTCTTTGTCTATCCTTTTATTTTTAATCTTTTTTTACTCACTGAATTTTACTTGTGTGTATCAGTTTAGATAGGAAAATACTATGTTTCACTCACAATTTAACCCTGACATTTCAGAGACTTAAAAAAAAAGCAAAAACAAAGTGTATTTTTGTCTCTTACTAAATCCAATGAAGTTTTTTTCTTTCTTTTTTTTTTTTTTTTTGACTTTCTATCTCCATTGCCCTCTACCCGTTGTTGCAATAACTCAGGCTGTTTCAGTCTTGTGATTCTGCCATCTCAAAAGGAGGTGTCTGTAGTCACTGCAGCAGAAGAGAGACTTGGTACCCATGCCTCCCTATTAAACTATTTGGCTCAGAGCCCATTGGCTAAAACTAGTCATGTGACCCACTGAACTGCAAGAGGCCTGGGAATGTGGTCTTCCATTACCCAAGAAAAAGAGAACTTAATAATGCTTAATACTTTTAATGTCAATGATAATGTGTTTCTTGAAAATAAAGTACAGCTATTTCTTTTTTTTAAAATCTTGAATAGTATCTCTATCTTTTACGCAAGGAGTTCATTCTGTTTATACTTAGTTAAGTGAATGATATACTTGATTTAATGAAGCATTTTTGTTCCCTTTTCCTAATTATTTCTTGTGGATCAAGTTGCTATTTTTTCTTTCCTTTTTATCCTTTTTCCTTCATTTTGTTCCTTTTTATTCCTTTCATATTTACTGTTTTTCTTTCTCTGTTTTTATATATAATCAGAAACATGTATTTCTGCTAATATCTGGAAACAAGATACCATCTTCTTCTTCCACAGAGTTTTACCTGGTGTATTAGCTGGCTAGGTCTGCTGTAACAAAGTACCACAAACTGGGGGGCTTAAACAACAGAAATTTATTATCTCACAGTTCTGGAGGCTAGAAGTCTGAAATCAAGGTGCTGGCAGCATTAGTTCCTTCTGAAGCTGGGAAGAGAATCCATTACTTTTCTAGACTAGCTTCTGCTGGTTGCTGGCAATCTTTGACATTCCTTGACTTGTAGACACATTACTCTGGTCTCTGTCTTCTCTCTGTGTACATCTCTGTGTCAACATTTACCCTCTAAGTATGACCACATCTTAGATGTTACACCTGCAACAACACTGTTTCTTAAAAAAGTCACATTGTGGGGTTAGGCCTCAAACCTATGAAATTTGGGGAAATACAATTCAATTCATAATACTTGTTTTCCACATGTTTTATTTTCCTGTTATCCCTCAACCACACCAACAAAAAAAACTCTGTAGAAAACTTTTACTTTCCCTCCTTCCCCCTGCCTATAATCGCTATCTTTACTTGAGATAGGTTAGAGCTGTTCATTGTATAGCCTTTATCATTAAGAATGCTTATTTAGTATTTATATTATACACTTTCAGTAATACCCTTATATAGTTAGATTTAATATTTGATATAAAATATAGAGAGACATAATCATGTATGTAATAAATGTATAATTATAAATGTCAATGTTCTTTTCTCACTGCTATATCCTTTATGCTTCACTGTCCCTTACATCAATGTCTCTTTGGGTTCACTTGTAAATTGGTTAGATTTTCTTTTTTTTTGCCTGCATTTTCTTTATACGGAGTTTGTAGGTGAATACCTGAATTCTTACATATCCCCAAACATTTTACTTTGATCCCGAAAGATGAATGATGTGTTAATTAGTGTCACTTGCAGTCTTTTTTATTGGAAGTTTCTGTAGTTGCTGTTCTACTGTCTGGTTTCCTCCAAAATGCCGTATAAAAGCCTAGTGTCATTCAGATATATATGTTTTCAATTGTGTGCATCTTGTTTTCCTTCTTGGCATCTTGTAAGATTTCTCTTTATTCTTAGGGTTTTGGAATGTTGCTACTATATGCCTAGAAGGTTACCTGTTCTCCTTCATACCCTCAAGTTAGGGAGCCAATCAATCTGAAGACTCAGGACATTCTTTATTTCAGGGAAATTTTCTTCAGAGACTATTTTAGGCTATTGCCTTTCTGTTATCTCTCTTTTTTTAAAAAAAATTAATTAACTAATTTATTTATTTTTGTCTGTGTTGAGTCTTTGTTTCTGTGCGAGGGCCTTCTCTAGTTGTGGCAAGCGGGGGCCACTCTTCATCGCGGTGCGCAGGCCTCTCGCTATCGCGGCCTCTCTTGTTGTGGAGCACAGACTCCAGACGCACAGGCTCAGTAGTTGTGGCTCAAGGGCTTAGTTGCTCCGCAGCATGTGCGATCTTCCCAGACCAGGGCTCGAACCCATGCCCCCTGAATTAGCAGGCAGATTCTCAACCACTGTGCCACCAGGGAAGCCCTGTTATCTCTCTTTTTTTTTTTTTTTCCCTCCCTCTGAATTCCTGTTGTTCTAATGGATGGGCTTGTTTTGTGTAGGTCTTAGCCTATCAACTGTGATGCTGTTGTCTAGGATTGCCTGGGGCACTCACCTGAACTCCTGAGGCTTGTGGTGAGCACTGTTGAATGATGTGGGTGGACTGATTCCTGTGGTTCTTACTATGATTGCAAGACACACCTCAGCAACAAACATCAGGAAATCTTGAAAAAAAATATTTATCACTTGAAGGTTCTGGAAGATGTACAGCATGCCCAAGAGCCACATAGGGGAGGCTGTAGAGAGAGAGAGAGAGGGAGAGAGAGATTGGATCTGAAGTTCTGCCTTTATTGGGGTAGGAGAGTGGGGGACCGAGTGTATGGAGGGTTCATTCTTTATTGGTGAATTTTAAACATAAGAGCAGGAAATAGGATGTGGGAAGGGAAAATTGGGCTCACGGGGCAGTCAGTTTTCTAGGTTACCCAGGGCTTTCTCAAAGGGGGAATTCATGGATGGGGAGGCCTGGCTTCTTATATAATTGTGTAGCTAGTAGCTGCCTCATACATCTGGCAATATGTTTATTCAAGGTGAATGCCTTTGGAATGAATGCCTCAGCAATCAGAAAGCTCAATGTCAGGCACTTACATTGTAGGTCTCCCAGATCTACCTTTCAAGTCATATCTTTTCCCTTATGATTTTCCTCCCTTTATAATTTTTCTCTGAGCAGTGGGAAGTTTATCACATGTGAGAACTCATAAGTGATCATTCTTTCCTTCAAATCATCTACTGAGTCATTTAATTTAAATAATTTTAATATTTTCATTCATATTTTCCCCAAATCCTCCAACATTTCTGTTTCACTGGGTGTGTGTTCTGATTGTTTTTCCTCTCTTCAGTTGCTGGGGCTCCTTAGATGAACTGCTATTTTTATTTTTTGGTTTCCCAGTGCTCAAGGTTTATCAACCATGTTTCTAGCTTCTGTAAACTTGATGTTGTAACATCTGCCCTACATGCCTAGGCCAGACGTGCCTTGTTCTGGACAACTTGACAATGTGTCAGAGTCGCTTTGTCTTGGCCTCCTGCCTCTCTCATCACCCCCGTCTTCCTTGGGAGGAGTCCTATTTCCAGGCATGCTTCTCTTTTCTTTTGTTTTTTTTTAAATTTTATTGGCATCAAGTTGATTTACAAGGTTGTTTTAGTTTCAGGTGCACAACAAAGTGATTCAGTTATACATATACATATATTCATTCCTTTTCAGATTCTTTTTTTTTTTTTTCAGATTCTTTTCTTATATAATCACAGAGCATTGCAGAGAGCTAGCTCTCTGTGCTGTACAGTAGGTCCTTGTTGGTTATCCACTTTATATATAGTAGTGTGTGTATGTTAATCTCAAGCTACTGATTTATCCAGGCGTGTTTTTCGAATACGAACCAACCAGTCCAGAACCCACCTCTGTTATTAGCTCTCACACCCTGGACCTCAACACACTTGCCCGAATCACTTCAGGACCAGGTACCCGACAACTGGGAACAGCCTTAAGCCCCAGATCCCACTGAAATCATTCAAACCAGCCAGTCTTAAGCCTACTTACCCTGTCTCATCCATCCCTTCCCAAGGAAACCATAACAAAGGCACTTGCCCAAAGTACCCCCCCTCCCTCTGCCTCCTGACTGACTCCAGTGCTTCCCTGTGTGGCCCCCTCGTCTTGGGAAGGGGGGATGCCCTTTCCTCTTGGGAACTGTGAGTAGTAAACTATCTTTAAATATCAATTATCTCCCAGGAATTCTCTGGCCATCCAGTGGTTAGGACTCTGTGCTTTCACTGCTGGGGCTGGGTTCAATCCCTGGTTGGGGAACTAAGATCCTGCAAGCCGCGCAGTGCGGTACCCCTGCAAAATCAATTATCTCCTGCTCTGTTGGCTTTACTACACCTCAGATTTTCTATTAATACACCATATTTTAAAGCATAGGTCTAGATGTTGTAGTTTATCATGCATGGCGGACATTAGCCCGTCCATCCATCCCCTGCCAAGGCACCAGACTCTCTCCCAGTCTTGGAAGAAAGGAAATGTCAGTACATCCATTCAGTTCTCAATCTCCTTTTGTGGTCTGTTGTCCTGATGCTTTCTCAGGGTCTCTGTTGCCTTGCCTCTAGGCATTTACAGATCTCCAAGAGCCACACTGTCTCCAGGATCTGCTACTCTCCGAATTGTCTCCCCAGTTTTAGCACTGTTTGCCCTGTGCTTGTCCGGGCTTCTACACAAAAACCTGTATCAGGAACTCTCCATGTGCGTCATCAGTGCCACTGGGAATTACCCAGTGCTTTGGCTTGGCTGAGAGAGGCAAACAGTTTAGGATTGTGGGTGGAGAGTCAGTCACATATAGGGTGTTACTTGGATTCTGGAGTCACGCTGACTAGGTTCCAATTCTAGCTGTGCTACTTATTAAATTTACAGCTTTACTCATGCAACTTAACCTCTCTATGCCTCAGTTTTCTCATTCGGAAAATAGATATAGTGATAATAGTACCTACTTCATAAGTTTGTTACATGAGTAATTACATCTAAAGCACCATGTAGTCATTGGCTGTCACTGTTATTATTCTTTAATGTAGTCACCCCTTTCCTAATGAAACAGAAGGAATTAACAAAAAGAACACTTTCTGGCCTCATGATGATTTTTGACTCTAACAGAACTGTAAACATCTACTGAGCAGACCTAAGGAAATGAAGAATCAGGATAACAAGTTTCTACCATCACAATCACCATATTTCAAAGGATTTATATGTACATGACTGTGTATGACTTGGAGATATAAACCAAAATCTCAAATTCTTTGTTTGTTTCTGTATTTGAAAATTAAGTACATTTGTTTTGAAGGTAGATACGTTGTTTTTAAAAGAGCAAAAAACATGAATAAACATTGTGAAGAAGAATAAAAAGAAAATATAAATGATTAATAAAATAATGTTGAACGTCTGCTAAGTTTTGGGGACCTGGGAATCCAGGCAGGCCTTGGATTTTGGTGGATTATATAGATAATAAATGCTTAGAAAATATGAAATAGACAAGCATAAAGAAGAGAATACAGAAAACCAGTTATCCCACTATGTAGAAATAACTACTGTTAGCATTTTAATCAATTACCTTCTCTTTTTTTTCTGTTTACTTGTTTCATACATTTTTTTATGGTGATATATACAAAATCTTTTGAAATACATTTTTTGCAACTAAAATGGCACCATGAACATATTTTATACCATTAAATATTTAATGGTATAAAATAAAAAATATTTAAATTTATTATTTCTTTGTATGTGTTTAACAAAACATATTTAGCTATTTTCCTATTGATGTATACTTATTATTTCCAACTTTTCACTAGTTAAAATAATACTGAGATTGACATCTTTACATTTTTAACCTTCTTATTCAAACTTTATTTGCAAGTATGAGAAACTGTCTTGAGCTTGCCTGAGGCCAAAGAAGGAGGGAGAGTGGTAGAAGAATTTATTGAAAGTTTGTGGGTTATCTAAGATTCACAAAATTAAAGTTAAAATAATGGCTATCATTTTTTACCCTGTCAAGTTGAAATTGCTCCTTTTCCCAAATTATAACATTTAACATTAGCAAGGGTATGATAAAAGAGATAACCTCAGTGAGTGTTGGGGTGGGAGAGAGGTGCTCAGAGGACAGGTTTTCTGAAAGCAAATTGGCAATAATTTGAAGAGGCTTCAGAAATAATATTCTTTGATGAAGTAATTTTATGCTACTAATCTACATTCTATGGAAGTAAGCAGATGGAATCAAATATTTCTGTTTAACAAATTGTAGTGAATTTTGGGGAGAGTTGTCTGTCTAGACCTCTCCATTCTGCCTCTCTTCATTTAGAATTGCCTATCATGCTTATAGGAGGGTTTCCAGCATTCTGAAAATCTCTGCATCACCTTGCCTCTCCTATGTAGGTTAGTTGTCCAAGGTGGGCATTTAATGGAAACTGGATCAGAGACTTCCCAAGGATTTGTAATATTGAAGTGAGAGACATGGTGTTGGCAGCAGAATCATATTAAGAGCAACACTCTAAGTGCAAAAGTCCATGGGATCCTTCCACCAACATCCCAAGGCCTGGCTGGGTTTCCATGGTCCCCAGAGCTTAGTTGATGTTCAACATTATTTCATTAGTTGTTCTATTCTTTTAAAAAAAATTTTCTTCACAATGTTTATTCATGTCCTTTGCTCATGTAAAATTATATGTTTACCTTTAAAAATGTATTTAATTTGTAAGAACAGAAGCAAACAAAAGTTTGGGATTTAGATTTATATATCTAAGTCACACACAGCTATGTACTTTCAAATCCTTTCAACTATTGTGATTATTATGGTAGAAACTTAACCTGATTCTTTCATTTCCTTAGGTCTGCTCAGTATGTTTACAGTCCTGTTAGAGTCAAGAATTGTTGTTAGACCAGAAAATGTTCTCTTTGTTAGTTCCTTTTGTTTCATTAGTAAAAGTGTGACTACATTATAGGATAATATCAGTAATAGCTAACATCTACATAGTACTTTAGATGTAATAACTCATACATCAAACCTTTGAAGTAGGTACTATTATTATAATTGCCATATTTGTTTTACAAATGAGGCAACTGAGGCACAGAAGAGTTAAATGACATGACTAAAGTTATACAGTTAATAAATAGCACAGCTAGGATTTGAACATAGTTAGTGTGGCTACAGAGTCCAAACTCTTAATTCCTAAGCCATGTGGCTTCCCACAATAAAATAAATTTGCTCATGTAAGAAGTATTATACTTTTCATATGCCTAGCATCTTATTAAGCGTAGTTTAATATATTGCTATTAAAGAGAAAATCAATCAATATATTTTTCTCTTTGAGAATATAAAATTAAGAATATTTTACAATAAAAATTCAAAAGTTATCATCTGTTGAGGAGTTTTATTTCCTTGGCTAAGGATAACTATGAGGCAATGTCACAGAGCAAAAGCCCAGGTTTTTCTCAGCCGTGTGATTTTTTTACAAGTAACTTAAACAATAAAGTCAGATTTATTACCTGCAAGATAAATATATCTACCTTATTGGCTTTCTTAAGTTATTGAGGATATTAGATGAGATAGTTCATGAAAGGGTTTTGTAATTTATGATATCTTATAAAATTTAAGTTTGCATTATTATTAACGTATTTTGTGTCATGAGGGAAGAAATTATATATTCTTATTGATTTGGGAAAAAAAGTTTTAAAAATCGATTTTAGGATAAGCAATATCCCTTCTATTGGGAAATAATGCAAAAATATGTCAGGACTAGGAGGAAAAGAGTTCAGGGGATCAACATAAAATATGGTCAACACCATAAATATATGGTTTGTATTTACTCGGCTCATCAGAAACTGTGCTGATAAGTCAATGAATGTAAAAGAAATAGAAGGTGTTGGAAGAACTTCTTTTTGTATGTTCGGAGATGTTCTATGTCCTGTCTATATTTTCAGGGCCACTTTGGGATCCATATGCATAAATGAAGACAGAAGATTTCATTTAGAGTGGATCTTTTTTGGCTCACAAAACCTGGCCCTGCTTAAGAATAAATTAAGAGAAAATACTTCTTTTGGCAGTTTTGAATATTTTAATAGAGTAAAATTATATGCTAATTATCTGTTCTGTTTCATTATCTGTGGCATATTTTAATTTTAAGCACCTTTTTTTCCTCCTATCCCCAAATTTCCAACAATTGCATTTTTTTTTGGAATGTAGATTAATTGGATGCTCTTCAGTCCTTATCCTCTTCACTCTTTTGCAATATTGGGCACTCTTGATCATTATCTGTTTAAACTTCTCTTCTTTTGTGGATTCTGCTTCCTTCGGAGATTCCTTCTGTTCTTCTCACTGGCTCCTCTTCCACACACACCTTAAAAACTGAGATGCCCCTTGGCTACCTAATCATCCTTCTGGTTACTTGCTCTGGATGATCTTATATGTGGTCATCAATTCCAATCACAGGATTTCCTGAAAATACATAGCCTAAGATCAACTCTCCTATAGTCCCCTAGTCCCATATTCCTATCTGCCTTCTTCATAAACCCCTCTGCATATTCCAAGGGCATCTTAAACTTAACATGCTTCAGCTGGAACTCATTACCAGTTGAGCACACTTCTTTAGCTTTCCACATTTCTTAGTGTTGATAATGGCACCACATGACCATCTAAATTCAAAAGCTTGGCATTCTCTCAGATCCTTCGTTATTCCTTACATCCGTATCCTATCACACCCCAACGTTAGTCTGCTTTCAAATACATATCAAAGACTGCCTCCAGCTCTAGGTCACCATATTAGTATGGGTCCCATCTTCTCTCATAGGAACAAATAACTTTCTAAATGGTCTTTGAGCTTTGGGATTTGTCTCTGCTACTGTCTCCATCCACACTGTCATTAGAGTGATTTTACTAAAACACAGTGTTGATTTACAGTTTCTTTATTCCAAAAACTTCCGTTGATTTTCAGCTGGATAGAGTAGGCAAACGTATATGAGGCTCTTCATACAGATGTCCTTTTCCAACTTTACCTACTTCCTCACTCTAACTTAGTACAGTATATATGTAATACGAATTTAAGTTTGTATTATTATTAATGTATTTTGTGCCATGAGGGAGGAAATTATGTATTCTCATTGATTTGAGGAAAAGGTTTTAAAATTGATTTTAGAATAAGCAATATCCCTTCTAGTGGGAAATGACACAGAAGTATGTCACGACTAGAAGGAAAATAGTTCAGGGGATCAATGCTGATTTACTTTTCCTTCCCTCAACCTGCCTGGTGCATATATGTAGGGTCTTCCTCTTCCTGTGATTTCTCCATTCCTATTCCTGCCTGGTCAACTCATGCCTGGTCATTAAGACCTAACTGGAATGTCATTTTTTTGGTGATTTTCCTAAGCAGTCAGGTAATTTCTCAATTCTGTTACTATAACACTCTAAAAATGATATTAGTAGGGCTGTTTTCCTGTTAATTCTTCATATTATATATTTGTGTGACTTCCTCTTGCTCCTCTAGCATATTAGCTTTAGGAGGGTCTCAAAACCCTCTCTTTCTTTTTTTCTACCTTACCTTTCTTTCCTTATTGCTCACTAGTAGGTGTTCGGTAAATGCTGGTTTAATATGAATAAACGAAGGAAAGAGGAAATAAATGTATTGTAAAAAAATGTATTTACCAATTGTGGGTAAATATATTTGTAATACATTATATAATTTCTCCCTGCAATGCATTTTGCTCTATTTCTTTCTTTTCTTTTTTCTTATTTGATAGAATTACATTTATTTTTTTCTGTGTATGGAAGTTTTCAATAAAATTTCAACATTAAAAGAAAAATATATAAAACAAATGTATCAATACATTGAGATTAGTAGATATTTGGGGCATAGTTTGCAGTAAACATTCTTAATTAATTTATTTTCTACTTAAATACTCAGTAAACGAGATATTGTACTGATGGAAACCATTCACATGGTAAACTAGGTGAGGCATTGTTTTAAATGATTCAGGACGTGTTCTATTTATTTTTCTAAAGATTTTTTTTTTTTTGCTTAAAACTTTTAATCAAATAGATGATCCATGTTTTTTTGTTGAAAAATAAGAAAGATCCAAATTTCTCTTGTCTGTTCTCTGTATAGTCTACAGTGAACTCACGGGTAAAATCTAAACATCCTGATGACATGCTAATTGTGTTCTAAAAATAGTTTGCATAACTACTGAGAACTTTAGTTCTAAAGATCAAATGACATCTTTAAGAGTGGTTTATTATTTTTTTAAAGCATTGTTGAAAATGATTCTTTCATTTTTCTGAATTAGCCCTATTTTATTTTTATTGACTTTTTGTCAGCAGGATTCTACCTGGTTCTTTTTAATTACACTGTACAGAGACCTCGCCTTCAGTGACTCTTCCTCTCTCACTCTAGCATGAAAGTTCAGCAAATGCAAAATCTGGATTTGACAGGCAGCTGATAATTATTTGCAGTTATAGAAGTTTCTTAATTACAAACCTATTTCTAAGCAGTCGTAGTGTTGAATAATTAGAATCTGACATGAGATGAACTAGACTCAAGAATCAACCTGCCATATAAAAGCACTCATTTAATCTCTCTGAAGCTCAGTTTCTTCATCTGTCAAATAGACATTTCACAGAGTTTATTTAAATACAATGAAGTTTTCAATAGTGAAACACTAGGCAATTCAATCTGTTTTTATTTGTGTTGTGCCCATTACAGTAGAATTACCAAACTGTAGATTGTCATCCTTGGTAAAATTATATGTACATTTTTATTATTCTCCTAGTGTATATTTTAAAAAGAGAAATATGGAATATATAGACTTGAAGACATGTAGTCCAAAACTTACAGTAAGTTCCATTAAAAAGTGACCCATTAGGGAAAAAAATCAGGAGGGAATGAGCTTATGCAATATTTTACCTACTTCAATGCATATTCAACAAACATTTATTGAACATTTATCTTTGTGCATAAATATTCTGTACTGAGTCATGTAGAATACAAGATTTTCTAGGATAAGTGGGTTCTTACCTTCTAGAAGTGTGAAATTCCATTAAAAAATCATCATCCATTGATTGTTTGAATCCTTAATTCAAAAGTCACCTTTTCTCATCCAGCATTTATCTGCCATGCACTTGTTTGAGTGCTCAAATTCAGTTGAAAGACCAGTACTTTTAATATCTCTAAAATCTATTTTTCACTACAGTTAAGCAATTATAAAAAAATAATTATAGAAATGCAAACATTAAGATAAAATGCAACAAATGACTTTCTGGTAACTTTGCAGTCGATATGTTCTTTCAGGCACTTAGAGAGTTGGTATTGATCGTTTCTAAACTCATATTTTTTTTCACAGTGTACCCTTTGCAAAAACACATTTCTGTTGGGATTTTTCCACTCTTTACCTTTGTGAGAGTTGTGAAAAAAAAAGACATAAGAATCATGTAAATGAAATTTTATTATTTTAATATCCCACATCGGGTCCTGATGGAAGTTTGCAATGGGCTGTGTTACAGGAGAGAGAAACAGGATGTTTTATGATGGTCAGTGCACAACCCTGTTCTTTGCTCTAGAGGAGACACTATCTCTATCCTCTGGGGCTGGAAACACACTTGCACTTTACTTTAGAGGAAGACACTATCTTGGTCTTTCAAGGCTGTTTGCTATACAAATATTTCTGAGAAGAGAATTTCTAATATATGGTAGCCAGTACCTCGCCAAGATGTGCAGAAACATGACAGATCACTGGAGAACTGGTTCTCCATAGTTTTCTGTTGAATTTAGACAAAATACATAAGTGCAAAACCTCCAATATTTATTGAGAATCTACTCTATAAAACTTAGTATTTGGCACTGAATGATACACAGTGATGGGGAAGCCATGGTCCACATCCTCAAGGAGTTAAAGGATGTGTATACACACACAGATACTATAAAGCACAGCGGTGTAAGTGCTCTGTTTAAGGCAATTCACAGAGAACTTATTAGTGCTTGGTAGCATAGATACTGGAATCCCTATAGCCCAGTAAGTAAGAGTTGAGGCTGAACTACTTGAGTTTAAACCTAAGTCCCACCAATGAGCATCTCACATGCAGTATTTACCCTCCCTGTCTTCAGTCCTCATTGGTGAAATTTATATTAGTACCTACTTCACAGGGTAGTTGGGGAAATTGAATGTTTAACTATAGAAAAAAATCACAGAATAGTTTCTAAAACATGCTATCTGTTGAAAAAATTTTAGCTCTATGGCATAGAACTTCTATCACGTTTTTATCATTGTGACCTTAAAAAAACTTACTTAACTTCCTGAGTCACATTTTTTCACTTATAAAGTGGGAGTAGTAATATCTCATTGATTGTCAGTTATCAATTAAAAATGTAATGAACTTGCTTAATAAAGACTTAAAACTGGTAGCTGCTATTATTAATAAAAGGACATATACTATATATAATTCAAGGGATAGATTTGGCTTTCTTCTTTTTATCTTTTAAATTTCTTCCTCTGATTCACAGCTGGTAGAATAATGCAACAGGGGCAGGGCAGGGGGTGGGGAGAAGGGAAAACATACCAGAAGTCAAGACCTGGTTCTGTTCTTGATTTTATCATTAATTAATTTATTCACAAAATATATCGAGTGACCAATGCTTGGCAAAAGTTAAATATGGCAGGGTGCCTTGCCTTTAAAAAACTCACAGTAGTGGCTCAAGTCACTTGCATTCTCCTGTGTAGCCAGAGGTGTGGTTTGAGAAAACTTAGAGTCTGAGGCATAGGTTGGATTGATCAAGGGAAGCCATGCGGGGAAGGATCTAAATGCATTTAAAAAGTTAACCCTAACTCCATAGGTCCTGTGAAGCTATTAAGGATCTTTTTAAAAAAAAAATTATTGAAGTATAGTTGATTTACAATGTTGTGTTAATTTTGGGTGTACAGCAAAGTGATTCAGTTATACATACATACCTGAATATATGTATACATTCTTTTCCCTTATAGGTTATTACAAAATATTGAGTAGAGTTTCCTGTGCTATGCAGTAGGTCACTGTTGGTTATCTATTTGCCATTGAGCAAAGCTGGACAAGAGCAGGACACTTAGAGAAAAACCACACTCAGCGTGGTGATCCTGGAGACAAAACTGACCCCACGCTTTTGCATTATATTAACAAGTAAAGAGAAGTGCTCTGAATTTAAAAGCAATAGAAAGGATCATCCCACCACATTAAGTTTCTGCCTCATCCTTAGTTCGATAGGACTAGAAATACCTGAATAAGGCCCTAAAATAGAAATGCTGACCATTGAGTTAGGCAAAAGACAAGTCTTTGGGGTTAAACTCAAACTCTCTCTCCTTCAGTAGATCAATGATGGGCAGGTAGGGTGTCAGGGATTAGGAGAGAATTGCCTTGATGTTTATGGGATAATTTAATCACACCCCTACCCCTGTCTCACCCCCAGGCCATGAGGGCCTGCAGTGATTCTATTTCACCATTTAATGTTAAAAATGCTGCTCTGTGGAACTTCCCTGGTGGCACAGTGGTTAAGAATCCGCCTGCCAATGCAGGGGACATGGGTTCAAGCGCTGGTCTGGGAAGATCCCACATGCTGTGGAGCAACTAAGCCCTTGTGCCACAACTGCTAAGCCTGAATGCCACAACTACTGAAGCCCACGCGCCTACAGCCCATGCTCCACAAGAAGAGAAGCCACTGTAATGAGAAGCCCGCGCACCACAATGAAGAGTAGCCCCCTTTCACCCCAACTAGAGGAAGACCGCGTGCAGCAATGAAGACCCAAAGCAGCCAAAAAAAATAATAATAATAATTAAATAAATACATTTATTAAAAAATGCTGCTCTGTGGAAGCTTATTTCCTAACACGTGAGATATTTTTTTCAAATGTTTACCTGACTTTGCAGTGTTTAGCGCATTTAGGTATTGAATTGTCAGATACGTGCATTTTATTGTAATGCTGTTTACACCAGTCCCCACACTCTAGCAAAAAATATTCTCATTAACTGCTGTTACCTTCATCCAACATGTAACCTCTCAGCAAAGCTCTTACTCCCTAGGCGAGCCCATCCTCGGCCCCCGCACTTCAAGCAAGTGCATAAGCACCAGCTGTCAATGGTGCTTTCAATCCAGCTGTCAAGCCAGGTGTGGTAGGCGCTGTGCTGTGCTCTGATGTTAATGATGGATTAATTAAGCCGGTGTGTGTGCAGGCAGTGGAATCTGGAGAGCGGGCTGTGCGCTGCTTCTGGCTGGGGTTTCACGGCAGTCTTCAGTGTACTCCTTGGGGGTTTCCCCTCTACTTGCCAACAGGTCTGTACACTCCGCTTCAAAAGCAAACAATCAGCTTATCTGAATTAAAAACAAAGAACCCCATGACTAATTCACCAAAGCTCATGATCTTGACAGAGAAAGCACAGCTCTTATTGACAAGTCATGAAAGGAGGTGGACAGAGGTGCTCTTTTTCTCCTCACTCTTGCGGAGTAGACTAATCTGTAAGTACATTGCTTATACATCATAAACCAGTGATATGGTATGATGTTCATAGCTCATAAGATTATAGAATATTGCAATATTTATTTTTATTTTTTTAAAAAATTTTAAATTGAGGTTTAGTTGATTTACAATGTTGTGTTAATTTCAGGTGTACAGCAAAGTGATTCCATTATGTATTATATATTCTTTTTCAGATTCTTTTCCCTTATAGGTTACTACAAAATATTGAATATAGTTTCCTGTGTTATACAGTAGGTCCTTGTTGGTTATCTATTTTATATAGTAGTGTATATATGTTAATCCCAAACTCCTAATTTATCTCTCATACCCCTTTCTCCTTTGGTAACCATAAGTTTGTTTTCTATGTCTGTGGGTTTATTTCTGTTTTGTATATACGTTCATTTATATCATTTTTTTTAGATTCCATATATAAGTGATAGCATATGATATTTGTCTTTGTCTAGTTTACTTCACTTAGTATGATAATCTCTAGGTCCATCCATGTTGCTGCAAGTGGCATTATTTCATTCTTTTTTATGGCTGAGTAATATTCCATTGTGTATATATATATATATATATTTATATATATCTCACATCTTCTTTATCCATTCATTTGTCGATGGACATTTGGTTTGCTTCCATGTCTTGGCTATTGTAAATGGTGCTGCAATCAACATTGGGGGTGCATGTATCTTTTTGTATTATGGTTTTCTCCAGATATATGCCCAGGTGTAGGATTATAGGATCATATGGTAGCTTTATTTTTAGCTTTTTAAGGAACTTCCATGCTCTTCTCCATAGTGGCTGTACCAATATCTAAATATTTCCTATAAACATTTTTTGTTTTTTGGTATTTTTGCAGAATAACCTTGTGACAATGTTGTTGCCCTTTGGAACTGTTCTGCCTCCATATTAGTTGCCTCTTTATCATCAGTTAGGTTGCTTCTCTAATATGTGTCTTTACGCTACAGAGTTTTAAGCTACTGCCTCCATGTTGCTCATGGGCAGTGTCTTACCCATTAACACCTTGCTTAGGACTTGGGGACCTGTTGTCCAAGGTCTCAAAGGCTTTGATCCCAGATTATACTCCATTGTATCTTGGATGAAAATTGTAGGTCTTCATCTTCTTTAGATAGAATAACAGCAGTGTTAACAATAGCAATAAGAATAACTACAATTAATTGAGCTCTTCTTATGAAACATAATATCTTTACTAATCCATTTCACAGAGCTTAAAGTTTAGAGAGAGTAAAAGACTTGCTCAGAGTTGTATAGCTTATAGGGAAGAATGGAATACATTTGGAGTGAATGGATTTTGAAGAATCAATAGGGATTTCTTAGGGAGGAAAAGGTGAAGCCAGAAGGAAACAAGCCTAGGATGTGGGCAACCCAGAAGCACAATGCCTAACATGGGCATGACTTAACAGGCACAATGCCTGTTAGGAAACTGTAGAACTTGGTACCACTGCAGCACACATATCTTGAGTAGAGAGGCAGCATGGGGGTGGATTGATAAATGCCATGATAAAAAGTTTGAACTTGATTTTATTCTTCTCTCAAAGAGGAACTGGTGAAAAGAGGAAATCAGTTTAGTTTTAAGAAGATAACGGCAATAAAGAGGATGCATTGGGGTGAGAGTGTCTGATAAGGGAATACAATTAAGGAGTTGTATCATTGATGATTATGCCTTATGGGGTGCAGAAAGCAAAGCACAACGGTGGGTAACATATACTCATTGTACTACAGTCTGCTCTAGGAAGCTGCTCGACTAGAAAAATGTCAGACAACTGAACACACAAGGACTTGCCTCTAAATAATAATAATAGCTAGCATCTCAGTGACTAGTGCATGCCAGGCACTAAGTTCTTTACAGGTATTAACTCATTAATCCTCACAACAAGCCTATGGAGTAAACACAACGAAGTGGAGGAACCAGGTGACAAATCCATGGAAGGTAGTTTCCAGATTTGCTATCCTGACAACAGAATAAGACGGTATTTTATTTTATTTTATTTTATTTTGCGGTACGCGGGTCTCTCACTGTTGTGGCCTCTCCCGTTGCAGAGCACAGGCTCCGGACGGGCAAGCTCAGCAGCCGTGGCTTACAGGCCCAGCTGCTCTGCGGCACGTGGGATCTTCCCGGACTGGGGCACGAACCTGTGTCCCCTGCATCAGCAGGCGGACTCCCAACCACTGTGCCACCAGGGAAGCCCAAGACGGTATTTTAGATAGATATTTTATTTTATTTCATTTTCTTTATTAGCTACTGTAGTTTACCACCCAGGAACATTTACAGTACAAATTTAGATTTCATATCTATCATTGTCAATAACAAGGTGTCCTATTTTGTTGGGGAAACTCTCTGAAGAGATGTCGGAGAATTCTGGAGACTGAACTTTTTTGCAGAATTTTGATATTTAAGGAATGACAATTAGATCATATTACATCTGGATATCAGGGAAATATTTTATACACTACCTTACAAGTTCTCACCAGAAAAATTAATTCTGAATGGCTTGAATGTGCACTACTGTCAAATGGATTTAAAACAGAGCGAAAGGACCCTAAGCAAAGGGTAATGATAGCAATAATAATGATAAATGACGATGCATTCTGTTAGGAACAGGGTGCACAGTTGGCTGCTTTTATTTAAGATGTCTTGGTAATGTTAAGGCTGCAAAAAACATTAATAAATGAGTATGTAGTGTTGTAATCTGAAATCTTTTTGCAGAGATCTTGGTGCTTTTCAATGTGATTATTTGTTGCTATTATTATTTAATTAAAGATAACAAAATCACATTGATTAGCCTGCATGATAGCTCAAGGATCACAAATATCTCAAGAACTAGTCTGGTTGTTTGTTTATTGTTATGTGAGCCAAGACCATGCAACTACCAAAGTGAACACATTCTGAGTTTTCAAGGTGAAGAAAAAAGAAAAATCTAAATGGACTTTAGTTTCAGCCAATGATATTAATTTTTTTGCTACATCATTACCACAGGAATGCCCCAAATAGAGTTACAACCTATGTTAACCAGCTTGTACATATGAAATAGTAATAGCAGACCCACGAAAGTGAATTTAAAAACAAAAATATATTCATTTTTAAAACAGAAGATTGACTGTAAAATAATTTTAGTGTGTATATGCAAATTGTCTTAGCTATGACTTCATAATTTGTAACGGTATTCAGCTTGACAATGTTTACACTTGTTAATGACTTCCTTTATAAGTGATAATTGATCTACTTCATTATCATATTAAATCCCTGATCATATACCATTAGGGTTGATGTAATAAATGATCTGTGTGATTTTTCGTGTAATGAACTAATTAGACTAAAATCAATATGTGTGCCAATATTATACTTTGAATCCAAATGCTCCTTCTTACTCTGCTGGCTTAAAATCAGCAACTCAGTAAAAAGGATCTAATGCTGATTTATGAGCACTTGAGGGACATGAGGCAGAATAAATTGCTTGTGGTAGTAGAGACAGCATTAGTGAAGTATAAGATACTAAGTGCATTGTAAGGTCAACAATAAGGGTGTATTTACACATGTAGTTATATGGCACCTTAAACCTCCTCTTAATATATCAGAACATCCCAGAAAAATTATTTGGTTTAAATGCCAGTGCAGTTCTTCTGCACTTGTTCAGAAATAACATTGCAAAAATACAAGCATTTCAATTAGGTAATCAGTCTACAATATGATGAAAATATGCATATTCAGTTTGATAAATGTTTTTCAACCCGATTTATGTTCTGTTCGAGTGAAGGAAACATATCCTAAAGCTGAGGTTAAAATAAAAATCAGTGTGTAACTCTACAACTTTAAATTGTCCATTATTCATTCAGAAATCTATGGAAATTATAAATGATAATTTTAGAGAACCTATAGATAAATTCTTCAAAACGAAGTTCCTATGTCATACTCTGAGGAAGACCTCCCTGACTCTTAAGACTATAGCATATCCCTCACTTAAATGTTCACCCAAATGCTTCTTCTTTTTTCGTTATTTATCAAAATTTCAATTGTATGATTGACTGGTTAGTGAAGATTGAATTTCTGAACTGTAACTTCCTCAAGGACAGGGATCCCATCTCTGATTCTTCCTTGGATAGGTCTAACACAGTGCCTTGCTCCCAGAAAGCAAAATCTGTTTCTTTAATTTTCTTTTAAATACATGTCAGTTTCTTTGTTATTTCTAAAGTTTAAGTAAATTTTAGATTATTTTAATGGAAGATAAATATTGTACCTCAACAGTCAATAGATACCTCCAAAACAAACAAATGCAAAAAAAACCCAATTAAAATCAGATAGCTTATATCACAGAGAGATATATTCAATATGCTGTAATAAACCATAAGGAAACAAATCTGAAAAAGAATATATCTATACATATATATAACATACATATGCATATATATATAATTGAATCACTTTGCTGTACACCAGAAACTAACACAACATTTTAAATCAACTGTATTTCAACAAAACAAAAAAATGGCAAACAAAAAATTCCCTTCTGAATCAAAAAAAGAAAATTGGATAGCCTTACTTTCTGCACAATCTGGCACACGTCTTCCATGTATTTCCCTTGAGAGCCAGTGAGAGTTGTAGACAGAAAAGGAAACTGAATTGGAATGTGGAACTTTGGGCTTATTCATTAGATGCCAAATTAATGTTTATTCTTTTTTTTTTTTTTATCTGACTTGGCATAAGGGCTTACAGCTTTTGCCAACAAATGTAACCAGTATGCATTATCTTTGTATACTTCTTAAAGACTTTCCTGTCAGGTTTGGTTTGCCTGTATCTTATGATGATCCAAGTATAGGTAGGCATTGAATATGAAAGTTTGACTTTGGGAATAATCTTTAGCGATTGCTGTGAGGCAACATGAAAGAGACTCTCAAGACATTTTCTCCAGCCCATTCAGAACCTGTTTCTCTTATTTCTCATTTCTTCGCATTCCTCATGGGCTTCTGTTCATCATTTGTGCATTCATTCATACAAAAATAAACACTTGAGAGTTTATGCAGGTGTTTATGCAAGACACTATCCTTGCTTCTCTGGTAAAGAGTGTAGGGTTCCTGGTGCAAAACTATTTCTCATCTAGGAAGAAAGCTAAGACATGTACATAAAGAATTCTTTTTTTTTTTTTTGAATTTTTGAATTTTATTTTATTTATTTTTTTATACAGCAGGTTCTTATTAGTTATCAATTTTATACATATTGGTATATATATGTCAATCCCAATCTCCCAACATAAACAATTCTCATCTAAAATGATATGTGATAAATCTTTGAGAGTCTCAAATTGCAAGTAAAATTTAAAGAGGGGCCAATGACTTCTAGCAGGGTAATTTAGGAAGATTTTGTAAGGGAGGTGGCATTCAAACTGAACGTTGATGGCTAGAAAGAATTTTGTCATTTTGTCATGGGAAGTGACCACACTGGAGAGGATGAAAAGCATAATTAATCTGCCTATTCTAAAATAAGGTGAACTATTAAATCCACACTAACTAGATGGTTGGGGGCAGAGGTCTAAATTAGCACAAATATGCATTATAGATGATTCCTTTGTACTGCTTTCAAATACTTGGAATCATTGTGAATTTTATAAAGTGATATCTAATAGAGGTTCTAAGTAATTTTTTAAAAAAGAAGTATGTGTGTAAGTAATATTACAGGTTGTTGAGAACTTCTAACATATAATGAGAATCTTTATGGAACACTGATTTCAAGCCATAGATTCTAATAATATTTTATCACATAAGAAAAGTGCAGTTCACTAGATTTCCTTGGTGGTGGAGGGTAGGGATAAATGGTATCAACAGATACATTAAAAGGAAGCTTGTAAGAAATGCTCTTAAATCTTAGGCAAAATCCCAATAACTAACATAGACAAGTGTGGACCTCCTCTCATTAAAACTAGAATCAATCGATTCTCTGGTTCATCTCCTTATTTCCTGAAACAGAGTCTAAAGGCTACTCACTCCCATGCTCAATACAGGATGAGAAAACTTGCATAGGTAGTGTTTTTCAATGTTATATGTGGAATTAGCTCAGAACACTGGCAGCTCCAGGTTACACTCAAAAATGTTATTACTATTACTATGGTGGTTATCCTTACATGAAGCCTCAGGAGAAAAATTTGAGTACTCAGTTGTGACATTGTTGGGCATTGTGATTTTTAAGCAAATAGTTTCAACTTCCTAAGTCTGTAAATCATGTTTAAAATGGGGTTTTGAGCTAAACAATAAACTTTAAAAATTTATTCCCAGTTATGTTGTTCTATGATTCCACTACCAATAAAAGTATTTTAACCTTCGTGGAGATATTCAAATTTTTAAAAAAGCATACTTTTTTAAGAGAATAATCCTCTAAGAGAAGTAAAACAATGTGACAAAATGAAATAGTGTATTTATGAAATAAAGTATAAATGAAATTTAGGTATATTAGGGGAATAATGTTTTAGGCAGTGAGGCGGCCACATAGATGAGAGCTGCCTGGGATCATTCTTCTTAGAGTCAGGACTAATGTTCTTACAGCATTCTTGTTTTGTTTTGTTTTTTTAATAAATTTATTTAATTTATTTATTTTTGGCTGCGTTGGGTCTTCGTTGCTGCTCGCGGGCTTTCTCTGTGGCGAGCAGGGCCTACTCTTTGTTGCGGTGCGTGGGCGTCTCACTGCTGTGGCTTCTTTTGTTGCGGAGCACGGGCTCTAGGCGTGCAGGCTTCAGTAGTTGTGGCTCGCGGGCTCCAGTAGTTGTGGCTCGCAGGCTCAGTAGTTGAGGCGCACAGGCTTAGTTGCTCCACGGCATGTGTAGTCTTCCCGGACATGGCTCAAACCCATGTCCGCTGCATTGGCAGGCGGATTCTTAACTACTGTGCCACCAGGGAAGCCCCATGCTTGTTTTTTTTTATGCTACTTAATAACCCCCACCGGTTCCCTAAATTTCTTCTCTCCATATCCTTGTGTGTCTACATCTGTTTCTCTCTCTCTCTCTTTTTATATCTGTCTCTCTCTCAACCGATGACTTCCTAGGTTGGAGAGGAAAGATTTGTGTAAGCAAAATGTTTTACTTTACCTGACAATTCTTATTTTTCTAAATAGGCATATCTTTCTATCTAAATGTATTTATTCTGATAGAGAATTTGTCATTTATTTGCACTATTAAGTCTTCAAGAAATAGAAGCTTGTTTCTGTTTAAATATTTAATGCCTGCACTGTGATCTTTTCACAACTGTTCACTAAATATCCCTGGTTTATTTTTCCAGTCTGTCTAGAGGTCTTTGACTTTTTATCATGGTTGCTGAGTAAAATAGATGACTGGGTGTTTTGCTTCTCTCAGCAATAATATTGTTACACTGCACTGGTGGACTTACCCTGTCACGTGGCTGGCCAGTGGTAGGCTACCTGTAGATGATGTTAAGTTGGAAAGAGCATTGGACTTGGGTTGTGACCTTGGGTTTGTCTTAGCTTTGCTACTTATTAGTTGTGTGATCCAGAGCAACTCATTGAAAACTGAAGATGATAGCACCTATTGCATTGTAGCTTTGTAGGGATTACATAATATGCTACATGTGAAAGCAATTAATAAACTCCAGAACACTAAAAATTTAAGAGTTTATTATTAATTCTTATAAATAGTACATTTCATTTGCATATTTAAATCTTGGAAAAAATATAAATTTTATATTGGTTGGATATGGAAGATGAAAGTTGAAAATTATAATCTGTGTAACAATGAACGTAGATAATAAGAAGAAACCCTCATCTGTAAAAGAGAGTTGAATAATAGAAAAGGAACCAAAATAGGAATTCCAGAAGAAAAATATTTTATCTTATTTCTGATTGAGGTTGAATGATATGACTTGAATTTGCTATATGTTTGTGAATTATAAATATGTTCAACACCATATTATCTAATGATATTTATGTCCAAAGTAAACTTTTGTAACTTATTTTAAATCAGTGGCACAAAACAGAGAATTACCACATTGTAATTATACATTTTTTTCTAGAGAGTTAAATATATATAGATAGAATATGATTAACTTTATTCAATGGTCTAATAAAGATAGTAAAATTATACAATTTTATATATACAATACCTGCATATACTTTTATTTTGAATGGGCAAATGTTATTTTCACTTTTTGTCCAACAAAAATATTCAAAATGATTTTGAATCAACCCATAATTTCAATTTAATATATATCTCATTTTTCAGTACTGGAACTTCTGTGGAAGTTAAAGAACACTTTAGTTTTTATATACTGTGTATTTTTCACTTATTTTGATTTTTTGTTTTTTATATTCTACATAGGAGGGAAGTCATAAGGTATTTGTCTTTCTCCATCTAACTTATTTCACTTAGCATAATACCCTCAAGGTCTGTTCATGTTGTTGCAAATGGCAGGATTTTATATACTGTGCATCTTTAATATGTCATTCTAAAATTCAAAATGTAGCTGAAACGGAGACATTTTCCAGTTGAACACCTCTACTGAATTTACTAGTATCTTAATTTTAATGTGCTACTTTCAGAGAGACATTTTACAAAAAGAAGAGTTCAAGCCACAAATATTTTATAGTTTTGTTTAATGTATGGTTGTGCATTTTAAGAGCAGATTTATTTCTGATGAGATTTTTGTATTTATTCTAATTCATAAATATCTTTTTTGTCCTCTTTTGTGTCCTAAGTGATATTTTGTGAATTTCTCAAATAGGCTGATTTTCAAATACAGTATATCAATGGATACATTGCTCTCAAGAGCTTTTCTTGTTGGCCCCCATGTAGGAGTTCACCACTACATTCTTGTGCCCACATTATACTCCATCCCATCTCTGTTCTAACAATTATGAACAATTTTTACATCTGTAGACATGATTGTCCATATTAGATTCTGAGTTTTCTTGAGGGCAGGGCTGTATCTCATTGGTAGTTGCTCAAATAATGTTTTTGGAATAAAATAATCAAGTAGGAAATGATAAAAGACTTCATTTATAATGCTGTTAGAAAAATATTACCAGCTGAAGAAAGAATTCTAGCTTTCCCAAAACCTGTATCTGATGAATATCAAATTCTTCATGTGTGCTAGCGACAAAGTCTTTTCATGTATTGACTTTAATGCATCTATGTAACATGCTACAGGACTATTATAAGAATCTAGCTGAAAAAGTATTTTATAAAATATAAAATGCTATAACAATGTAGTGATTAGTAGAAGAAATTAGTAGAAGTAATAACAGTGATAATTGTCACTGTCATTATTAATGGTTTGTTCTAGTGAGACATTCAGTGCTCAGATCAGCCAGATTTCTTATCACCACGTGTAAAATCTTATTTATTCTCAACTTTATACCTGGAATACCTACTCACCCCTTGCTTATACTCATCTCTTTAGTTTTACCAACCTTGCTTCAAATCCCTTCATGGAATTCTTTAGCGTTGACTTCACAGGATATTATGGTCACCCTTTGTCACTGTTGTATTTGACCCATTGAATCTACTTGCCTGTCTTCTGATAACAACAACCTAAAAATTTGTTGCAGTGCTGTTGGAATCATTAATTAAGTTGCATTGCACATACCTGGCTTAAGCATGTAGACCAAATAAGCCAATTGAACTTTAAATTCTTAGAAGAAAAAAATGAAAAAAAAATGACTTGAGTGGATTTATCTTAGCATCTTAGATTGTCCGTTATTCCTGCCACCTAGTTTCTCAAGCTGTCTCTCTATTTTCCAAGTCAGTTCTTCAGCTTTTTAAAAAATCTTTTTAATGTACTGTGAACCAGTTCATACCTTTCTGATAAATCTCCACTTTGTATAAGTTAATTTTGATTATGTGTGAGAGAAAAACTCTGATGCTTACTCCATATAGCTGTTAGTAGTATGATTATTTTTGCCTAATTAAAGGAATGGTTGGCATGTGTGCAATTTTTAACTCCTTTTGAATACTCAAAAGCCTTTTACATTGTGTTTTCTATGTGTGTGTACTTACGTAATACTGAATGAATAATTTATCAGTAAATGATGTCTGATTGAAGTATAAATAGCAGAAACATGAACTTTAAATTTTATGACATATTTCCTCTGGCATTTAAGTTATAATGTCCACCTGCATTCATGCTGTTAAACTGAATGACTCAGAATAGTACAATTGAAGGGAGATTACTTTCACACTTCCACACTTTCCATATTTAGTAATAACCAGAGACAAAACTGTTGCTTTCTAAAGTCAAAAATAAATATTAGGGGCTTATGATCCAGTCCTCTTGGTTTAGAAAGAACTTCAATTTCCAACTAATTCATAGTAAGATCACTATTTTTTTTTTAAGCCACAAAATTAACACACAATTCAGGCAGAATTCTGACGCTGTTTTCCAACCAAAATGATATCCAGTTGTGATTTTTATTGTCCAGTTAGACTTTATTTTGGTTTTTGATATTTTTCATGGATAATGCTTTGTTGTCTCTACTTGGTGACAACCTATATGTGTATGAGGATAAAGGGAAACATAAATTATCATCTCATAATTATGTTATAGATTATGAGTAACAAAAGATACCAGGGAAAAGTAATATTTTCATCCCTAGGCATGAATTCTGAAAACAAAGTGAAATTTGGCTGAATATTAGATAGGCAATATTTTGTGGCCATTTCAATTATCTGATTTGGGAATGTTAAAAGATTTTTCTTTCTCTTTGAAAACATACATGAAAACATGCTGCTCAGCTTATGGAGAACTTCATGAAAATTTCAGAGATTTTGTTTGTTGCCTGTGCCTGTTTTATACTTGTATTGAATTATAGCCATATTGTGTTTATTTATGTTATGATTATTAGTATCATTATTTTAAATTTGTGTCTTGCTGCTTGCAGACTTCCTCTTGATTGGTACAGTATGACAACAGGTAATAGATACAATAGCAGTAAAACAGTCATCATCACTGCTGGGATGAGAAACCCCTCCTCTTTGCCTTTTTTTTAACCTTCCTCAGCTGGAAAGTTTTGACATCTGCTGGTTTGGGACATGGTTGAGCAGCTGTCAGCAGTGGGGTAGCTGCTTTCAGCAGCAGTTGGCGGGATGGCAGGGTGCCAGCTTGTACCATCTGTGCGCCTGACATTTCATTCTAATTAACAGTAGGGTTAATTGTTCTGGCAGGCTCAAATGTAGTGTCTAACATTACCCAAGGGAAACATGTACAAGTGCAGGAGTGGCAGGGAGCTGGGGACAGCATCGCTAACAAACCCATCGAGGCAGAGTGGTTAACAACTACTGATGATTTTACTAGCTGGCCACATGCAATAAGGCGGAGGTATTTTTTATTCTGATGAATTATGCCAAGACTGTAATGATGTAGAAGGAATCAAGCTTAGAAAGGCTGAGACTGCTGCCTTAGGGCAATTGTGAGGGAACAATTTGCATGTTATTACTGCATATTCATACCTAATTGTGTTAGGCTTTGCTAATAGAGCAGAATGACAGTATGAAAAATCGAGCAACTGCTTTAGAGGCAACAAAGCCCATGTTTTTTTTCTTCCTACACTATGAGTGCTGAATGATCATTTAGACATTTAGTTGCTCAATATGACAAGCCTACCATTTGTTAGCTTGACATAGTATAATTTATAAAGCAGTATTCTAATTTTACTTTTAGTTTATTCTTCTCATTTTATACAATATTCATGATAGCAATTTGAATGGGGATATTCATAGCTATTGTGAGTAGTTGTGATTCAAATAAAACTATATTTTGTATGAAGCATTACCATTGTTTTATGATGTATTAATTTTAATGTTTAAATAGCTTTTTCATATGTTAATACAACATAAACCAAGAGTTGATGAGAAATCCTTATTATAGCCATGCTTATTCACATTGCTATAGTTAATGTCTCAACATTTCCATTATATAAAGACCTATTTTTAGTGTGGCTTGGACAAAGAAATTGTCAGGTGGTACAAAGCCAAAAGTCTGCTGTTTTAGAAAAGTGACTGGGTACAGATTCACTGAACTTAGTATCTGATTCTAAGTAGATAATATTCTTAAGACATCTCAAGCACAGTAGTACATTTTTCATGTAAGTCCACAATGCCTTCTGAAATCTTTTTATGGCATCTCAGAGAAAATAAAGAATTGGAAAATGCAGCTTTAGAAATCTACATTTGAAAACTGGTAAGATCTACCTTCATTCTAATTTTACTTCTTTTAGATTTGTAAGGCCATACTTGTATCCTCAAGTAGTCCCAACCTGATACTTGAACATCCATTCATTTTAAATTATGAGCCAGTTCACATATTGTATTGCTTGCTCTAAGAGTGCAAAAACTTTGTAGATTATGTTAATGAATTAAGAAAAGAGTTTCAGTAGCTTTCCTGGTTAAATCATAGCACAATGAAAGTTTTTAATGTATTTTTTGTAATTTCTACTTTTTCAGTGTCTGCCATGTTTAGTTCATAATTTATGTTAAACTCCTCTTATAGGGAATGTTCAAAATAAGTTAAAACTTTGCCCCATGTTAGCTTGCTTTGTTTTTTGCCTAAAATGCAACTATTTTCCAAAATAAATGTGGTTGGTTAAATAATATATAGTGTAAAATCTTTCCTAACTTGTACTTAAATTCCAAACCATGGAATTATATAAATACTACATATTTGCAGCTTAATTATGTAGTAAAGTATTAGAGAACTATAATTCAAACAGTGTATGATATGGCTCAGTTAATTTATGAGACCCTAAATTTTGGCTATTGGTTGGTAATTCATGGCTTCAGACATAGAAATTTAGTCCCCCACATAAGATGTGTTCCATATTTGTACATTTCTGAATTAGAGGGTAAATAGAGACTTTTGTTAAGTATATGAGTCATCTCTCAGCCAAGAATATACTTTGTAACCCTCTGTGTTTTTGTCAAAGTTTTTTATGTTTTTTTTAAAGGGTAAATGTTAATACATTATTTTGGAAACTTATTTTAATATATCATTCAAATTTAAGCAATTATAGAACATTTTAGTTGAAATATAAGCCTAATAAGATTTCATAGAATATAAATTTAATGGTACTTCTCAAAGACATCGTTTCATCACGTTGTTTTTTTTTTTTCTTTTTTTCTAATCCTAACTTCTGAAAGGTAAAAAGTAGAACATTACCAAACAAAAATACCAAGAGAAATGAAAATCCAGAGGTCTGAGTTTGATCTGTATTATCCGCGGGCTCTATGCTATAGGAGAGTATGTTTCATACATTAATAAACTCTAAACATAACCTATATAGTTAACTTTTGCGAGGTATTATTTGTGAGGCAAAGTCTTTGTTTCGTGTAACTCGACCTCTGTTTTATAACTGAATCTTCTAAGTGAAAATGCATGGGGCCATTTAATTGAAGAAAGAAAATTACTACCCTAAAACTAATAAATGTGCCTCTTTTTGGTTTTTGAACCACAATCTTTATCTAGTCCCTAAAGTTTACTTTATGGTCACAGTTTTCATTATTATCAATGTCCAGAAGCTTTTTATACCTGTTTTTTTTTTCCCATTTTCTTCTGGTGGCTACTCTACAACCGAAGGTTCAATGAATGCTGTCTTCATCTCTCTAGGAAATAGCAATGAAATAAAAACAACATTTACTGAATGGTTACTGTGTGCTAGGAATGATTCTCAAATTTTGCATGTCTTACCTCATTGAACCCTTACAACAACTCAATAACGTAGGACCATTCACTTTCCTCATTTTTCAGGGGAGAAAACTGAGGCTTCGAGAGTAGTAGGGACTTGCCTATGATCATACAGTTGGTGAGGAGACAGAAATACATACGGAGCAAGTTTTCTTAATCTCTGTGGGAGGTGCACTACCCAAACAGACAAGTAAGACATAGAAAGAGGAAAATATAAATGCATGAGAAAACACTTTAAGAAATAAATGTATATAGTTTACTTAAAATGTTAAAAGCCTGTCTTATTTATTGTCGAGAGAGTGGAAGCTTAGGAATCATTTGTTCAGAAACTGGGCTAGAGGATTATAAACTGAAGCTTTATACTTTATAGCATGCCAAGATTTGGGAATGTGCTTAAGAGATTACTGAGTGTCCTTTCAGTGGAGAACTAGCCACTGTCTAATGGTACATATGGGGACAATTTTATTGTAAAGGGGTGTGCACGTTTGATGAATTTTCTATTGACTAGTTGTTTTACAACTCAGTAGCAGTAGAGGTTAACCTGTAGAAAACTAATAGCAGTGCAGAGGATTTTCTTCCATAGTAATGCAAAAAATTTTGTCTGTTAGAGGAACAGTTGGTTTTCAGCCCCTAAAAAGATAACCCCAAATATTACATTTTGTTGTCAAACACTGGAAACATCACATTTAAAAATTCTGATTTTAACAAGTTCTGCATCCATTCACAAATTCATTTCGGTATTCTTGACTGCCTATATACACATCTGTTTTTCAAATGCCTTTTTGAGCTAGTCTTAGATATCTTACTGAAGTCTTCATTAATTAATAGGTAGACTAAAATCTTTGGCACATGTTCATTTATTATTTGCATGGGAGTTACGTTATAACTTTTTGAAAATTATACTTTGGTTAACATTTGGAGATTAAAAGACAGAAAGTAAAATGACTAAATTTTACTGAGTGCCTGTTATGAGTCTGGGATTGGCTAAACCCTTTTCATGTATTAGCTGTTTCAATCCTCACCATAACTCTACTTGGTAATTATTGATTTACCCATTTTACAAATGATGAGATGAAGTTGAGAATGATTAAATAATAGCCTCAAAGTCCTGTGCTCGATCTAGTAAGTGAGAAAACCAGGGTCTGGGTCTAAGTCTGTCTGACTACGCAAACTTTGTTCCTTCTCTAGGATCAGGATGCTATATAACAGGTAAACAAAAGATTAAATCAATGATTGGCATATGATTATTATCTAACCCAGGGTATAAATGCTGTTTTACAGTGAAAAGTAAATAACTAACAGGATGTCTGATATGTTCATTGGCAAAGGCCATTGATAATGAAGATACTATTCTTGTATAGAAAACATAGGAAAGCAGCTTGGATTTTCTGGAAACCAAACTCCATTCTGTTATCATTGTCTTGATTGTTCTTTCATTTCCATAATGAGTATCCTCTTTTGTCTTCAACAATTTTTCAGCTGTGTTTATCTAGGATTAACTCCTGTAAATTCTATCTAAAAAAAGAGATAGGAAAGCCTCTTTTAGGCAAAAGTAACCTGATTTTTTTTTAAATCAAATTTTATTAGAAAATAAGTCATGATAGGTGTGTAGCATAGTAGAAAGAGTGTGAGTTGTACTCAGATAGATATACATTGGAATTCCAATTCTAATACTTAACAGCCTGTGTGAAAGTGGACATGTTATTTAAAACTTAGAGGTAAACTGGGTAGAAAGCACCCACACATATGCAGAGGGCATTCAATAAATGCCAATTACATGTGTCAGTTTAAAGTGACATCTGGCCTTCAGAAAAGGCATCATTGTATGATTATTTCCTTTCTCTTCTGGTAAAATTTCACAAGTTTAGCAAAAATTTCTTTGAACAAACAGATGTATAATTACACTTATTGGTGTATTAGTAAAATATTTTTGTTTTCTTTCAGAAACTACATTTAACTTAAACTTCTAGTTTCTGTATTTGGATATTGAAGCCTATGTAATTCTAAAAGGAGACATTTATATTTGTTTAAAGTTATAAATTATAGTATATATCTCTTAATTCTTGAATATTTTCTAAATTTCAGCATTTTTTTTTTTTCCTGCCAGGCTAATTTAACAGATAGTATCTAATACTAACTGAATATGTTTCCTATTGTTAAGTATTTTAGTTCCAGGAAAGAGAAAATGTTGTTGAGAATTTATGATTAGTTTTAGGCATACATTATGTTTATAATGACCCTTTCAGTTGGTAATAGATATACATACAGGTGAGTTTTATGTGAGTGCATGTTTCATTTAGTTATTTTCATTTTCAAAGTAATTGCATACATTTTTATAGCTTAACTTTTTATGGCTTTCAAAGATTTTGACTATTTGATGACATTCTAAAATCCAGAAAATTTGTGCTGTCAAACAATCCATTAATTCATATTTGGTCCATGGAAAGGCAAATTTAAGCATATGCGAGTTGTGACTATGGAGTGAAAGTAAGGGGAGAAATGCATTTCACAAGACTCACAACATACTAAAATGCAATCTTAAGTACTCTATGCTCTGCAAACAAGCAAAGAGGATGTCCAAGTAAGTTCCGTCAGTACCAGTTAAATGTTTTTTCACAAGGATGTTTCTCGCAAGGCCAAAAATAAGATTAAATTCAGTGACCCTATGTGTGAAGCTATTTGTTTGGCACATTAATATCTCTGGTTAACTTTTTCATGGTATAACATAAACAACAATTTTGTTGTTGTGACTTTCACTCTAAGGTAACTCCTACTTCTTCAGGCCTAATCGATCTGAAGGAACAGTGAGTCAGACATGGTAGCAAAATTCCTCATTCCTGAGCCCCAACAGGCTACACTATTGAGACTCCAGGCCTTCCAAATCTCTCTTGTTCCCCTGGCAGAATCCCAGGAGATTCACAAAGCTTCATGGTGGATGTGAAAATCACTTTGATGCTGCTCTTTGCCTTGTAACCTCCTCACTCTAACTTGCCATCCTGACGTCCTTGTCACTTACACCATGGTGTCTGACTGCAGTGTTGACCTTGGGGTTGACCTTGCTGTCTCTGTCCAGTTACTCTGAATTCATAGTTCCTCCTGCAGTTAGCTCTTCTTCCCCTCCTCTTCCTCCTCTTCCTCTTCTTCTCCTCCTCCTTTCCTCTCCTCTTTGCCCTCATCCTCTCCCTTTGTCTCTCCCTTTTCTTACTCTTTCTCTTTTCCCACCTCTACGTCTGCCGTCTTTTCCTTCCTCCCCATCACCGCATCCTTCCCATCTTCCTTCTTCCTCCTCCTCCTTCCCTCCCTCTCAACCTCCCCCTTTACCTTTCTAGTCCCCCCTTTCCCCTTTCTTCTTCCTTCTCTTTCTCCTCAACTGCATTCTTTTTTGTGGAAAACTGGTCTTTCATGAGTGAAAGAGAAAGGATAATATCAAGAAGTCACATCAACTGTGAAAATACATATATTGAAAAGACCAAAGGCAATTTTGTATTTCTTGAGTGTAAATACAGTGACATAAATGTTTATAACATAGTTGCTTTCTGCAAAGGCCCAGTGGACAAAATTAAGTGGCAGTCACTCACATAGCTTCCAGAACATTCTCATGAAAACTACTGAATAAGAAGGATAATTTGCACTGATGAGTAACTTAGATCAGGACTTCCACAAGGGTTGGCTGCCAGCTGCTCAAGATTTTCAAGCTCAAAACTAGGAACAAGTGAGGCGGTGATGAGTTTGAAGCTGAAATTGCTGGTGGCATTCAAACATCTTCCTAGCACTGACCATGTTAATGGTAGGACCAACCTCAAGGGTCCATTGGTCTTTATGTTGATGATGTCTAGAGTTTCTGGTTGTCTGAAGGTCATTCTCTTTGTATTCCCTGGGAAGAACTCATGGAAACAATATCTCACAAATTCTTGCATTTCATAGCAAGATGTCTGAGGTTATGTTTAAAGATCAGCTTGGCTTGGTTATAAAATGTGTGGATTCTATTTTATTTTCTTCAGCATTTCAGATGTGTTACTCCATTGACTTCTAGCCGATTTTCTAACTTATAATGTTATCTTATTTTATAATTTCTACATTTCTTTTGTTCTTTAAGCTGATTTTGAAATATTAAATTATAGCTTTTATTTCATTTGTAGACATGACTTACTAGCTGACTTTCATTTTTTATAGGGGTATTTTAATTATTTTACAACTTACAAATGAAAATTTGGAGTCTATACAATACTTTTCTTTAAATAAAATGAGTACATGAATGTACTTTCAGAAAGAAGTGTTGGGTCATGATTTCTTTCTTAACTCATGGCTCTAGAGCTTCCTTTTCACAAAGTGATGAAAATAATATGAGTTTTTATTTTCTGTGAGTTTCTCATTGTTTTATTTTGCTTAAAGAGAGGTTGAGTATCTTCCTATAGACCTTCCCCTTCCCCTACCCTATTCACTGAAATTTTTGGTATTTATTATTTTCTAGTTATGTTATAAAGATGAGTAAAATGTGGCTTTAAGTGTTCTTCATATTGGTCTATAAGTGTTTATGAACTGTGCATAAAATCCACATATTTCTACGTAAATATTCTCCACCAAAATTTGTATTATCACTAAAAAAAAGATGTTTGTTCCTTTTGAACTTTTAAACTAAATTTATAACAGCATTCATAAGAATTTTACATGTTTAAACCACGGCGTAATGAACTTCTGACATCTGTAGTGTTATTCCATGAATTCGTTGAAAAAAAGTCAATCAATTTTGGAAGTAACCTATATTTTATTTGAAGCATTTAGTAACACACATACAAACAAGAACATTAAACTGTGAAGTTATTTTAATATTGACCCAATATGTTAACAGGAATCGATTAACTTTTCAATTGAGCGTAAGAAAACTTGTAGATGAGTGAACTTAATTAAAAAAAAACAATCATTTGATCTAAATGAAATGTCATGCTTCACAGGGAGGTATTAAAATGTACTTCTGTAGCTTCTTCATTAAACTGTAGTCTTCAGCATGGTCTTCTTAAAATAACTTCTAACTTGGAACAAGATGCTGCTGGTTCTTTGGCAAATTTGTGTGTTTTGGTTTTCATGTAGTCATGATAGTCTTAGGGCCCTACAGTGAATAACATATATCCATAAATATTTTGTGGAAGTTATACGCTCATCATCAACCTTTTGGTATACATAAATTCTATATTTAATATTTCCTTAAGCATAAACATTCATATTTTTGAGCTCATTGTCATCAAAAGGGTTTATTTGCAAAAAAAAAAAAGTTATATACTTCCATTATACAGTAAATGACAGAATTATTTAAATAAATGCATTCCAACTAATAGCTAGAGAGTTTGAAGTACAACTACTCTGCTTGCCTTTATATCTTACAAATACATACCATGATTTCCCACAACACCCAAGGACAACAACTGACAGTACTGCACATCTTTCAGGCCAAAGCACGGTTCACCATCTGGTGGTCTGACAGGGTGGTCTGTCTTCTAGGGCAAAGCATAGGATGTGGCAAAGTGGGCTGGTATATAAATGGCTTGTAAAAGCACCCAGAATCAAAAAATTCTCTCACCACTTCTGGAGGCTGGAAAGAGCCTTTTGCTACACTCTCAGAGCACAGGTATCAGAAAATACCCTGCATGTTTTCGTAGAATATGTACCATTAGTTACATTGTATCTGGGAAGAATTAAGCAAAGCTACTTTAATTCAATTCATTATACATGCATCTCACACAACACTGGACAGACCTGGAAGATTCTGGAAGGGCAAAATATATCACATCCTTACTTAATTTAGTGCAACTATTGGGAATCATTGAAAAATGAAGCAAGCAAACAAACAAGATAATTCCTAAGCCAGACAAAACACCAGGACAACAGGTGTAAGCTGGGACATTCATTCCTAAACTAAATGGCATGTGTGGTCATCATATCACATATCCAGTTCCGCTTTATGCGTGGCTCTGATTCTGGTCTTCCCTTTCGCTTCCAGAATATTGCCTGAACAGAAACTGCCACTGTGTCTATTCCATCCAGGAGTCCAGCTACCCTGGGCTTCTGTCCTGATTCCTATTGGGACTCTGGTTTATAGAAATGTCTATCTTGGTTTTGAGGCCTGGTGAATTTTTTTTTTAATTTTATCAATCACTACTATGTATTTGGTGCATATGGCGTATGTGAAAGTACATTTATTTGCCACCTTGAGTGGAAGTCTCAAAAAATATTTTTTCAGTGAATAATACTTATTTTTTCCTATTCTGTAATGCCATATATAGAAAACATCTTTTTTCTATATTAATATAATTTCATCAAACAAAACTATTTAATAAATCTTCATCTTTAAATAACAAAGCCATCTGCAGAGGTTCTAACATAATTAAAAATGAAACAAAATTTAAAACAATTTATTGATTTGAAAGAATTATACTAAAATAGAAATAAATTTGAATTTGACCATTTCAATAATATATTTGTACAACTTATTTTTTTGGGGAGATAGCAATAATTCCAGTTGTAGCAAAGCTAATTTGTAAAATTTCTTACCAGCATATAACTGGAAATTTAATTTGTCTTCTTACTTCACACCAAACATTCATTTCTTCTATGATCATATTAAAAATATTAAATATGAAAATATTATGTCAACTAATGAACAGAGTTATGTGAGCAAAGTAAAATTGGAAATCTAATTGTTAACAAATTGTGTTTTACTCTTTGCTATACTTTTTTTTGCGGTACGCGGGCCTCTCACTGTTGTGGCCTCTCCCGTTGCAGAGCACAGGCTCCGGACGCGCAGGCTCAGCGGCCATGGCTCACGGGCCCAGTGGCTCCGCGGCATGAGGGATCTTCCCGGACCAGGGCACGAACCCGTGTCCCCTACATCGGCAGGCGGACTCTCAACCACTGCACCACCAGCGAAGCCCTGCTATACTTTTTTGAAGGATCTTATTATGGAATACTTCAGAATAAAGTGATTATAAATTTGAATAGTTTATTTTACACAAAGAAGAACATATTAGATAGTTTTTTAATAATGAGTTTCATATTCACGCCTTTCTTTTATTAATAATGGAAACATAAAATTTGCAAATAATCATTCAATTTGTGGATTTTTGAAAAATATTATATTTCTGATATATCTTGGAGATATTAAAACAACCTATAGATTTTGAAGGATTTGAATGTGTATCATTTGGTTGCAGTAAATCAACTCAAGCTCTCATTTCATATAGTTAAATAGAAAGAGTAATTATTATGATTGAACAATGGAATTTGCATATAATGTAAAGGCATTCTCAGTGAGCAGCTAATGTGAGAAATGTCATGAGTTGAGAATGCTCAGGTTAATAGCGGTTATTTTAGTTGAAAATAGTGTTCTGGGTATGATGAGCAACAGGAAGGTAGGAAATGCGGATAGGAGAAGAAGTATGGAAGACCTTGAATGTTAGACAAAGGGCTTTGACCTTTATTCTGTGGACCAGTGGAAGGCAGAAAAGAAAGTTTTATTTAAGGGGACATCATGATCAGATCTGTGCTTCAATGAGATAAATATGCTGGAAAAACAAGTTGAAAGATGATTTGGAAAGCCATTGTTCTAAAGAGGTAATGAGTGTGGTGTTTGTGAAAATAAAGAAGAGGAAATAGATAAAAAAAAAGTATAGTGGAGTTAAAATGAGAAAGTGAATGAGAGGCCTCATAAAGGGAATGTTTAAGAAAAAGAAGAAAAAATTGATTTTTGAGCCTGGGTGATAGAAAAGTGACGATGTTAACAAGAAAAATCAGCAGCAAATATAAATAAGTATAGTTAGAGAATGAAGATGATGCATTCGGTGTTGAACATGTTTAATTTGTGGTAGCAATCCAAAGCTTCCCTTGAAATCCAAAAGAAAATTACATTAGCATCACTGTTGGGAAAACTAATCAAAATGTAATTTACAAAATATGTATTTTGCAATGTCCTTTGCATTCTTCTCTAAATTCTAAAACAAAGGACTCACTGTGTATTCAACAAATATATGGGAAGCTTGATGGTCTAGTTAAGATTTAGCATGGTAGCCTAGTTTTATTGCCAGGCTTCAGGACTATTTAAATCCAGGACCTATCACAATGCTTGGAATATGGGATATAGTCATGGTTGAGAATGAAAATATCAATGGATCAATAAGCACATTTTTTATTTTTTTGATACTTTGGAAGTTATTTGTGTTTCCTTTTTTGGTATAGTGTTGGAAGAGAATCTGACAGGCATACATGATGAAAATTTGAAGAAAAGTTACACTGTTTAACTATAACTAGAATACCCTTGGTTGGGCAGATTGGAAGACATCTGTACACTCATGAAGCTATAATCTTTAAAAATTTCCTTATAACTATTTGAAACATAGGGGAATGAACGGTATGTGTTATATATTGCGTAGTAAATATGAAGCCACAATTACTATTATTAGAATTAAGTATTTCCTCAAAATAACTGTTGATGTCATTCATGTCCATCCATACAAGGTAATTGTTTAGTTGCCATGACAACTGGAAAAAATGTCAATATGTTGTTTAAGAGTATATGATTTAGATACCTCTCTGCCTGATTGCAGGAGGATGTCAGAAGAGACTTTAGTCAATCCTTTGTATTCTTTGGGTCTCTAGTCCATCCTGATTTCTGGTCACTGGAATCCATTTTTAATGCTTGACTATGGCATCGTAAAGCTGATTGTAAATCTCATGATCTAAAAAGAAGTTGCAAGTCAAGAGAAGAAAATGGGAGTTATTTGTAAGACCAAATGCTCTACCAAATACTTTCTAGTACAGTATTGTGAGAGTGTTATGGGTTGAACTGTGTCCCCCCTGCAAAAAATATATGTTGAAGTCCTAACCCCCAGTACCTCAGAATGTGATCTTATTTGGAAATAGAGTTGTGGCAGACATAATCAGTTAAAATGAGGATACACTGGCATAGCGAGAGCTCCTAATCCAACATGACTGCTGTCCTTATAAGAAGAAGGCCATGTGAAGGCAGAGACATAAGGAGGATACCATGTTACAATGAAGGCAGAATTTGGAACTATGCAGCTGCCAGCAATGGAATGTCAAAAATTGCTGCCAAACCACCAGAAGCTAGTAAGAGGTAGGGAAAGATTCACCTCCAGGTTTCAGAGAGAGCATGGCCTTGCTGACACCTTGATTTCAGACTTCTAGCTTCTAGAACAGTGAGACAATATGTTTCTGTTGTTTTAAGCCAGCTGGTTTGTGGTGCTGTTACAGCAGTCATAGGAAACTAATAAGAGTTAAATACATTGTGGGGTATCTCACACCCTTGTTTTTAGTCCCGTAATTGTTGCCATTACATTTTCAAGGATGTGACAAGTGCACATGGATGGCCACAAACTTGTGCATTCAGAATTTCCTGTATTTTGGGAAACTATGACTCAAAATACCAAGTTAGAATTCTGACAGTCTCTTGACGTTTATTTCCAGATATGTCTTGTCAGCTTCATCTTCTATTTGTTTTTAAAAGGGACAACTACTGTTAAGAACTACATACCAAGTTATGATTTCTATGAATCATTTAATGCCATTGGAGATTAGGCCCAAGGAGATGGCCTATCATATTTACTTTTGGTTTAAGCAGCTTGGTGAGAGTTTTGGAAAGAAATGACTGGGTGGATTTTTTTGGAATAATGGGAACCTATCATGTTTTATGAAAAATGACATTTATTACCCTTCATACTCATTAGTTATTATGTAAAGTCTTTTGACATGAAAAACCTGATCATTAATTCTTCTCTTGCTTGTATTTTGAGATGTATTAATTAATTTTTATTTCTTTGCAGTATGTAACTTCAAGTAATTATATTTTAGGAACTTTTTTTTTGGTAAGATATTCCTATTGACCATCACACTATCCACTGAATATTTCCCTTACATTTAATTTTCTAATAATATATAAATATAAACCTTAATTTCACAGACTTCTCAGATAGATATAGTAAAGACTCATCAATAATCAACAAATAGTAAGTAATAAATATCATACATCCTTGTAACATCTCTTAACACCTGTTCCAACCAGTTTTTTGGAAAAGATTTCTATTTCCCTGTGACTGCTTTCCTGTTCACTGCTAGCTTTAGAAGAAAAACAAATGTGTCTATTTCAAGATTTTCTACAACTAAACTGGAAATTTCTTATATCCTTGCTCTACTGAAAACATGTTCTTGCCTACAATTATTTCTAGCTAGATATTTCTATTCTAGATATTTAATGCTATTACAGAGATGATAAAGGTCTAGCTCTTTCAATTCCTCTATCTTTGTAGGTGGAAAATTGTAAAGAATTTAGAGAGACACATAAAGTTGTGGAAACTATGGCATCATGTACTGTGAAGACCATTGAGCACTCTTCTGTAAGAGGAAACATGTTGTTGGTTTCTTTCCATATTGTGTGTGTGTGTGTGTGTGTGTGTGTGTGTGAGAATAACTGAGGTGTACAGCTTCTCACTCACACAAAAGTACTGACTGAAATATTCTTTGTTTTAGAAGGAAAAGTACCAAGGATTTTGATACATTTTGAAGGTCAGTAATGTTCAGCATAGAGCAATATGTGGAGAACAATAGCTCCTTAGAGAGTGGAAAACATGGTACTCTCATTATCCATAATCTCAGCTGGTCACCATAGTAACAGCATTTTATTTTCCAAGATGTAAGCCTTTATAGTTCTGTAGAATCCACTTCCTAGGCCTTCAGACACATCAGCGGCATCTAGTGGCCGAGACCTCAGCTGAAATATTTGCGCTTTACCGCCTGCTGTGTTGTGTTGAAAACTGATGGCTTGCACATGTGCCTAACTATGCCTGTGTTTTTCACTCATCAAGATGGGTGACTATAATTTTTCAGAAAAATATTTGTGGGTTGCCTACAGAAAAGGGAAGCAAAAAGAAACTTATTTTATTAATACTCTCATTAGAATTTTGCAAGGGAATTAGGGAGTGTAGAGGCATGTGTGTTCTCCAAATATAGAGAGAAGTTGGAAAGGGGCAGTTTCCAGATGATGAAATGATTGTTCAGAGAATACATAGAACTACTTTTTGGAATCTCTAGGGGACAGATTTATTAAAGATTCAAGGAGATTACTGGTGAATTCTGGGAGGAATTAAATCTTGTTTACCCACTTTTATTTTCTGATCATGTATCTGTCCTTTACTACGTAATTTTTAGGAATCTATGTAATAGTGCTTATTATATATTTTAGATACTTACCAGGGTCTAACTTAATCTCAGAATAAATGGGGGAAATTCAGAAATTCTCTTTAGTCTCCAGGGACATAGTGTGGGGTTTTGGAAAAGGCATGGACACTGGATTGAGACCCAAATGTGGTACTACTTCTACCAATTTCTGGATTCTTGTGCAAACGCTATAGCTGTGGTTCTCAATCTTGGCTGCGTTTTAGGAGAAAAAGTCAGTCAGTACCTTGACTCCATGTTGGACAAGTTGAAGCATAATCTTTGGGAATGGAACCTGAGCATAACCTGAAAAAGAAATCTGAGGAACCAGATCTCAGCTCCTGAGGAGCTTTGTAATATCATACAGTCACTCATCTGACTTGAACCTTCTTCCTGGTAGCATGGGCCACTGGCCCTCAGCACCACTTGGTGGCTTGTTAGAAATCAACACACATTTCAGTTGAAAAAGCAATGAGAACCCATAAAGATTCTAATTCAGGATGTCTGAGACAAGCCTGGGAATATGTGTTTTTTCAAACTTAGGTGTTTCTAGAGTGCTTAACTTTCTGTTGTAATGGATGCTCTTACCTGGAAGTTATCTGGAGGATTAAATAAAAATACTTAGGTGGACTGTTACTCATTTATTCATGAAGTTAACCAACATTTCCTGAGTGCCTATGATGTTCCAAGTCCTGTAACAGAGATGCATGCGGGACCTGATGTGGGTGACACACAGGGCTGAAATTGGCTTGGAAATAGCTACGTCTCAGTTCATAAATGCTTTTCGAAAATTATTCATTTGCTTGTCTCATGCATGTCACAGAAATTTTAACATAAAAGAACTTCACACAGATGATTTTTTAAATTCATAAAATGAGAGTTAAATATTTATTATGTACCCAAATCTTTATATTAGTGAATCTTTTTAGAAGAATAAAATACCTTTCTGGCCTTTAAGAAATGTAAATTCTAGGTGGATACTTAAAGCATATTAATCAAATAACCAAAGGATAATACCAGAATAAAATTATATAGATGAACTAATTATCCACTTTTTTAGGGATGATGGCCATTTTTGAGGAAAGTGGTATTAAGTCAGGTTTTTTGAAAACAAACACTCATATAGACAATTATGTGCAGGAAATTTATTGGGCAGCTTCTCTTGGGAACAATACATGTGAGAAAATGAGGAAAGAAAAGCAGAACTGAGTAGGGGGAGAGATTAAAATGAGGTGCATTTGTGCCAGATAACTCATCTCCCCACATAAGGAATTCTGACGTTGGACCAGCACTTCAGAGGTGTTCCCAGTTGAGACCAAGAGGCTAGGCCTTTCTTCCCTGCCTCAGCCAATACTGTATGTGAACTGCCTCCAAGAAAAGGGTGTAAACGTGGGTAAAGCAGCTCCCTTTGGCTGAGGGCAGCTCTCAAGTAAGTTCTCAACTTTGAGACACCAGCAGCCAATGCTCAAGGCAGCTGAGGGAATAAGGTCTTCAATTCTGCAGGGTGGAGTCTGAATAGTGAATCACATTTATTATAAAAACACTGGTCTGTTTAAACATACCCAGTGGTTCCCTCAACCTAACTTTCAGGTCACCTCTTAACATAGACCCATTCGATACATCAAGATTCATCCTTAGCACTCTGACTAAAATCTCTTCCACGAGCTAAACTGGCAAGCTAAACTCTTCCAGGAACATGCGTCAGATCTCTTATGCTAAGCTTTTTTTCTCCTCTGACCACTTGCCTGAACTCTCCTTGTTCATCTTTCCTCACCGTGCTTGGCCAACTCATTAGTTTAGCACTGACTTAAGTACCATTGTTCTTAAGAAAACAACTAAGATGGGTTTCTCAAATTTGAATGTGCTTATAAATCCCAAGATCTGGGAATCTGCTAAAATGCCGATTCTGGTGCAGTAGGTTTGGATTGGAGTCTAAGGGTCTGCATTTCTAAAAAAGTGACCACGTTGGTGGTCAATGAAGAGATCCACCTTACCTGTGCTTTAATAGCCCTTTTATCTACAGCATCTCTTATTGTTTGCGACTTATACTTTTGTAGAGTGCCATTATTTTGTATTAATAGAAATTAATTCTTTAATTAAACCATATGCTCTTTTATAGTAATTGCATCTGATATTTTAATACATTTCTCACAGCACTTAACATAGTGCTGGTGTGTATTAGGAACACTGTATATATGTGTTGGTTGATTTTGTAAGAGAGGACTAACATGTAGTTAGTGATTTTTCAAGTTGAGCAAGTGAGTTTTCAGGGTTTTGCAGTATTATGATCCTGAATGAGAACCGCTACTAGCAGTGACCTTTTCTGAGTACCAGTAAAGCTGTCCTGATTCTGTTCCTCCCTGACACAAAATAGCAAAAAGTTCTACATCCCTACTGAGGACTTTTGGAATATTTCTTTGGCTGTCTTGTTGAGCTGACCATATATCACATTAGATCAGGGAAAGATGCCATCTTTACAAATGCTCAAGGGCACAGAAAACAAAAATAATTGTAACTAAGACTCAGATGTTCTTAATTTCCCATATTATAAACCCAGCTTCTCCATTTCTTCTAACTTCCAAAAAGCAGTGAGATAATGCATCCAATGATACGTTTCAATAGTCCTTCCCTGTTTTTTTTTTGAGATGCAAGCACGTTATTTCTGAAGAGCATCAATGGAAGAACAGTTTCAAATCTATTTCCAGGTAATACTTGACACTAACGTTTGATTGATAGCTATAACCAAGTGTCTATTCTAATTATCTTACTCTGATTAATTCCATCTCCCCATTTAAGTCCCTATTTACCATCCATATACTCTTATTATTTTATTGCCTTACTCTTGGTAAAAACATAGACTAGGAACTGTAGTTCTTTCCTTTGCTTATTTTAAATAAATTAATCAGAATGGGTAATTGCATAACCTGTAAATTACGCATGTTGGGGATAAACATGTTGAAACTTCTCATTAGATGATTGTAAATGGTGAGTTTCTTGCTGAAGCTGTGTTCATTAATGATGCAGAGCATCATAACTGACTGGCTTGGGCCATTGTCCAGGTGGATGTTTTGCTTTTGTGATCATTATAATTTTGAATGTATTGGTATAAAGCTATTGGTATGCAAACTATGAAGGAATTCTAAAGATGTTTTTCAGTGTGCTTCAAGTTCTTTGGGAAGCCAGGAGATTTAATACTAAATATTTGATGAGGTACAATTATTTGAAAGAACTCTAATAAGCCCTTTTAGTCAAAGACTACAGAATTGTGATGAGTATTTCTTGTTACTGGTTGACAGCATATATATACTCATAAATTCGTTATTTTGTTGGAAACTTGAGTAGCAAGCATAGCTGTGCATATTGATGTTATTATACAAATCAAATATGTTTAAAGAGACTGGGTTAGCAGAGTCTCAATATTTAAAGGCTATGGTTGACTTTTTCTCTCGGTCTTAATTTCTGTATCTCTTTATAATTGATTAATGTTCATTGGTAGAGTAAGTATGAATAATTTATAATTCACATGGCTGCTGGCTTATTAATTGTTTAATTTCAGAGAAAGTAACTATATATTAAGGGAATTCAAGTTGTCACTCTGAGCGGCCAAATGAATTTATACACTTTGTTGCTGCATAGTCCAGAAATAGTGTATCAGACGTACACTCTGTATTTCCTACAGTGCTTAAAAAGAAGAATATTAATGAAATGTTGAAGAGATTTTTAAAAGTAAAAAGGAGCAAATGTCTTGGCATGGCTGAGAACTGTGTGCTCTGGGGTTCCCCCCAGCCCTGCTTTAAACATTTTACTCTGCTTCAGTGATTCTTTGTAATATGCTAACCATAAAATGCAGTTAATTGATGAGTGATGCTTATTCTTTAGAAGAAAACATAATTAAATATAGAAAAGAAAGTTGTAATTAACTTTAGATATGTTACAATTTCTTTGGAATTTGAGCAAATTGATTTTAATCTTGTGAAATTAAAATAAAAGACATAATATGTAATAAATTTCCTTCCTTTAGCAACATGCATACAAAGACATTGCTGTCTTGGAAAAATACATATTATTCGCATCATAACTGGTAATAAGTTCATTGGTCTCTACATTTATTGATGAAAACCAAAGGCTGGTATAAATTGTATTTAAAATAAATGTTGACCATCTTCCTTTGGTACAATATTTTCAAATAAATCTAAAAGATGAAATCAGCATTAAAATGATCTTCAACGAAGTTGAAGAATACACACTTGAAACTTTTACCTTCCTAAAACATAACTTTTAATATTTTATGTTAAGGACAGGACTTCGAGAAATGGTCCATAGATTGGTTATGTCCATCTTTAAAATATTTTGGCTGTGTGACAAAAGTCAGTTTCACATTAGGGAGTGGGGGTAATGCTTTTCCCAAAGGTGAAGAGTGTTTGGTATGGGAGGGGAGAAAATAGAATGATTTTAATGATTTATCCTTTTCCTCATCTTTTTCATATATTTAGCCCAAATTATTTCACAGCCCTTGATGAGCTGCTACAGAGACCATAATTCTAAGCTGTGGAAGGGAGCCTTAGCTTAATGTTGGTACTTTGGTAAATATTCCTTTTTTCATGTTTTTCATGTTATTTCATGCTTTCACTTTAGAGAGTTGAGAAGAAAGAGGACCAGAGAATGCTATGTAATCTTACAAAATTAAGGGAGAAAGAACCAACTAATATGCATACACTGAGAAAGGAGGGATGAATAGCATATTAGTTATCTTGGTTGTGCATAAACAGGTCTCATGTTTCCTGGTAGCTGGTGAGCTCCTTAAGGGCATGATGGTCCATGTTTTATTTAGCTTTGTGTAATATAATTTTTGCATGAATAAAATATGCTTATGGGCTGACATTTGCTTAGATCTCCACAGTTTTATATCTAAATCATTTCTCCTTCACCTATTAGAGTCCCTGCCCCTTGCTTTGTTCTCCTATATTGAGGAATATCCTCAACTTCATGCATGTTCAGTGTCCTCTTACCCACATTAAGTTAAAAATTAAGGCATTCTTATTACTCTTTTGCTCAAGGCTAAACTTTGCATTGGTGTAATTGATTGCTTTCTCCGGAGTCTTGCTCTATCGTTTCTTTTCTCTCTCATTTTAAGGAATTTTTCCTCTCTTGTGGCTACTTCTTGGCTGAATAACAAGCTCACAGTTCAGCCATGATAAAACAATCAAGTGAAAAATATTAATAAAGCAACCTACTTTGAACAAGTACCCAACTTCATCTCTCCTCTTACTGGATCATTTGTGATACTTAAGAAAGTCATTACTCTGTCTCCATTTCCTTTCTTCACATTTGTTTCTCAATATATTGCAAACTGATTTTAACCTCACTGATGATCTGACAAAGATCACCCTTGATTTCTGGATTCTCAAATCCAATGGTTACTCTTTCAGCCCCATCTTCCTGGATCTCTGGCTGAACTTGGCATTTGATTCTCTTGTTTTTAGATTTCTTTTTAAATTATGAAAGAAGCTCAAACAAATTTTCCTCTTCCTTTTTTTTTTTTAAGCCAAGTGTATACTTTATTTGGCTGCTTTTTTGTGGGGTGTCTGCACATATGCTTTCTTCATTTTCTCAGTGATTTACAGTATATTTAGAATCTATTTCAGATTCTAATCTAGTTTTATTGGTATGAATTGCAGATACCTTCATCCAGGCAGATATGGGTTTTTCCTCAAAGAACTGGCCATTGAGTTTTTTTAGTTTCTCTATTTATTTTTTAAAATTTCTTTAATTTTTTTATGTCATAATTTTATTTTCTTTGATTTATCTTTTTTTAAAACTTTCAAGCTATGAACACTTATGTCATTAATGTTCAGTCTTTTTTCTTTTATGCATTTCTTTGCCAATATTATTATTTAAGGTTGTACATTTCCCTCTAAATAGCAATTGAGCTTCTTCTATTCTCTATGATGATTAACTTCACTGTTCTCTTTCTTAAAATTTCTTTTGCTATCTTTGTGCATTCCAAGTAATTTTTTCAGATTTATTTTCCAGTTAATTTTTTACTTTAGTTGCTTCTAGTAGGCTGTTTAAACCATTGACCAAGATTTTTTGTCAACATAACTCACATATTTTAATTTTTGAAAAACAGAACAATTCCTTTTCAAATATGCTTTTTCTTTTATACGGAATCTTGAGATGTTTCCTCTTTATGCTTTAACCACTTTAAAGATTTTTTACTTTATACAATACCTATCATACTGTTCTTTTTTCTGCAATTCTAGAGTCTAACTCTACTATCCATTGCATCTAGTAACTACCTTTCATTACTGAGTTTTTCCTCTTGCATTTTGTTATGTTAGCTTGCTTATCTTCAGTGAGGCTTTGTGTATGTGTGTGGTCATCTGGAGAATATATTTCTGTGGTATGGGCTTGTATTGTTTTTGTCATATGTCCCAGAAGGATGAGTAGCCTGTGTGGGAATTCCCATGCTATGCCATTCATATAAATTTAAATCCCAAGATCATTTAAGGTACAAACCTGTGATTAGCTTATTAAGATCTAGTTTCTTTGTTATATTCCTGTGCTATTGGGCAATTTTTTCTAGATTACTCCTTCAACGAGGATGAGGTATACTCAGAATCTAGACTTAATATATCTCATTTCCCTATCTGCCAAGATCCTATGGTTTCTTTCCTTTTACCACATGACCACTATATTTAAATGTCAACATTATTATACTAACAGGGCCAATGCCCCTGTAACCTGGGACAGAGAGAGTAGGAAGTTGTGTACTAAATGACCTGTTTTTTTGTTGTTGTTTCTTTAGGCAAATATGTTTATTGTTGATATTTTGAATGTCTTTTCTGTAATTAAAAAACTTGAGATATAATTGACATACAGTATATTAGTTTCAAGTGTGATCAATATTTATTGTGAAATGATCACCACAATAAGCCTAGTTAACATCCATTATCATACATAGTTATAGAATGTTTTTTTCTTGTGACGAGAATTTTTAAGATCTACTCTCTCAGCGACTTTCAAATATGCAATCCAGTATTATTGGCTATTTTCAGCATGCTGTAATTTCATCCTTAGGACTTTTTTGTTTTATAACAAGAAGTTTGTACCTTTTGATCCCCTTCACTCATCTGGCCCACCTCCCATCCCCTGACTCTAGCAACCACCAATCTCTTCTGCTCTGTGTATATATGAGCTTGGTGGGATGTTTGTTTGTTTTTTGTTTGTTTATTTTTCTTTGTTTTGTTTCTGAGATTTCACATATAAGTGAAATCATATAGTATTTGTCTTTCTCTGCCTCTCTGCCTGACTTATTTCACTTAGCATAATGCCCTTAACGTCCACCCACGTTGTTGCAAATGGCAGTAAATTACCTGGTTTTTACGTCACAATTTTACCTGGAGGTCTCACTCTTTACTTGCACTGGATCATGAAAAAAGTGATTCCTGTTAGTTAATCTCTCAGTGATGACTTGGTCACCCAAATGAACATCAGGTACTGTAATTGGCTTCAGATCTGTTTATAGGAGGTACAAATGCAGTTTTGGAAGGCATGGGACAAACTGCTGAAAGGGTACTGACTTTACAAGAGATCCTTGAGCTTTATTACTTGACAAAATTCCTTGATACTTTGTCTTTCAGCTATATGTGTCTCTCATTCAGGCGGCATTGCATTTATAGATGGGTAGTAGAGTAGTCTGAATAATGGCTCCAAAGATACCAAGTCCTAATCCCTGAAACCTGTAAATCTTATCTTATTTAGAAAAGATCTTGAGATGGGGAGATTGTTCTGAATTACTGAGTGGGTCCTGAATCACAAGTGCCCTTATAAGAAATAGGCAGAGGGAGATTTGACACACACAGAGGAAAAGGTGATGTGAAAATGGAGCAGAGAAAGATTTGAAGATTCTGATCTTGAAGATTCGAGTGATGCAGCCACAATCCAAGGAATGCTGGAAGCCACCAGAAGCTGGAAGAGGCAAGGAACATACTCTCTACAAATATGGCCTTGATGTCACCTTGATTTCAGACCAGTGATAGTGATTTTGGACTTCCAGCCTCCAGAACTATGAAGGAGAGATTGAAGCATCATCTCATGCCTGATGTCTTTGGATGTGGCCATATAATTCAAAGCACAAGCAGGAAATGGTAGTCAGTCCAGAATTGAGTAAAGGGCATAGGCTCCTCATCCAGGATATGTGAGTTTGAATCTCATCTCTTACTAGTTTTGTCACTCCTTCTATGTAAGTGTATTTATCTGTAAACTGGGGGAGAATAACAGCTACACCTATGCAATACAATAATATATAAGATGCTATGGAAAAACCCGAACGAACTTCTTGGCCAACCCAATAGTTACAATATCTCTTGTAGGAAGCGTTAGGAAGATTAATGTTGAGATAATTCATGCAAACTGAGCAACTAGTAGGCGCACAATAAATGCTAGCTAATATCGTTATCTTAGTCTCAACATACGGACAAGAGCATTGTTTTCTCAGGTTGCACTTATTTAACTATATTTATTCATTTGCACTTATTTTTTTAATAGGGCTTAAAAAGAATATCACTCAGTTTTTACATATTTTATACTATGTTGTTTGGAGATACTTTTCCCTAAATTTTGAATTCTTCAACAAATGATAGTGAAAACACTTTTACAAATATGACATCAGGTCACAATTTGTCCAAATTTATAATAATTAACTTCAGCCATTTTTATATAAACAAAACTATATTTCTTTATCTAGAGATAAATTCAGATCACAACCTGTGATGGGCTTTTAAACACAATCTCTAAAATATTAAATTTTCTGATTAAAATCCTCTTATTATGTTGAACGCACAACATAACATTGCAGGGGGCCGAAAAATGCAAAATAAATATTCCCAGAAAATAACTATTTTGGAGGAAGCTCTATAATGTTGAGCAAAACAAATAATTTCAGTTATATATATATATGAATATATATATATATAACAGAATACTGTAAAACAACTATACTTGAATAAAAAAAATGTTACAGAAACAATGAAAGTATCTGTCAAGAAGAAAATTTCCTTATTTATGCATGGCTGGCACATCGTAATAAAAAGGACAACTGGGAGAGTTTTTCAAGCTTTACGATGATGGCGTTTTCTAGTCACTAATGCTATTCTATGGAAGCTAGCCACATTAACTGAGAGGCACCTAGCATAGTCCTGGGTTATGGGTTATGGATTATGCAACAGCCAAACCAATCTTGCTGGAATATAGGGCTTATATAAAGGCATCCTAGGACATACATTTAAAGAAGTAGGTTCTGGCATGTTGAAAAAGTTTTGGGGTGAGAGTTAAATACATGGACTTTGGAATGTGCTAATCCTGGCTAGGAATCCTTTCTGCCACTCTCTGGCTTTATGACTTTAGGCCAATTATGTATATTCTTTTTTTTTTTTTTTTCTTGGGCCTCTCACTGTTGTGGCCTCTCCCGTTGCGGAGCACAGGCTCCGGACGCGCAGGCTCAGCGGCCATGGCTCATGGGCCCAGCTGCTCCGCGGCATGTGGGATCTTCCCGGACCGGGGCACGAATCCGTGTCCCCTGCATCGGCAGGTGGACTCTCAACCACTGCGCCACCAGGGGAGCCCCATGAAGTATTCTTAATAAATGTTTGGTAAACATGAGTTCATTCTTTCAGTCATAAACAAGGTTTATTAAATTATAATAAAGTAGTGGAGCTAATTAAATATATGGTAAACAAACAAACAGAAAGCAGTTACAAAAACATTCAAGAGCTTTGTTTATCGAGAAAACAAAATCTGATTATAAAGTAAATGATTCTGTTCAAAATAAGGTAAGAGTATATTTTTCCTACATGTTGGCAAATACCTGGGCACTTCATGGAATTTTTGTTTTCTTTTGGCTCCCTGGCACTGAATTCTCAATTATTCTTCCAGCCCATTACACATTTTATCTGAGTCGTACAGCCAAGTTGAACGAAGATACATTATTTTAGGTATGTTCTGAGAAAAATCTGTAAATCAGTTTGGCTAACATTTAAAAAAATTGATTTTCACAGTTATGTGCTAGATCACCAAAGCACTTTACATTTTCTCAAATACTCATTTAATGCAACAGAAGTTATTGTTTGTTCTATAAACTCTATCTCCAAAAGTTTTTGATTGTTATTACTGTAAATAGGGATTTGGTGGAGATACAGAATAAATCTGAGCTTTCTTCTTTCTTGTCTACAGCTTTAGGAGTGGAGAATGATGGCCTGATGACCCAGCCTGGGGGCTGGCTAGAATCCAGGTGGTATCCAGAGAGAAGCAATGTCAACAGTATATAGATTTGTGTTACCAGCACCGGGGAGTTCACCACAGAATTTTCCATCTTGCTGGCTGTGTCATACCACTTTCCTATTCTTTTAGGGTCAGAATTTCTCAGTTGCTTTTGCTGCCCATTGCACATAATATGTGTGCTTCAAGGCCAAGTTGGAATTACATACTTTTCCCTTCAGCTAACTTTAGAGAAAGATATATAAATTGTCTTGACTAATATTTAAAGACATTTATTCCCACATTTAGATATTTTTCGTAGGTCGTTTCTGCCCTTGTATTTTCCCTCCTACAAATAATACAAATTAATTTTATAATGAGATGGAAAGGTCAATATGTCTTTTTTTTACAAAGGTTTGCTATGCTTTTTCGACGTGTTCCAAAAAAAAAATAAATCCAACAACTTGCAAATTCTTTTACTATACCACATTATTTAATATTTTGTTTAAGAAAAGATAAGCTAACAGTACCAAAACTATTTTACTATATCAGAGTCTTTTCATTTTTTTCCTGCTTTGTTATGATGTCTATGAAGAAAATGAGTATCTAATGAAACATTATTTCACCGAAACCCAAGTCAGTCGGACGGGTGGACAGCCCAGTGGAGTCATCCTGTAACTCAGAGGTTTTGAAATAGAGCTTTAGAGCATCTTCAGATTGTCATGGGAAAAGGGGGGAGGATCTAAATTCATCATAAAAGAATTCTAAGGATTAAAAAATACATTTGGAAGGCCACTGATTTAGTAGACTGTACACCTGGGGAGATGAATACACTACAGTGCAGGCATACCTTGTTTTAAAATGCCAAATAGGCATGAATTTCTAAAATTAATGAAGTAACTTTTTCAAATCAAATCATATTTTAATACCATGTGTCATTTCAAAGAAGTTTTTGATAGTCTTTTTTAGAATTAAAAAAATAGATTATTTGAAGATAACTTTTTATGGATTTTCAAGTAATTGAGTTGTGTAAATCAGTGAACTTCTGTTAACTAATGGACCGTTTGCTGAGTTCCAAATTGATTTTTTTTCTCATTGAGATGAGATACTATATCTAGATCATCTTCTGTATTTTTAAATCCTTATTTGAAGCTACTGTTATCTATGGGATGATTATACTTCATCAAACTATTTTTAAAAAGAAACTCCCAAAAATTGGCTAATAACATGCTTATAAGGAGTACTTTTAATGTGAAAGCAAATAAATAACTGTCTGTAAAGCCAAGTTTTATCATTCAATGAAAATCTTCTAAGGATTTTGAAAATTGCAGCAAATGATAAAATGAATCAATGTTTTTAAAGATCATTTATAGAATTTTTAGCATCACAGCATAATATCTGTATATGAGAAACTGATAGGCTTCCCTTACAGCACTTTTTGCTGCCATGGGCATCTTCTGTCTCACCTCCCATCAATATTCTCCTAACGTGAAGAGCAAGGAGGTGAGTGACCCAGAGGGAAAGAGGCGACCTGGTGAGCTCTTCAGTCCTTGGAGCACCTGTTATCCATGGATTTCAAAGCACTTAATCCTATTTGATGGTCCTGTGAGTTAAGAAGTGTTTTACTACTTGGCTGTGAGCTTGTCATAGGTCTCTAGTACATTATTGGAAAATACAACCCCAAGGCTATTTTCCTGACTCCTGGGTCAATGTTCAGGTCAAGAGATGACACTTGAGCCTTGGCCGACAGAGGGATTGTGTGATGATGGTTAACACTGGTAGTAATTGATCTTGTTTCCTGTTTATCCATATGCACAAAGCCTGCAAAATTAAATATCCCCACATGGCATGATCCCTGTGGATGGATAATTATGAACTCCTCCCATGGAAATATGAAAAATTTAAGGAACACATGATTTTGCTATGAACAATAGAAGACAAAGAAAATAATTGAATAATTAAAAATGCCTTGAGATAAAATATAATTTGGGGGACCTACGTTAAGGCATAAACCACTTACGAGATATTTATAGACTATGACTTTGTAAAGCAACTTTGCATTTGACTGTATTTATTAGTGAATGGGAATTTATTTCCCTATATTGAATGAGAATTTCTTGGCAGGCAAACTGTGCACAAGCTACAATGAGCTTCAATGAAGTGCTTTCACATTCCCTTCCCACTGAGTTGAAAGCCTTCTTATGTTCTCTCAAGTGTGTTTCTTTCCCATGGAGGATGGCTTTGTTGAAAATTGCTTCCTCTTCTCTTGATTATTGAATCAGATATTATATTCAGGTCTTCAATACTTTATAGAATGTTGGCAAAAAGTGAAATATAATGAGTGTGATTCTTTCTTATATTTTGAAGGCTATGTAGATTCAGCTCTAAAGAATTTAGTGGGGCAAAGCCAGGATTGGAAGAGGGATATTATTTAACTGAATTTTCTCTTTCTTTACAACTGTTCCCTCCACCATTATGATACTCTTCCTTTCCAGCATTTTCTTTATATGTCAATAGCCAGACTCAGCCTTCAGCACCTCTATGTCTCTTTTGAGTATAACCATTTGCTCCGACCCAGAGGATTCAGGTACACCAAAGGTAATTTGCTATAATTCTGCCAAACGATGTCATAGTCTAGACTTTTATTTCCATTTTCTTCCTTCTTTATTCACCATTGATATTAACCTGGCCTTAGAATGTTGTTAATCTACTAAGAAGAAAAAATCAGAATGAAGTTAAAACACCCAAGATGAATATAAAAATGTGTTACCTTTTTCACACTTCAATTCAAAATGTTAAAGGATTGAAAAAGTCCTTAACTTTTAATATACTTCAGCTTTGCCACTTCATAATTTTACTGTAGATCATAAAAAATATGGACTAAATCTCATCACAGTTATACTCTAATATTTTTGCCTTTTTGGGTAGGCATCCTATAATCATTTCACTCTATCCATTCATGAACAGTTGAGTATAGTTCTTAGGTCATAAACTCTGAAGCCAAGGTTTTTCATCTATAAAATGAAGATAGTGTTGTTGTGTTAAATGAGTTTATAAATATAGTGCTTGGCACACAGCAAAACTATGTAAGTGTTTTCTTCTATTGTTATTCATTCATTATCAAAGATTTATTGAGCTCTCACTATGTGCCATAATGGTGACTTTGTAATGCTAACAGTATTGGAGGTCAGATAGTAATTCAATAATCAAATAAATAGAATTCCAAATTGTGATAAGCATGCCAGTTAAAATGCAGGAAAGTAAGAAATACAGTTGATGGAAAATAAGATGGAAAAATATGGGAATTTGATTTCTTTTGGAGGGAATACTAAGTCTTCAGTGAAGAAGAAACATTTGAACTGAGATCTAAAGGGTTATAAGATTTCATCAGTTTAGAGTGGGAACACTGTTCTAGAAAGAGAACTTGTCAAAGTTAGAGAAGGGGTTGAAGGTCATGAGGATTTGAAGGAATTGAGAAGCCAAATTTGGGGATGCGTTGTCCATGTGGCTTTTCAAATCTCCTAGAGTGATGGCAGAAATTGTTATGAGTGAAGAAATTGTGTCAAGTGCCAAGATTTCAACAAATGTGATGGCTGGGCGATGGCACAGGGGGTGGGAGGAGAGGGTGGTGGCTGATGTGATTGTGAGAATAATATAGTAAAAACAGAATGAGCTTCAAAAAAGTAGAGTTTTGTTATAAAGGCATAAGGGAATGATTGTCTAGAGATATTTACATGAACAGTTCATAAAGAAAAAAGCAATTTTGTAACCACTTTTTAAAGAGAGTATGTTTTTCATGATTTTCTCATAATTTGTCATTAAAATACATTCTTTTGATTTTCACATAATTAAAGGTGGAATGTCAGTTTTGGCTTAAGGCCTAAAATGTCCTTTTAAAACTTGCCTGCTTTTGGAAATTTCAGTATTATTTCAAGAGCTTTGCTTTATACATAAACATAAATATACACACACACAAGAAATGTAGAAATTGTAAGTAGAAACACCATCATATAAATTATCAAATGATACCAGATATTTGATAGTATATTGATAGACTGTAAGTATTTAAAGATTAGGAAAATATGTTAGGGTAAACTATGTTTACTAGAATAATTAAAAAACACAGAGGAAAGATATGATGAACTAAGTGTGTGTTAAAATAGTTTCATACAACTTTATCCATGCTCCTACATTGGAAATGTGGCTTAATCACCCATAAGAAATTACCAGCTTCTCTGTTCGTGAAGCATGACATTTCAGTTGCACAGCCAATAAAAGAATTACATGAAGAGACTGAAATGATTTACTGTATGGAAAGCATCAAGACCAAGGTTACCGTGGTGAACTACCTTTCTGCACACTCAAGGTCAAGTGAGAGTGACCTATCAATGGGCAACCTTCTGTTGTAACCTAGTATGGAATTGCTGTTACAACTGTGAGTTGGTTTCCTTCTTAAATAATGATGACTGGACCTGGTACCATTATTTACCTATGTTAAATTTGAATTTGCAATTTAAAAACTGACATTATTGTTAGGAGATTATTAGAAGAGTATTGGTGTTTTTTAGAACCTCATAAATTGCAGCTGTGCACTGTAATCATTTCCAGAAAATGTGGGTAGGTTAGGAAATGTTTACACATTTTAAATATAACTTGAAAAAGAGTCCAGTTGTATTGTAGTTTTTAATGTTTAACCAGAATCATCTTTATTGTAAATCCTATCTTTATTCCATTGGGAGGGTGAGAGAGAAAGTATAAATATTGTATGCATATTATAAAATATTGTTATGTATAATTAATACTTTAAAATATGTCCAAAATTCTGGGAAGTTCATATATTGTTTTTTTTCAGATATGTTTTGTTGATGCATACAAATAAGACTATACTAATAAATGTCTCTTGAATTACACATGGTGTAAGAAAATGAAAGCCTTTGGGTTATGAATCTTGGATTTAAAGAGGCAATCATCAAATATTTAAGATGAAAATGCAGAAACACATGCTTGCTGTCATGTGCAAGTTTGGAGAATGTTATGACAAGGTTTTTAAAACATTCGTAGTTGGAGTATTTTTATGAAAATAATCATTAATTCAAACAGACATTCATATCTGGCAACCTACATTTTAATCGTGATTTTCTGGCTGCATGAGAAAATAGGTAAAGCCATGAAAGAATGGGTGAAATATATAGCAATCTTGTTTAAATTATACATTATAAGGCATACATATCTGTATGTTGTCATATTATGCATTAAATTTAATGCATAAATCAGATTGTTATAACTCTGATGTTGCCAAAAGGCACAAAATATGACAAACAGGAATAGGCATGTAGATATTATCATATTCAATAATTCAATGAGCATTTGTTTTATGTAAATTAACTTTCTTTAATAAAAATTATACTCATTTATTACACCACTTCCATAAGATAATTAAAAATGTCTTTTTTTCTGTAGAAAATCATTACAAAATGTGAATAATGCATTTGTTTAATATCTATATAAATAAGATCTTACCATCAGAATAGTTGCAGAAATAAAAGCATTATTGATTTCTGTAATAATTTTTATAATATTGCTATACTGCAATACTGAAGCTGCTAATCTTATTTTTGTGAAGAACTCTATGCATTAAAAACAGTGTTTAAACTTTTGAAAGTAAACAATCTTAGTTTTTGTAGGACCTGTTAATGTACAATTTGTAGAAAATATACTTTTGGGAGTAAACAGAAAGTACTTAGTGAGCAACTTAGCACAAAAGTTGAATTCCTCCTTTCAGTATTATATTCTCATAACGATTAAAATAATATTGAAACTCTTGGGTTTTATATGTAACTCTCCCAAAATCAGTGGGAGTCACACTGGGGATAAAGGATTTAATAAACTCCCAAATGGCTGACATAAAACGATAAGTAAGTTATAAAATACCACTTTAAATGACAACAAATTAGAATATTGCAAAATTCACTGCTTATATTTCTTGTGCAAAAATATGATGCAGCATTCTCTAATGGAAGGTATAGTTCTCGTCACTTTTGTTACATCATCATATTTTAATGGCTTATTTACATCATATTACTATATACATGCAACTTTATCATCTGAAGCATGCTACAGTTTCTGACTGAGCCCTGTAAATATTCATTTAAAAAAGTGGGCATGTCTTTTAGATGCTTAAAGTTTTACAATATTGTAATGACTGGATATGCTCATAAACTTTTCAACCTAGTTTAAACAAACTAGAATTCACCCTTAAGAAAAGGCTGATAAAGGTAGCTTGTAGAAAAACGAAGAAAATTCCACATAAACTTTAGCTAGCAAACTTAAGAATCAAAATACAGAGCATTTAAGGTACACTAATTAGCTGTATGTGTTTTATGTTAGCAATGGGAACTCTATAGAGCTGTTAGGTTGAACCACATGAAATTTCCAACATTTGAACTTTTTTTGGTTCAAAGAATGGTAGTTTCATATAGTTCAACATAAGATAATATGTATATTGCTCATGATCACATAAAATCCTTCCCCATATACACTGTACCTTTATATGACACACTGTTAATCAATGATTTGTGCAATCAACAAGTTCTTAAGGAATAGATTTCATGATGTACTAGAAAGGGAACTGAACTAGGAATTTATATTCTAGCCATGCCTCTACCACTCACTCACTGAACACTTTTAGGCCAGTCACATAATTTCTCTGAGTCTTGGTTTTCTTATTTGTAGTATGAAGATGTCACATAGACTGCTTCAGATCACAAGGAACAAAAACATAGCCAAGGTGGCTCAAACATAAGAGGCTGCTTAATCTCAGAGAGCAAGAAATCTGGAAAAGGTTCACAGTTGCTTCAGATACCCAACAATGTCATTAAAAGCCCAGATGTTTTGGTCTTTCCTCTCTATTTGATTCTCTGAGTGTTTTGGACTCAGTATCTCCTGCTCCGAATTGCCAGATGGTTATAGCAGCATGATTTCTTCACATAGCAATGTCCACAGGGCACATATCTGTGCATATTGTGACCTTTTATAAGAGCAAAGAAAACCTTTTCTAGAAGACTCTGCTAACATCACCTCAAATCTTATTGTCCAGAATTTTATTGCATGCCCATACCTAAACCAAACACAGGAGGAAAATATCATCTTTGTCCTGGATTAATTAAAGGGCAGTTTCCTTGAGTTCATGGATGCAGAGATGGTGAGCAATTCCTATAAAAATGTATAGAAAAAATTGGAAAGTAAAGAAATTAAATTTAAATATTTGTCTACAATCTGTAACAGAGTACTGACAAAATTGGGTACATAAAGGCAAAATGATACAGAAATAATTCATGTGTAAACATGTACAATAAATAAATGCAGTTATTTAAAAATACAGTTATTAATCATGGTAAGTAAAGAGTTGCATAATTGTATGTGATGATATGAGAATGTGGGAAAACTTTAAATTAATGAATAAGATATTTAGGAGAATAACGGGATTTCAAGAACATTTGGCTAAGTGCTGAATTTTCTGTAATTTTAAGAATTTTTTTAAAAGTTCTTGGATAAAACTTGAGTTGAATAAATGTCTAATAGTAAATTTAAAACTCATTGGGTTTACTGACTTTTGCTTTAAGAAACTAACTTCTACAGAAGTCCAAATCACAACTATCCTGAAGACGATATAATGAAAATACAACTGGACTTTTGACATATATTTCCAACAGCTTCAGAGATAAGAGTCTGTCAGCTGTGGGGAAATGTTTTTCTGAATTATATAAAAAAAAATAAAATGTAAATATATAAAATATTTAGGAATAGCATATTTAATATTTTAGGTTGTACCAGTGCAAAAGAAAAGCATGAGAAACAAAAATAATAAAGTGCATCAGTATTTTGATTAAAATTACAGTTTAATATAAATTTGCTTTAAAAAATGGAATGGGAGGGGCTTCCCTGGTGGTGCAGTGGTTGAGTCCGCCTGCCGATGCAGGGGACACGGGTTTGTGCCCCGGTCTGGGAAGATCCCACATGCCGCAGAGCTGCTGGGCCCGTGAGCCACGGCCGCTGAGCCTGCGCATCCGGAGCCTGTGCTCCGCAACGGCAGAGGCCACAAGAGTGAGAGGCCCGTGTACCGCAAAAAAAACAAAAACAAAAAAACCCCAAAAAACTACTGCAAAAGATCTTCTACAATTAAAGACATAAAGAAGGAACCAAAATCAGATCGTAGGAGGGGTGGACTTGCAATATAATCTTGTCTCATATCCCAAGTGGGAGACCCACAAATTAGAGAATAATTATATTTCAGAGGTTCTCCCACAGGAGTGAGAATTCTGACACCCAAGTTGGGCTCCCCAGCACAAGGGTCCTGCACCAGATGACCTCCCAGAGCGTTTAGCTTTGAAGGCCAGTGAGGCTTAATGTGGGGAATCTCGAAGGACTTAAAGAAATAGAGACTTCACTCTTAAAGGGCACACACAAAATTTCATGTGCACTAGGACCCAGGGTAAAAGCAATAATTTGATAGGAGCTGGAGCCTGACCTAGCTGCTGGTTTTGGAGAGTCTCCTGGAGATGTGGGCCATGGCTGTGGCTCACCCTGGGGACATAGACACTGGCGGCAGTCATAGTTGGGAGCTCATTCTACTGTGTGGAAACCAGTGCTCATCAGCACCATTGTGGGATCCTCCCTCAAGCTCATTAGCTCCAAGAGCTGACCCCACCCAACAGCCAGTGCTGGGACGCTGAGCTCAGGGCAAACAATTAACTGGGTGGGGACACAACCCCACCCATCGGCAGACAGGTTGTCTAAGGACTTCTTGAGACTACAGCTGCTTCTAGACACACCTCTACACATGGCCCTGTCCACCAAGACCTACCAGTGGGCAGGAATCAGCTCTGCCCTCCAGGAAGCCTGCACTAGCCTCTAGACAGCCTCACCCACCAGGGTACAGACATCAGATGCAAGAAAACCACAATCCTGCAGCCTGTGGATCCGGCCTGCACACAGCAGGCCAGACCCTACCCTGGTACCAACTGGGCCCCAGCACTGCCTGCTAGCAGGCCATCACAAGTTTTGGGACAACCCAGACCCCATACCAAGCTGTGTCAGGAACTGACCCCTACCACCAGTGATCTGACACCAGCTCTGTGATCCCTGGGTCCCGCATCCTCCAGGATGTTGCTCTGCCTGCCAGTAGTCTGGCGCTAACCCAGGACCTGGCTTCACCCACCAGTAGGGGGCAACAGCTTAAGAGTCTTCTAGACCCTGATTCTGCCCACCAGTGAGCCAGCACTAGTCCCAGGGCCCCCTGGGTTTCTTCAGTCAGCCATGTTATGACCAGGCCCTGCTAACCAGTAGCCAACAGGATTTACACAAGGCAGGGTCTGGCAACCAACCAGGCCAGGGGCCAACCAAATCTACCAGACCACCCACATAGTCAGCCCGTCACAAGAGAAGGACCCATGCAGCCCTCTTAGGGGGAAGCCCTAGAGAATATAGCTTGGATGATGAGAGCGGAGCACACTGCCAGGACTCATAGGACTTCTTCTACAGAAGGACACTTCTCCAAGGTCAAAAACCATAACTAACCTACCACATACATAAAAATACAAATAAAAACTTAGACAAAGTGAGGTAGCAGATGAATATTCCAGACAAAAAAACAAGCTAAAACCCAGAAGATGAACTAAGTGAAGTGGAAATAGGGGATCTACCCAAGAAAGAGTTCAGAATAATGATTGTAAAGATGATGAAAGAACTCAGGATGAGAATGGATGCACAGAGCACAAAGTTAGAAGTTTTTAACAAAGACTTAGGAAATATAAAGAGCAACCAAACAGAGATGAAGAATACAATAACTGAAATGAAAAATTCACTAGAAGGAATCAACAGTAGATTAAATGATACAGAGAAACAGATCAGTAAGCTGGAAGATAGAGTAGTGAAAATCACTGCCACTAAACAGAAAAAAGAATGAGAAGAAATGAGCACAGTTTAAGAGGCCTCTGGGACAACATCAAGTACACTAATACTTGCATTACAGGGGTCCCAGAAGGAGAAGAGAGAGAGAAAGGAGCTGAGAACACATTTGAAAATATAATAGCTGGAAACTTCCTTAACCTGAGAAAGGAAACAGTCACCCAGGTCCAGGAAGTGCAGAGAGTCCTATACAGGATGAACCCAAAGAGGAACACACCAAGACACATTGTAATTAAAATGACAAAAAATAAAGATAAAGAGAAAATATTAAAAGCAACAAGGGAAAATCAACAAATTACCAACAAGGAAACTCTCATAAGGCTATCAGCTGATCTTTTCAGCAGAAACTCTGTAGGACAGAAGGGAGTGGCACGGTATATTTAAAATGATGAAAGGGAAAAACCTACAACCAAAAATACTCTACCCAGCAAGGCTTTCCTTCAGATTTGATGGAGAGATCAAAAGATTTACAGACCAGCGATAGCTAAGGGTTCGGCACCACCAAACCAGCTTTACAACAAATATTAAAAGAACTTCTTTATGCAAAAAAAGAAATGGCCACAACTAGAAACAAGAAAATTATGAAAGGAAAAAGCTCACCAGTAAAGGCAAACATACAGTAAAGTTAAGAAATCATCCACACACAAAGCTAGTAGGGAGGTTAAAAGACAAAAGTAGTAAAATAAACTATATCCACAATAAGCAGTTAAGGGATACACAAAACAATTAGATGTAAAATACAATATCAAAAAAACGGAATAACTTTATTTTTAAGAGGTTATTTTGTAAGAAATGGTGCCTTTCAGGTGTTAATATCTGAAATACAGAAGGTAGGAGTATAAAATGAATTAAACAGCAAGGTTAGGGTTAGCCATTAGTTGCTTCTTTTATGCAATAACCAAAGGAGAAGCTCAACAGTCACATGGAATATAATTAAAGTTACTTTAAGTCAGCAGATTCCTATATTAGACATGGTTGGAGAACTTCAGTTACAATTGAATTGTTAAGAACAGTTTTTAGAATGCTCTGACTTCACTGACATATGGTATAGTTTCTTTACATCAAAATCTTTTTTTTTTTTTGTAAATAACGTACAAAGATTTTTAAATGTACTTTAAATTTTTAAAGCGTCATCTTGTTAAGAATAAATGTTAATTATCCATCTTAAAAGACAGCAGAGTATGCATAAGTCTAATCGACATAATCCACTTGTCATTTGAATCTGGTATTGTATAATTGAATGAATGTATGAATGAAATGAAATGAAACAAATGTCATTGTTTTATTCATTCATCCTACAGACATATATTGACTGCATGCTCTGAATGAATCATCTGACAATGTGTTGTGGGTAATACAAAGCAGAAAAAAGATGTTAAATAAAATAGATTTTTAAAAATACCCATATAAGACAGTATGGGGTAAATGCTGTATGGAATAAAGCAATGAATCCTAATACCACCCATGGGTAGATTTTACCTGTGATGAACTTTCAAGAGTCTAGAATAAAGAAAGTAAATTTGATTATCATGTGGTATACATGTTGGTGTAAAATTATAAACTGTTTATTTCAATCTGCAATTATGTTCCTTCTACATTTTTGTAGTTAAAATATCCTATCTTAAATAAAATTATGACTTTTAAAGTTATTCTTTCCTGATAAAATTAAATATTGCATATACCAGCCTCTGAATTTATTTTAATGACTTTTCGCAGTATGAAGTTTGAGAATTGGAACAACTGATACAGACCAAGAACTAAGGGACTGAGTATAGAAAATTCAGTTTGAATGAAATAATGAAATTACCGTGTGCAAAAGAAACTAGGAAATTTCCTATTTGCTATATCCTGCCCTCCTTTTCATATACTCAATTCTGGGAATAGACTATTCTTACATAAAATGCAGGCAAGAGATGTCCGTGCACGCTTGTATGCATGTTTCAGAGTAGAGTGGGGTAGGTGTGAAGAAGGTGTTGGCAATTAAATGTTTGGATTGCAAAATGCTACTCTTCATACAACACAAAGAGAAAGAACTGATATGGAAATAATTGAGTCTGTATTCTCAACATATTGGGAGTTAAATTTTCATAGAGAAGTATATATATATGATACATATATATATATATATAAAATCTGCTGTCATTTTATTGAATTAAGCATATGTTGAGATATCAAGATTTTTTTTTTTTTTTTGGTATGCGGGCCTTTCACTGCTGTGGCCTCTCCTGTTGCGGAGCGCAGGCTCAGCGACCATGGCTCACGGGTCCAGCCGCTCCACAGCATGTGGGATCTTCCTGGACCAGGGCACGAACCCGTGTCCCCTGCATCGGCAGGCAGACTCTCAACCACTGCGCCACCAGGGAAGCCCAAGATTTTTTTTTTAAGGGTAACATATGCTTAGTAAGAATGCTGGTTATGCCATGAAGCATAGGTACAACAGGCCCATTCTTCTTAAAAAGCTTCACTTGATGTATTAGCTGAGACAGCACCATAAAGTAATCTGTGCAGTCGCTGCATACTGCCTGAGAATATTTGGCTTTCTTAATTGATTAATGTAGCCTATATATATACATTTTTATTTTCAGTCTTAAGGGGAAAATATTTTTTTGGTGTTATTTGGACAATTCTCTTCTGAAAATGTCTCTTTGAGGGTACAAATGGAAACAATGTGAAACTGGACAGAGGGCTGGCATACTAATAATACAATTATTTATAAATAAATAATAAAGTTAGCATCATTAATTGCTATCAATTTGGTAACAACTTACTGTGTTTTGCAAACAAGAAATAGACATTCAGCAGCTTGTACAATGTCACATAGATAGAACATGGGTCCTGAGTAACTGACTTTAGCAAAAAGAAATCACACAGTCTAAATCTTCTTTTGAAAAAAAATGTAGTCTGTACTTGGAAATCTCTAAGATTCATTTTGAGGTTACAAAGGTTTCAATTCTTAGTTTTTGCTTCCAAAAGCTTTCTTTCCAATTTTCTTTGGAGATATGACCTTTTGCTCACCACGCAACAAAGTTAAGTAGGCTCATATTTTGCATGCTGATTTGAAATTCTAATTTCCATGTATTGCATCTGAAGGTAGAAGGGATACAAATGGTGAATGAGTTTGATCAAATTTCTGGATTGTTTACAGAACAGCGTCTAGGGAAATAAACTTTCATAGCCTGTGGGGCAATACATGTCAAAAATTAATACTTTAAAATAAGTTACAGCAAGAGTATTAAAGACCATTGTATATGTAGTTGGGAGAACAAAGCTCTACTTTGATTTTGTTGTAGAAAGAAGAAAAATAAATGTTTCCCTTCAGATTATAAGGATCAGTGAGTGGAGTGTGACATAGTACAAAGTGCAGAATAATTTTTATTTTTTATTTAACTTATTTATTTAAATTTATTTATATTTTATTTTGGGCTGCATTGGATCTTCATTGCTGCGCGTGAGCTTTCTCTAGTTGCAGCAAGCGGGGCTACTTTTTTCGATGTGGTGCACTGGCTTCTCAGTGCGGTGGCTTCTCTTATTGCGGTATGCAGGCCCTAGGCACACGGGCTTCAGTAATTGTGGCTTGTGGCCTCTAGAGCGCAGGCTTACTAGTTGTGGCGCACAGGCTTAGTTGCTCCGTTGGCATGTGGGATCTTCCGGGACCAAGGCTCCAACCTGTGTCCCCTGCACTGGTGAGCGGATTCTTAACCACTGTGTCACTAAGGAAGTCCTCCAGAAAGATTTTTAACCTGCAAGGTTTGCCTAGTTTCTCCTCTATGTAAATAAAGTTTCTCCTCTATGTAAATAAAGGAAGTCATTGAGGCAAATGGTTCGATGATATGGCAAAACTGTTATGGACCTTATTAGTCACATATCAGCTGGTGTTCTACCAGCAGAGGAAACTGAAACCATGCTTCAAAATAATGTAAAGTACTACATATGATTGGGGCAAGGGAATCCCAGCAGATGATGTGTATAGAACTACATACATTTTCCTTAAATATTTCCTCTACATTACCTCTAAAAATCGTGGTCTGTTTTTGGAAGTGTGTGTGTGTGTGTGTGCGTGCGCACACCCAAAGTCCCCAATAAAGGTAAGGTGAGGTAACTAAGAGGTAGAATAAAGAGGGGAGAGAAAAAGGAAGTATATTTTTGCTGTTTTTCCCATTTGTTTAATAGCAGGAAGTCAACACCTGCCAAAAAAGATCATTCTTTGAAAGAGGTTTAAGTAATTTTTATAATGTCAAGGTCTATAAGATGTCCATTTTGTGGTGTAAATGTAATGCCCGTGATTATTTAAACTTAGATCTCTATTTAACTGGATTTCTTATTTACCATATAGTCTCTTTTTACTATGATTTATGAATTCTAGAGTTTTGAAAGTTTTTTTTTTTTTTTTTTTTTGGCGGTACGCGGGCCTCTCACTGTTGTGGCCTCTCCCGTCGTGGAGCACAGGCTCCGGACGTGCAGGCCCAGTGGCCATGGCTCACGGGCCCAGCCGCTCCGCGGCATGTGGGATCTTCGCGGACCGGGGCACGAACCCGTGTCTCCTGCATCGGCAGGCGGACTCTCAACCACTGCGCCACCAGGGAAACCCCGAGTTTTGATTTATCTTTCTGCTGAAAAAATATTTATGATCCATTAGCTTTTTTCTTCTTTTTATCTTTGGATTTATCTGTGCTCTATTCACTGGACTCTAGGTTCTTCTCTATTTGAGAATATCTATCCACCACCTTTGGACTTGAAGGTCAACTTCGGAAGGCATGAAATTCTTTGTTCACACTTTCTCTCTGAACTTGGGTGTCCTCATGCTCTTCTACATTGTGGCACTCCCTGGATGCTGCTGTGGAGACATCTGGCACCCAATTCATCTTTTCCTCTTGTGGATGACTTTCTCTTACTGTCTGGATGTCTAGATGAGTCTTTATTCTTGAAGCTTGATGACTTCGAGAAGATATGCCTTGATAAGAGTAACCTGTATCAATTTTTCCTGGACTTGGTCCACTTCTCAGGGCAAATTCAAGTTCTTCTTTATTTCAGAAAAATGTATTCTCATATATAATTAAATGTATATATCAAACTGTATGTGTTTTCTTATTTAGAGACACCCAGAATGCATATTTGGGTTTCCTTTTTCTGACTTCTATATATGTAATCTTCATAATTATAGTTTTCAACGAAGGCTGTATGGAAAATGTTATACTGAAAACTATGTCTCTGCTTATATTAGGGCAATCTTTCCAGCTACACACTGGATCATGTTACTTGCTCACTCATTAGCTTCCAACAGCTCACCACCCTCCTTGGGATAGATCTGAAATTTTTAACACAAACCCGGCATCTCCTTTTCTAGGCTTATCTCACAATGTTCTCTGCAAGATAGCTACACAAGTCCCATTACTTATGGATGCTCACATATGCTATGATTCTTTTTCTTTGGTCTCTGAATATTTACAACTTATATCAGATACACTTTTCCTGTTTCAAGTTTCAGTATAATTTTTATTTTGAGAAATTTTTAAAAGCACAGCAACTTCAGAAACAATATGGTGTTTGCATTCTTCACACAGAATTAGCTATTTCATCATACTGCTTAAATATTGCTTTAATAGATAAAATAAAAATTACAGACAAAGATGATACTCCATTTTTCCTCAGTCACACACCAGTCTGATACCCCGCCTTCCTTCTTTCTTTCCGATTTGCATGCATCCTTGATAATTAATTTGGTTTGCATCCTCTCAGCCCTTTAAATGTGTGTGTGTGTGTGTGTGTGTGTGTGTGTGTGTGTGTGTAACCAAGGATACATGCAGTAGTGCTTTGCTTTATAAAAATTAAATAAATGATATCTAATTATATAAAACCCTGCAAATTACTTTATTAAATCAAATTATGTTTTTGAGATTTACTGATAATATCTTATTTCTCTTTAACTTTTATTTTATTTATTTATTTTTAAACCTGTTTAAAATCTGGGGAAACTACATTTAGGTCTCAAAATGCTTAATATCATTATAATAAACTTTAGTTGGCCACTTTACCATCACTACAGGAGTCTATTAAAATAAACGATTTACTCTTTTAAATGACTCCCCTTCATCTCTGAAAAAGTACTTTAAGAACAGTAGAATATATCTAAGACTATCACCTGTACATTGTTTCTTAAAATTTTAACTTAAAATGAAGTTTATTTTTCACGTAAAAGAAGATTTAAAATCACTGAAAGCAAAATTGAAACCAAATTTTAGAACTTAGGGAGGAAATGGTTAAATTAACAGATAAACTCCTTTTTAATAATTTCTTCTGGTTTTTTGTTTTGTCTTATTTAATTGTGTTCCACTGAAGATTCATCTGGGTGTATGTGTGAAGAAATAGAAATTATTTTTGCAATTGCAGAGACCTGCATGTATGCGATACACACCCTTACTGAGTTTGTACATTATTTCTGCAGTGAGAAAAGAGTGAGCTCAAGTCATATCTAATTAAAAATGAAACTCCCCAAAGAAATATGCATAGTATTAAATTCTAGTTTTTCATAAGTGTAATGAAAATTAAATAACTAAATTAGTATATACACTCTGGATTTCATCTACCCAACAAAATAATTGTTTTTCTCTTTATTACTTTAGTAATCAGTCTCTAGTAAGCGACTGACCTACTATATCAATGAAGTATATACTTGAAGTTTTATTTTTTCTGCAATGAACTGTTGTGGTTTTATGCTAACTCAGTGCCCCTCACCTACTCTGTCCAATGAAGATATTGATGTTGAGGGAAAATTTGGAAGATTCCAGTACCAGTATCAGTTGTCACATCCACAAGGCTTTCAGGTAGCTAGTAAAGTGAATTCCTCCAAGCACTGCAACAGGGTCTTTACTTCTCAGTACCCCTAGGATAAGAACTCTATTGTCAGAATCACATCTTCTATTTGCATGCTCTATTATCCTAAGATAGTAGTTTGGTCAATGTAGAGATTAGGGGTACCATGTTTATTGTTTTGCAGCTTTTATCTATAGGTTTAATATCTTTTATTCAATGGCTTAGACCAGAGTTTCTCAGCCTTAGCACTGTTGCTATTTTGGACTGGATAATACTTTGTTGTAGGTGTTGGGAAAGGAAAGGGGATTGTCCTGTGTTTAATAGGATGTTTATCAGAGTCTCTGACTTTACTCACTAGATACCAGTAACACCTCCTCACTCCCAGTCATGACCAACAAAATGTCTTTGGACATTACCCAATGACTCTTGGAAAGGAAAGGGAGGCAATGGTGGGTCCAGTTGAGAACCACAGTCCTACACAGAACTACCGTCTTCTACTATCTCTAGACTTAGTCTTCCATGGTTGGACAAAATTCATATTTGGGATACACTTCAACTTGATCTTTGAGGCCAGGTTACTTGTATTGATTTAGGCTAAGTTTATATGCAGAAGTGTATCATTTTATTTTATATTTTATTTGAAATGAAAAAAAATGTGAAGTATATTTTTCTATTCTTGAGTCCAGCTTTCAAAAAGTTAAACTCTTTTAGCTGCTTCTTTTGGTATTTCCCTTCATAGTTCCAAAATCAGAAGAAGGGTGCTGCATACGATAGTACTAAAAATATATGGCTTTTGTTTCTTGGAAATAGTGGAGCAGTGAGAACACAACTGTTAGAGGTTGGAAATGTGGCCAGGGAATTCTTGCCTGTGATATATTGAAAGACAGATAAACAATGGACTACATAAGATCTAGAAAATATTGATAATGTTGCCTGTGGTCTCAAATATTTTTTATATAGAGAAGGTGAAATATAAGTAAGCCTATCTGTAAAGATTTCTCTGCATGCAGCTTGCAATATTAGCTGAGTGAGAGTCAGATATATTGGTATCTCAAATGTTTAAAAAGGAAAACAACAGCTGATGGATTCTGTTTCTCTAACTGAAGCAAGTGTATAGCTCAGCCAGTAATATGTGCTCAAAGATCATAGGGGTGGGGCTGACTTCTCATTCAAGCCTATTGTTTCACAAGAGTGGGAGATGGGCAGAATTCAGAGTCCAGTAAATAAAAGATCTAAGTTATTCAATTTATAAACTATTGACTATATCTAGAGGGAATATGGTCTGTGTTTACTTCAATACAGAACTGACCAGAAGCAAAGTGATTTAATTCCCATTAAGTTTTAGAGGCAATTAGATTGCCTGAGAAACCACAAGCTTGATTTACAGCAGCTGGCATCAGATCACCTCTAAAACAACCTCCAGACCTCCAAATTCCACAGCAGAAAAAGTGCTATAAAAATAGTGCAGCATCTAAGGGACACAGTGCAAGGCCAACCATAGTCAAGTTGCTGCTCAATAGACTAATCGAGAAACTTCCTCCACTGACAAGGAATAGTGCTTTGGTGATTCCTGTTAGCAGGATTTGAAAATGCTGTGGCTAACCTATTCTTCCATTTTTCAAACAGAAGTTTTAATTTTTGAAATCTTATTTCTACTTTACATAGACTGGTGAGTTGTCTTTTATGCTGGGACCATTGGTTCATGTGGAGCCATATCTAGACCTAAAGGAGAGGATTGCATATCATACTGGGATCCTGGATTTTGTTCTGAGTGCATTGACAGGATTGAATTTAGGAGCTGCTTCTCTTGAGAAGGGAGTTTGCACAGATAGTGAATACCCAAAAGAGAAAACAGGTTTCCAATGATCTCTCCAATATGATTTTTAACTTCTTTTTTAGTTTTAGGATCCTCAGGGTATAGCAGGGCATGTAACCACTAGAATAAACAGTTAATTCATCAGCCTCTCTTGCAGCTATGTTTGGCCATGTAACCAATTTTGATGTGTGCACTTTCTGGTATACACTTTTAAAGGGAAGATGCATCAGCTTTGTTTCTTCTTCCCCTGTTTTTCACTGGTTTGTTGTAGATGAGGTAGGAGACCATCTTATGCAAGGCAGATGATGACAGCATCCTATGGAGAGCAAGTACTAGATATAAGAAGTCTTAGGCCTTGTCAAATTTTCTGAACAAGTTAGATCAGTTCTGACTTTTTTTGTGTGTGTGTGGTACGCGGACCTCTCACTGTCGTGGCCACTCCTGTTGCGGAGCACAGGCTCTGGACGCGCAGGCTCAGTGGCCATGGCTCACGGGCCTAGCCGCTCCGCGGCATGTGGGATCTTCCCGGACCGGGGCACAAACCCGTGTCTCCTGCATCGGCAGGCGGACTTTCAACTACTAGGCCACCAGGGAAGCCCAGTTCTGACTTTTTTAAGGGAATAATCACATCCCTCTTGTTTAAATCACTGTTAATTTTCTGTCTCTGTCACATACATCTAAACCTTTGTCCTAATTAAAATATACCTGTCATATGCATGGATTTCTTCAGAATCTGTTGACCCTTGAATATCCATTCATATTTAAGGGCAAAGTACTAAAAACTTAACTGCCAGCTCCTTTTTTGGGGGGTGACCAAATGTAAGTAGCTGCACTTCAGATCAAGTAGATCATTTCAGTTAAAGAGGAATCTTAAATCTTCTGCCTAAGTTAGTAGTAGAGTATCAGTTAAACATTTGGCAGCCAGCTTTTTTTGAGTGGGTCCAAATAATGGGGCTGGGGAAGGGGTTCTTCATGCTTCTGCATGTATTATTTCACATAATCTTCCTATTTTCAGTTAAATGTCCTCTCTCTCTTCTTCTCAACTGAGACTAGTACTCCCCAATCCAGAGCCCCTCATTCAGTTTCTCCAGTTAGTACTTTTTCTCTCTTCTGATGTTTGAGGAATGGGTTTTTGTATTGTTACAGACAGTAGAACCTGTTCAAATAATCTTCTTGTTTTCAACCAAACCAGTATGTACATGTATCTTCAGAGGTGTCTGGTGCCTCTAATTCATGAATTCTTTTTAATGTCCTGTGACTAATTGGCTCACATTTTATTACTTTCTTGGAGACTCAGAGTTCAGTCAGAGAGCTAGAACAATGGGGAGATTATGTGTATTATATGTTTTATAGGATTTGTTACAGGAATTTGATCTTACACAATTGTGTGGACTGGTGAAGCTGTGTCGGCAAGGTTCTTGTCCATGTCTCTGATGCTGAAATGTGAAGTCCACAGGTAAGGCAGTCAAGAAGAAAAGATAGCTGCAAAGTAAGGGACAGTGAAAACAAGTTGGAAGTGACAAGCAGATCAGATTCACATGGAGAGACCAACATCTTGTCAGATATTTTTACCCCTTATCTTAGTAGTGTGTGTGTCCCACAGATTCTAGAACACTTTCTTATGGAGCTAAATACACACAACTAGCCCATAAATCAGAGAAACAGAAGGAGAAGCCAGAGGAATGCGGACCACCTGCAGACCTGGCCATTGTCTTGTGCCATGAGGTCAGCCAGTAGATAAGTGACAAAGTGGGTGAGGTACAAAATGGCTGCCACTTCACTTCTGCTCTGGATATCCCCCACAAGAATCTTTGTTATGACCCACCCTAATTAGAAACATAGCAAAAAAAGGGGGGAGCACTGGGAAATGTAGTTCAGTCTAGCCAAGTTGACAGATTACAAAAGAACCAAAGTAGATCAAGGAAAACTGAAGCTGAGGTCTTATTCCTCTAGTGCTTGTTAATCTCTATGGTCCTCTCCATCTCCAGATTAATTTTCCACCTCTCTCTGCCTTTTCTACAACACAGGAGGCTGATCACTATCAATTGCATCACACAGACTCCCTTGCATTTTGGCTTCTGTTTGGGGGTTTGGCCAAAAGGGGTTGCTGGCACGAGGAATGGACAGGCAATGTGAAAGGGTGGAGTAGATATTTCACACTCTCTTCATGTCTAGTTGTGATTCCTGCTGGGACTGAATTCCACAATGGCCACAACTGCACTCCAGAGGCTCCTCTTTCACATCTCCCATTTTTTCTAAGCTTCTGAAACACCATTTGTTCCTCTTGCCCTTCAGCCTAGGGCTAGTGATGATGTACCGCTGTCACGGGTCCCTTAGTGTCTCCTTAACACTTCTGTCACAGGTCTACATAGTCCCTTCAATAAGTTATCTTTAATTAAACCCTTTACAGTGTGTCAGGAACATGTCTCCATTTATTTTTTGTAATCCATTTGCATTTATTTCTTTATTTTATTGGTTTTGGGGGAAGATATGTAAGTAAACATATGTCTATCTAGTCTAGAAATTTATTTAAAAACAATGTTCCTTAACAGTAAAAGGAGAATTTTGTGACAACTATAGATTTGAAATTTACAATGAAATTATTTTTTCTTTTCCCCAAAATAGGTGCTAATGAGGCATATCTATATTTTTACACTGATTCCAATTTCAGGATAGCTAATTGTTATAGTCTCACAGAGCTTCAAACTGCTGCTGCTTATGCATCCCTGTGTCTTCATACCTGTCTAACTAAATTGACCCCTAAATGGATCATACTCTTCTCACCAGAGAGAACTTAACGGTGGATCCTTGTTCATTTCTGAATATTGAGCAGCTAAATATTTAGTCAATGAATAAATGAATACATAGGATGGAAACCCCTCCATACTCTTTTTTTTTTTTCTATTTTAGGCTCCATTAGGATAGAATATCTCTATCTTTTGTCTTTGCTTCTTCCAGCATTTGACAGATTGCTTCATTTAGTAGGCCTTCAAGAAAGGTATGTTAGGTAAAGCAAAGGTCACAGTTTACAAAAGACTAAATGTCAGGGAACTGTAATAACATGGCAAAATTTTCTGAAACTCTTCTCTCTCCATTATGTGTGGCTTGAATTATAGCTATCCTATTCCAGCATTCTCCCTGATTCCTTTTAACTGTTCTCAAAGACAGTTTCCAAACTTCCTTTAGATTGTTACATGGTCTGGGCAAGTTGACCTCTACTTGATCATTTCCAAGGTGGATAGAATGATTTTGCGTAATTTGGACTTTTCAAAAATGTTTCTTGGAGAGAGTGAAAGATATGAAGACACTATTTTGTAGCTTAATAATAGTTGGCAATTTTTCTTCCACTTCTCCAAATCTTCCATTTTCTTTCATTCCAAATATTATTGAAAACATTTAAGCTCTCTTGAGTTTAATGAGAATTAGTGAATTAAATTTGGTTTCACTGAACTAAACAGACAGCATCTAGATCCCCTTTTCCTTTTTTTTTTTCTCTAATGAATATATCTGGTCTGTTTCATTTTTTCTATATGACAAGGTCAAAGTATCTCTTTCATTATTAAAATTTAGATTAATAGGATCTTTTGCATCTCTTTGATTATTAAAAGCCACAGACATAGTTGCTCCCCTTTATTTACAAAGGCAGATAGATGAATAATAATAATTTTTCATAATGATGGTATGAGGAAAATATAGAGGCAAGATTATGGGAATGAAGTAATAACAGATTAATAACTAAAATTTTAAGAGGGATTTGAGAAAACAAATTTATCAAAAATAAATTATCAAGTATAGGAGAGAGGTGATTCCTAAAGACATTTGTGCTACTGTTATCAGAAAAAGGAAAAGTTAGGTATTGAACAGGCACAATAAAAAATGTCATACTTCACTTTTGAACAGTGCTGGCACATAATGGCCACTGCACACATATTTAATGAATAAAACTGGTAAAGATAGATATAGAGCACTTGACTTCAAAGAGTTTTGTTTATTGCTCAAGATTTACAATAGAATCTTTGTTGGTTAAATGGGAGAGGGGTATTTTAATACATGATTTGTTATATAAGCAGATGCATAGCTTGTTCTATTTTACATGAAAAATACTACTGTAATGAAAATTTTGCATCTATACTTTCTATATACTACGTAGTTTGCATTACATAGATTAATACTGCCTAACTTAAAAAAATCCAATTTACAGTGATCAATATAGCAATTATATATAAAGTCTCATATCCTAATAAGAGACATATACTGTTATTTACAGAATGGCTGCATAATATACCTCCTTAATATGCAGAAAGTGTAAATAAATGTGTATTCATCTGAAGATTAAATACAAGGGCTGCTGTGATTCTGAGATGTGAAGACTGTTCCTTGACACTTATAACTGCTGGGTAACTTTGAAGTGGAACTGGAACACAGGTAGAGAAACTCTAGGAGAGGTACCTTCCAAATAGTCTATTGGTACTCTTAAAATCTGATTGGTATTCATTTCCTTTATTCTTTCACAAAGCTTTGATGAATTTTTGTCATGACATTATGATGATGTGTAAGACTAGGTCAAACCATTTATAATATTTTAATAGGTTTTCTGATAACTTCACAGATAATATTGTTTGACCCATATGCCACTTTAGTCATCTTCCTGCCTAATGGTTCATCCAGAACCCAAATCCTGACTCACAAATAAACTGTATTTCTAAACCCTCACCCCTTTACTATTTCCCAACTTTTATTTTGGCTCTAGTAGCAAAATCATGATTATGGGGAAATCAGATCTGATAAGCATTATTGAAGTATAGGAACACATATATACTCTTTGAAAATGTGAAAATTTCCTGAATAATTCCAAAATTCCATCATGTTTCAGAATTTGTACATTTTTGCATGAAAATATTCTGTGTACTCAGTTTACATGTAAAACATGTTCAACCTGATAAGCCTTATTCTTTAGGTTCACAGGCTAAAATGAACATTGACAAGAATAGACTGAACAAAACATAAATTAATTACATGTGTGTTGAAAGCTCTATAGATTTGGAAAAGATGTTGCAGCATCACGCAGTTCATCCTCCTCTACTAAACACATATTTTCAGATGGATATCTCTATCATTTTTAAGCATTTCATTTATAACACCTCACTTTTAATAAAATTCTTTCCACTACCAATGTGCTTCTAAGTCCTCTTGATTTTTCTTTGAAAGTTTTCTCTGAGTAAACTTTCCCATTCTAGTTCTAACATTGTGCCCTCATATCATTGTTATCAGTCTTAGCTCTACTTCTCTACTCAAATTTATTACTTACTATGCTGAATCATGACTACTCCTCTCTGATTAGTCTGGTCTTCTAAAGATCATGGCAACATTGTACCGTTAATATTGTCTATCTTTTCCAACTGCCACAGCCCCAGATCATCTCTCTCCAACATTCTGTAGCCCAGGTAGCCTTCAAGGATCAAGTTAGGTTACATTTCTTCCTGGAGGCCTTCTGCACTATTCTACACAAGATCATTCTCTCCTCGCTCTAAGGGTAGCCTTCCACAAAGTCTAGAAAAAGACTCTCTTTTATTATAAATTATTTCTTCATTGTTGCATATATATTAGAAAAGAATGCAAACTTCTTGAGAATGGTCAATTTATGATGCTTCTATATTCTTTTTCCACAACCCAGGTATCATTTGAAATACAGAATTTTGAGATCCAGCTAGTTAAAATATAAGAAAGTACCATTCACAAAATTACTGTATTATAGAACACCAGGTTTGGAAGAAGAGTTAGAAATTTGGGGGTTTTCTTTCTTTCCGTAAAATTCCATCAAGTATTATGCCAAGAGGCATAGAGGTCAAATATAGGTATTTTTACTTCCAGACAAAAAGTATTCCTGAATTCCATCTATTTTGACCTAGAAAAGTTAAATTATGTAACACAGAAAATGAAAGTTTTAGTTTGTTTCTTAAATCTAGAGTTTGGATCTTAGACTAAGCCCTAAACAGTCAAACATCTTCCTTTAAGGACTTTGTATAAATCCTCTTAGCTCTCCAGAGGCTCATGAGAGATTCAGAAGAAAGCAAATCTCAAAAACTGTGAGGCCTTCCAAATTTCAGGAATGAAGGCAAGGAGGAGTCATTAAAAGCATTTGAACAGATCAGTAACAGGATGTGACTGATATTTAGGATGATTATCATACCCAGAGTATTAGAGGTCCATTGGCAGGTTAAAGAGTGCAACAAGTAAGAAGAGATTGGTAGGTAAACCAGAAAATAAAAAGTAGGGCTTAATTAAAGAGCTGTTATAAAACAAGAAGCAAGAGAATTTTGTTACTACTTTCATCTGAGGAGAATAGGTAGGAGTAGAAGATAAATTGCATGAATCCTTGATTCCAATACTCTGAGGTTTTAAATCTAATTTGGGAAATGATTATATGATGTCACTGGAAAAATAGAGGCAGGTTTAATCTTGAGTCACCAAAGCAATTAATATTATTTAGTTTTTATTTTAAGTACACAGTTTACTGAAAAAGTATCTATTATATTGAATACACATTTTTTTCCCAAAGAAATGCCAATGCCTGCCAATCAATTCAAAAAATGAAGTATGAATGAGTCAGATGAAAGTTAAGTTTCAGTGTTCACATTTTCTCTGGAATCCAGCTGTTTAAACATTATATTCAGAAAGAGTTATTGTGACTTGCTGATTAAATAGGTTAGATCACTATCTAGTCTATGTCTTATGTGGTATACCCTAATGTTTCATAAGCAGTAAAATAATATTCCAATAAATGTGAAAGTTCTCTGTAAGAAAAAATCAATTTAAAAATATATAATCTGTTTATGACACTAGGTAAGGCTAATGAAAACCAAATTTAAAGTGCTAAAATGCATTCTCTGTCCATCCCCATTACAAGAAGAAACACTTTGCTTTATTCACATATTAATAATCAATGATAATAATGTAGCTTTATATTGATGACACATATATAAACTGCAAGCCTAAAGTATTTGTAAATGATTAAGATTTAAAGGCAATTTAATATCGATGTTTAGAAATGGAAACCTGAAAGATATCTAGCCCTTAACTTTGATTTCAGCTCTAAGCCTAACTGCTAATAAAATAAATTGATTGGCAAGAAAGAAGAACTGGAATTATTCCTATAATTTTTCTTCCTGGGAGGGAGGTAAAGCAAAATTTACCTCAATTCTGTGGGAATGTATGTAGTAGATAATAAGTGCCGCAAGTTTACTATTTATATCAGAAATTTTAGTTGATAATATGTAATCAAGAAAGCAAAATTAAAAAAAAACTTGATAAAACTTCAAAGTTTATGTAAAACAAAGTTAAAAATAAAATGAGATGAATGGTTATATATTTTTCTGTGCATTTTTCAACTACATAGAACACTTTCTATAAATCTTATTATTCTGATTTGCCATAGAATCATGTTAGAAGTGAGACTGACAATGGAATCTCTAGATATGGTCTGTGATAGCCCCTCATTCATTATAGAATAAAATATTAATAATTTAGCTTTGAATAAAAAAATGAAGAATTTAGCTTCAGATTTACCAACTGGATCAAATTTGAATAATTTTAATGCCTTTATATGCCAGTTTGGCAATAAACTTTTTGTAGGAACTGAAATTATTATGTAATAACTAAATTTCACATAATACTAGTTGTATTATTACTATTATAACAGTTAAATTATTTTCCTCATGAAAATCTCCAAGTATTTTAAGTATTACTGTATTATTGCAGATTTTATGCATATTTTAAAATAATCTCTTAAGAAGAGATCCTAAAAATTAGAGAAACTTGGATCCATCTGCACACTAGATGGACTATAATGGTATAGAATAATGTATTTTAAGAGTTATAAAGCTATAGCCATGTGTTTAATACCAATGCTCATAACCTATTAACAGTTAATATGTTAATCCAGGGGGAACATGTAAATAAGATTATTGTACTTTTGGTCATGCTCAATGTCTCTAACCACTTGTCAGAAATATTAAAATGTAACTTGGTTATTGCACAAGGAAAATAAAGTAAAATATTAGAGTAATTCAGTTTGAAATAACTTTTAGCTTTCTTTTCACTTGGTAGAATCATTTTCATCTTAAAGTTCCAGTTGAAAGTTCTGCTTCTCATTGATTTACTTCAGTAGTTATGTTCTTTTCAACTCAATTTTTCCTCATGCTCCCTGGTATAGTTTGCAATGATTATATATATGTTTTCTGAACACACACACACACACACACACACACACAATTTGAAGCTTACACATTATTTTATTCATGAGCATATTGTAACCAGTTGTGGCAAGAACTCTATGATTATCTCTTCCAATGAGTCCTTGAATGGCAGTAGGATCTGTCACTTACTGGTTGAGGAATTTAAGGACTAACTAGGGAACTCTACGTTATTTCTTCCCTGAAATAAAACCATGCAAGTCTCATGTTAAGATGACTGCATTACAGAATAAAAGAGACCTTGATTCTTGAGCCACTGGAATGGGAGATCTCCACCAACCCACACTGGGTTTGCATGAGTAAGAAATATATTTCTAATGTGTTAAGCTCTTGAAATGTGTAGGTTTCTCTTCATTAGAGTCCTCCTATACTTCTATATTCCTACTTTCTAACTACCTTTCTAAATTTTCAGCTTTTTATCGACCACATAGTAACTGCTTAAAGGATGTAAATAGTAAAAATAATAATAAAATAAATTATTCTTGGAAACCTTTGTTTAAAATTATTATTAGAATGAAATAATCATTCTTTATTTTTTTTCTATATTTTTTCTTCCAGTTTTATTTAGATATAATTGACATACGGTACTGTATAAGTTTTAAGGTGTACAGCATAATGATTTGACTTACATTATGAAATGATTATCTCAGTAAGTTTAGTGAACATCCATCATCTCATACAGACACAAAATAAAAGAAAAAGTTATTTTTTTCCTATGATGAGAACACAGGATTTACTCTCTTAACAACTTTCATGTAATAAAACACACACCCATGTTAATTATATTAATCATGTTTACATTACATCACTAGTACTTATGTCTTATAACTGTAAGTTTGTACATTTTGACCACCTTTGTCACAGTGTAAAGATATTGCATTATTATTGACATTTCCCACAATGTACATTTCACCCCCATGACTCATTTATTTTATTATAACTGGAAATTTGTACCTTTTAATTTTCCTCATCGATTTCACTCATCCTCCCTCTCCCCTCCCCTTTGGAAACCACCTGTTTTTCTATCTATGACTCTGTTTCTGCTTTGTTATGTTTGTTCATTTGTTTTGTTTTTGTTCATTTGTCTTGCTTTTTAGATTTCACATGTAAGTGAAATCATATGGTATTTGTCTTTCTCTGTCTTATTTCACTTAGACTATACTCTCTAGAGCCATCCATGTTGTCACAAACAGCAAGAGTTTATTCTTTTTTATTGCTGAGTAATAGTCCATTTATACCACATCTTTATCCATTCATCTATTTATGGGCACTTAGGTTGCTTCCATCTCTTGGCTATTGTGAGTAACGCTGCAATGAACGTAGAGGTGCATACATCTTTTGGAATTAGTGTTTCTGTTTTCTTTGGAAAAATACCCAGAAATGGAATTGCTGGATCGTACAGCAGTTCTATTTTTCATTTTTTGAGACACATTCGTACTATTTTCCACAGTGGCTTCATCAATTTACATTCCCATCAACAGTGCATGAGTGTTCCCTTTTCTCCACATCTTCGTCAACACTTTATTTGTTGTATTTTTGATAATAGCCATTCTGATATGTGTGAGGTGATATCTCATTGTGGTTTTGACTTGCACTTCCCTGATGATTAGTGGTATTGAGCATCTTTTCCTGTGCCTGTTTGCCATCTGTATGTCTTCTTTGGAAAAATGTCTATTGAGATCTTCTGCCCATGTTTTAATGGGGTTGTTTGACTTTTGATGTTGAGTTGTATGAGTTCTTTGTATAGTTGTTTTACAATGTTGTGTTAGTTTCTACTGTACAGCGAAGTGCCCTGTGCTATACAGCAGCTTCTCATTAGTTATCTATTTTATATGTATTAGTGTATATATGTCAATCCCAATCTCCTAATTCATCCCACTCCCTTTTCCCCTGGAAGTTCTGGTTTTATTTCTTCTATATTCTCACTGAAGTAGGAAGCAAAGTCATGAGCTGGGTATGAAGAAATTGGAATTTGGGGGTATGAGGAGAACAATTATCTAAGATAATACTAGATGAGAAAATAGTTTAGGGAAATATAACATTATTCATAAGAAGGCTTAATGGTTCTCTTAAATTTTGTTGTATTACAATGGACCAATAATCAGTATGATTGTGTGTGTTTTTTTTTTTCCCAGCCAGGTTTAGCTTCAGGGGTCCTGGGTAGAGTTGGTGGAAAGTTGGATTTAACCAGGTTTTTTTTGTTGCTGTTGTTTTGTTTTGTTTTTGTCAAGCAAGTGGAATGAGTTAAGAGAAAGGTTTATATAATAATTTACCATAAATCAAAGCTGGATAAATAGTAAAGAAAGGATGTAAGGGGAGTAAGCCACGTGAAAGTTTTTAGGATAAATGAGTTCTGATAAAGTCCAAACGTTGTGAGAGACAGGTGTTAGAAGGAGTGAGCTGGAAAGATAAAAATGGTAGTAGGGGGCTTCCCTGGTGGCGCAGTGGTTGAGAGTCTGCCTGCTGATGCAGGGCACATGGGTTCGTGCCCCGGTCCAGGAAGATCCCACATGCCGTGGAGTGGCTGGGCCCGTGAGCCATGGCCGCTGAGCCTGCACATCCAGAGCCTGTGCTCCGCAAATGGTAGTAGGAAGCAGGGTGTGTTAAATTGAGATAGAGAGTTTCCTGTTATTGATGTAGGATGGAGAACAAGATCATTTGATGAATGAGGTCAAGCAGTTGAGAGATCAGCGTATTGACTGCTACGGGGAACTTGAAATCACCAAGAATGAGAACAGATGTGAAATTGGAGAGACTATTAATGAGACAGGAGCTAAATTTTTTTTAAGAAAGGAGTGTTAGATGACTACAAAATCTAGGGATACTGGTATGGAAAGAGCAGTGAGGAACAAAAAAGACACCTGCTTCATTTCTAGGTCCTGAGGCAGCACTGGTATGGACAAAGAACATATTATTATTTTTTTTTTGCGGTACGCGGGTCTCTTACTGTTGTGGTCTCTCCCATTGAGGAGCACAGGCTCTGGATGCGCAGGCTCACTGGCCATGGCTCACGGGCCCAGCTGCTCTGTGGCATGTGGGATCCTCCCGGACCGGGGCACAAACCCGTGTCCCTTTTATCGGCAGGTGGACTCTCAACCACTGCGCCACCAGGGAAGCCCAAAGAACATATTATTTGAAAAGTTTCTTAGAAGCAGTGTCATGGGAGAGCCAAGTTTGATTTAAGTAGGAGATGGGGACTTTAATGAAAGTAGTTTGGTATAAACTTTAGAAGTTATTTTCTGATGATAAGCCCTGAAGTCCAGAGTGTTAAAATTTAGGAGATGGTCAGGGTTAGGAGATAAAGTCAGAAGGGACAGAGGCCACAGCTGAATGAGGACTTGTCCTGGGCTAAAAGGGATGTAAAAGGGCATGAATGCCATCTGTCTTGGCCTTCCAAAGTCAGTGATAGCAGGGCTGTGACTGCTGATGGGAGAGAAGAATGTGAGTGGGAATCAGTGAGGGGAAGGACAAGTATTGGGGGGCAGTCCAATTACTCCTGCTGACAAAGTCTTTGAGTCCTGCAGAGGAGAGACAGGGACAATTGGCTACCTCTTGCTGATGGTGGTATGCAGATGGGATTTATTCCAAGACTGTAGTCGCCCTCTCCTTTTTATCGTCATGAGCCCAAGTGCTTTGACAAACCAGCAAATCTCATTCATTCAGTAAAACTGAATGACTATTCTGAGAGACCAGAAGATTAAACTGTACCCATCAAACTTGTCTGAACTGTCTGTCTTATGTTACATCTCTAGCCCACCTCTTTCTATATTCAAGAGTAAAAATTCTACTAACCAGATAAGTAGAGCAAAAGTAGCAGAGACCAATCACTCTTTAGAAAATGTTTTTTTTGATGGAGTTTAGGAGTAGAAATGCAGAAGTAATTTTCAAACACAACACACCTGGAGAAGTGCTAAGCGTTATCATTCTTACTTTTCATTTCTATTTTAATTTAATATTATTTCTTTGTTCTTGTTTCTAGTCTGCTACAATCTTATTTTCCTTGTTCTAGTCTAATGTCTAGTTTAATGTTCTATTAATTTTCATTTATTTTCCCCATAATCATTCTGAGATTTTTCTGTTTCTTAAGATATACCCTCATTTAAAATAATTCGTCATCAAGCACTGATTATTTTTAGTTACTTTTTATTTTACCTATAGTAAAATCACTGTTCTTGAGATACAGTTGTATGAGTTTTGACCATTGCATAGAAACATGTAGATCATGCAACCATCAATATATAAGGCTGTCTCATCATTCCTAAAAATTCCTTCATGCTGCCCTTTGTATTAAACCTCTCCCCCACCCTTAACCCCTAGCAACCACTGATCTGTCTGTGTCCCTATAGCTTTGACTTTTCCAGAATGGAAATCTAATCAGAATGTCATTGGTCTTTATTCATGACAGAAATTACATTCATCCAATTATTCAAGGCAGACATTTGAGAAACGTCCTTAACAATTCTTTGGACTCCACATCTAATCAATTATTATGTCTTCCTTAATATTTCTGGAATTCTTTCTTCCACTTCAATGAGCTAGGAGAAATAAGAAAGGGAAGTTATTGGAGTTTTGTGTTTAATAAGTATGGTTTTGAAATTGATAGCCATTATTCTTTAGTTTTACTTAGGAATTTTTCTTAGGAGGCACTGTTTATAGATCTGTTTTGTAGGCTCATGTTGGTGTTAGGAGAAAGAGTTGAAAAGGTTTAGGATAGAAAAATGTAAATGTAGGCTGTAGCTTTCATTTGGAAAGGAGTGTGCAAAAGAAATAATTTGATAAAGTGAAAATATTTTCCTGGTATGGGAAAAGATCTTACGAACAGAGAATTGGTAAAATTGAAAATCTGGAGATAATCTAATCCCTTAGGATTTAAAACCAACAGATTAATTTTTCTGATTCCTCACCATTTTGTTTGTTTGTTTGTTTTGTTTTTTAGTTTTATTTTGTGGTATGCGGGCCTCTCACTGTTGTGGCCTCTCCCGTTGCGGAGCACAGGCTCCGACGCGCAGGCTCAGTGGCCATAGCTCACGCGTCTAGCTGCTCCGCGGCATGTGGGATCTTCCCGGACTGGGGCACGAACACGTGTCCCCTGCATCGGCAGGCAGACTCTCAACCACTGCGCCACCAGGGAAGCCCCTTCACCATTTATTATATGCTACCTTATTACTGGAGTATTCAACCTCTCCTTTACAAACGTGCTATTTTATATCTTTCTCTTGATTTGCCTTCTGAGAATGAAAATCAGACGTAGCCCAGGTAGCTATCTTTAACAATAACCGAAGTATGTTCTTTATTTTTAAACTTTAAAAATGTGACTAACATATACACTGAGAATAATTGAATCTTCATTCTGTAATGAGAATGGCTTACATTTTGCTACAATATTTATATCTGATATATTATAGTGGATAAGTTCCTCATTGAGAGATTGATGATAACTCTTTCCAATGCAGTGAAACTGGTTGCTCAAGGCCATGCTGCTTTATCCCCCATATGTTTAATGGAATGTTAGTGTGAATCTTACTATGATAATATGAGGGCCTCTTACAACTTTTTTTTTTAATACATCATTAATGTGTCAAGGTCTTGATCCTGAGAGCAATGAAATAGCAAAACAAACACACAAATAAAAATAAGCAAAAATAGGAATAACATATATATACACATAACGTTTCTTATATATGATTGATTCAATACTCATATTTATCATCAAATTTTACTAAATATGGGACTACATTGGCAAGTAAATGAACTGCCAAACCTGGAGGATAAAATCATTTTATTAGATGGAGTATTCAAAAGTAATGGAGATGATTGGTGTCACAGTGACTAATAAAAAAAGCCCTTTTTAAACAGGTGAAAGGACTTAGAGATAAGGACAATTTGTTAGATCTTGAAGGTGTGAGACTTCTAGAAAACTCTCAAATCCTGTAATGCTCAACTGGTGACAATTGCGAAGACTGCCTCTTTGCTTTCAGTATTTCCAGTTGAATTCCCCAATCTGTTTTAAACTTGACCATAGTCAACTCTGAAAGTTAAGCTGCCTGCTTCAACCAGTGCTTATACCTGACTCTTATCAGAGTCTTTGTCATTTACCTTTATCAGTCTTAGTTTGGTACCTTTGAAGTAATATCAACTCCTGCCATGGGCATCCACTCTACCACATACAAGTTTCCATTCTCTAGTATGAAATTAGTTCATTTATTAACTAAGTACAACATATTATTGTCTTGCATATCTTTCTTCTTTTTCACTGAATGTCAATTCCAGAACTGGTTGAATTAAGTTTCAGAATGAGATTTACTCTGAATGGTACAGCAGAAATAAATAGTAGAGCAAAATTGTTTGCTATGTATCACAAAATAATTTTTCTATCAACCGTTCTATCCTTTCAAATATAGTAGACCAGAGAAAAACTATTCCTGGAAGATGAATGACCTTAATGGTAGTTTTAGTGGCTCAAATCCAAGTTCTTCCACTAGCTCATTTTTGAACATATCAGTTATTAGCTTTTCCAGTTCTGATTTTATTCATTTTTAGATGACAGAATTGGTTTGGATTGATTGATGTCAAAGCATAGATAGCAACAGATTACTGTCTTTAAACAAAAATGTATACTGAAGTCAAATGTATAAAGTAAACCAGATCTTCTTTGGCTAAAGTATGGGGAAAGGGGTGAAAAGCTTGAGCCACCTGTTAGGAGCCTCTGTAGGAGTTCATTTGGAACACCACTGCTCTCCATGATATGTAGCGTTACTTGCACTTCTGACATTCCATGAGTCCAAATTTTATTGAGAGTATGTGAGGATTTAATTCAATGTGTCTTAGAATCTGAGTGTTATGGGTAGATAGGAATGGAAGAAAAGCAAGATTATTAAAGAGGTTTTTTACATTTACGTTTTTCTTTTAGCCCAGTGTGAGATTGGTTCCTCATTTATTTATGGATCAAAAAAGCAACTTATTACAGCACAGCTATTTGAGTCTTTGAACTTCCAAGTAAAACACTAACCCTAACCCTCAGTCAGCTGCTGGAACCTTTGAATAGGTGGTCTAGGAGAGAAAAGATCATCAGAGAGAAGAGTGAGAGATTGAATAGTGGGATAAAATTGTGAGCACTGACTACCTGCCTCATCCAACTCTGCAGTTCTCACCACAGCTATTGGTGACCAGGAAAGGAGTTCTCTCCTTTGATTTACCTATTTATTCTCCTATCAAGTATTAAACCTACTTATTTCAGTTCTGCTCACCAAACGCTCATTGAGGGCCTACTCTGTGGCAGTCACTCTGCCAGGTAGCAGAGATACAAAGATATATACCAGATACACTTAATCCTTTAAACAGGTTGTTTCAAATGCAGTTTAGAGAAATTGCAGGTGATGGGGCAGAGAGGGATTAAAAATTAGTCTGCTTTTTTTACACCCTTAAAATATTGGTTTAGAAAACAAGATAAAAAAAATCTGAGAAAAAGGTGATATGTAAATCTGTTTGTATTCAAGTGGTGCAATTGAGTTATCCCATTTTCTAATCTTTGAGAACTTAATTTCTGTATTTGTTTTATAGGGTATTGAGTTTCCTTTCTCACATCTATTATATTAGGAAAGAAATGAGAGATGAGTGGGCCAGATAGGAAGTAAAGAGGAGATAGCAAGTGTGTATATTAAAGGTTAATGGGAAAGAAGATAGAAGATTAAGTTAGAATTGAGAGGAAGTGTTAGTGAAGTACTGAGAAGGAAATTGAATGGGACTAACATAAGTTAAGGAAAAAAAGAAAAGAGAGACAGAGAACAACCACAAAACAAAAGAAATATAAGTACATATTTAAAGAATTTTTCAAAGGATAGATATTTAATAAAATTTTGTTTGTAGCCAATTTCAAATGCTACAGAAATTTTAAACTTTTAAATTCAGATACAATACCAACTGCTACTATGGAGGAGATATGATTTTGGGAAAGGCTGAAAAACAAGATGGTGTTATTTTACTGTAGAATGTAGCCTGTCTATACCTGGTGATATACTATTTAAATATATTATAGATAATTAAATATAAAGAGTTATGTAATATTCATATGATATATATTTAAAATATTACTCATCTAAAGTATGCAGAGAAAACGTTTCTATGTCCTTGCTCACACTATATACTAACGATGTGCTGTTGATCACCAGAAACAGCATGATTTAGTAATATAAATGCTTATTTCTGGTTTCAGTTTTTGCAATAGCTGTAATCTAGGAGTCTCTATACTCCTAAAACACAAAATTGAGAACAATCTAAAATTTTAAAAAAACAAAGCATAAAATAGATCTTCCACTCTGGGAAAAGTGTACAAGTGGGCTGTCTCTTAATTTCAACCAGCAATCCATATGGAGGGAATGTAACTGACTTAATTGTATTACACATATGAGGCATGAGGTAATGGTGCTTTTGATGGATGAATATAAAAGAAGACTGGAAAGTAGGTCTGTATCAGTGCATCTGCAGCATTACTCAGGGAACAAGAGGCCCTGAGGAAAGGAGCCAGTGCTCAGTTTGTAGCATCCCATTAGGCTGAGTGATATCATCCATTAACATACAGCTCCATTGCCTGGACAGCAAGTTCATTGTACAGAAAGCCTACTTCGAACTAATCTTGAGTTAGTTATTTAAGTTTTCTTTGCCTCAGTGTCCATATCTGTAAAATAGGGGTAATAATAGTAATAACTTCATGGAGTTGTTATGAAGATTATGTAAATTAGTAAATGTAAAATGCTTAGTGCCTGATACATAGTGTCAAATAAGAATTAGCGAGAATATACCCCATAAAAGCCTGGCTTTCCCCCCTCATCTAGTTTATTGATTTGTCTCCAACACCTACTATGTAACAGGTGGCCAACAATATTTGCTGAAAAAGCTGAAAGAATTTGATATGTTATGTTGCCTTTTAAATATGAGATCATGAAGCTCAGAAAATAATATTTTGGCCTCTTAGCATTAGTATACTTTATTAGAAATTAATAATTTAGTATTCTGTCATATGTTTTGGTCTCATAAGATTAGTTACATTGTATAAATAAACCAAGACCTGATCTCTCTTGAAAAATTGATAAAATACAGTTTCTGAACATATAAAAATAAGAAGTCTGCTGGACCAAGGCAATTAATATGATTGAGAGAACTTGTACTCTCAGATCCACAATTTACCATCTGTATGATTTTGGCTGTGACCTAATCTCTCACGCGTTTCCACATCTATAATGTTGGAATAGTAATCATACCTACCTTAGAGTGTTCTTTTTGAGAACAAAGTGATATAATTTATATATAATGCTTTGCAGAGTGTGTAATATATAGCAATCCTTAAAAAAAATTTCTCCCACCTGAATATTAATTTAGTTACTAACCCAATCAATATTTACTGAAATATTTGTCAGATATACAAATAAATAAATAAATAAATAAGGTTTCTATCTTCCAGGAACTTCCAGTGTAGTAATGTAGAGGGACAAATAAGAAGGCAATTACCAAATAGTGGAAGTGCTCTTATAGACAGATAACAAAGAATTTTAGGAGTTACAAAGAAATGGAACCTGAATCAACAACAGTGAGTGGGTTGGCGAAGGTAAAAGAAGTCTTCATAGAAGACCTGACTGAGCTTAGATTTGAAGCAAGAATAGGTTTAGAAACCAGATGGAATGAGGAACATTCCATCTAATCTTTGTGAAGATTAGATCAAATGATATATATCATACCTGGCACTGTACCTCACATATATAGCCCTTTGCTAAATGCTTCAATACCAAATGAATTAATTAGTTTATTAATCAATAAACATTAGTTTTACTATAATATATAATTTGAATACAGTGCTAAAATTTCAAAATGTATTGCTAGTCAAGTCATTTGTATGTAAATATAATAAGAAAACCTTTTATTGTATCTTCAACAATAAAAGGTTCTGGGATAATTCTACTAACAAGGAATCAGATTGTTGTATAGTCGTGATCACTCATTCACTCAACAAACTCGTATTGCATACCATGTCAAATGAGGCACAAGATTTTTAACCCTCCATTGAGTAGAATTTTTTAAATGACATTCAGTAGCAGAAGCATTTTACATATAACTGAGAACTATAAAGCAATTATTATACTCAATGACAAGACAATATTTTACCAAGCACCCTAAGAAGCAAAATACGGTGACAGCTCTCTTCCAGGTTTCTGATTTTGCCCTGGCTCAAAGGTTGCTAGAAATGGAATACAAGAATTATTAAGGCTCAATTTGCATTTCCAACAATTGGTAAACGACAATAATCCAATCTCTAAAGTCAAATTTAGTGTCTACATCTACAGAGTGCAGAAAATAATACCTTTCTTTCTCTCTTCTTGGAGTTTAGGGTGAGAATCCAAGAGATACACCCTATAACCTCTAAAGAATTATGCCAATATGTGTTATTGCTCTTATTCTTTTCAACAGGAAATATAAGCAGCAATCAATATTCTTATTCCCCCAGCTATACCAAGTACTTTACAAATTATTTCTTGTTTTGTAGGACTAAGATACAAATTTCCTTTAGATCAAGGCTGAAGCTTTGGAATAGGGTTAAAACTAAAACCTCTTTTTCTGTTTCATAACATTACCTTACTTTTCTGTTTTGCTCTTAGAATTTTACTTCTTTTTTTCTGCACTGAGCAAAAAGAGAGCATTTATAATTATAACTTTTGTTTTGTTCATGTAACTCATGAAGTTACAAGAATGCTTATTTTCAGTTTCTTCCCAGAACATGATCTTCAGAGAAATACATGATGGCTTTAGGTGTACCCTCACAGACATTGAGAAGAAGTCTGTGCCTCTCTTTGCTGTACATACATCTCTGGGTCTGATTGGAGGATGGGTAGAACTCCACAGGTTATCCAGGGAACAGGCTGAACAATTATGAGGCTTTGATTAATACTATTGATGCTTTAATGGCCGGGGAAATATATTCCCTTCTGTAAAGACTGTGGTTCTTATGATTCACTTAGCATAGACAGTGAAAAGCATGAAAGATCTCCTGTCTCTCAGGAAGAAATGGGTGACCGTATAATGCCAGTTGCATATATTATTAAACTGTTACAGAGGAGAGGAAATTACCCAGTCAGAATAGATATGTCTCTGTAGCCTTGTATCCACATTCTAATAGCCACAGAGTTTATCTTAGTCTGAATGGAGCTCTAAGTTATTAATTGTTTTAATGATTTCATTGATTTCTGTTAATCTAGGTAATGTGCCTTACTAAATTCAGTAGTTTATTTTGCTTTTCAATTAACCTTTTACTTTTGTTATATCATTTTTTATTAAAAACAATGGTTTTATCTCTATTTTAATGACATGCCTATCTTAATGTATTATGAATTATATTTGGCTATCTTTAGTGCAATTTTCCTGAATACTTCAGGGTAATGGCAAACCATAATGGCTCAGTATTTTATTACAGGTTATCACTGACACAAAACACATTTTGAAGTCATTTGAATAAATGCTAGAATCCTCTATGTATTACCATAAATAATTTTTAAAGGCTTTTTTGTATTTTTGAAGAATACAACATGGAAGAAATGTAATGCTTTAACTTAGGCTTTTGTTTCTTAGATTTAGGAATAATGCTATTATTTCAACTTAGTTGCAAGTTATTTTAATTTTATTCAATTAATAGATACAATGTATGTTAGAAAGGCTTTGAAAATTTAAAGCAGTGTTTGAAATAGTATATCCCAAAGGAAAGAATGCAGTTAGTATGTGTATCGTTACTGCATTTGTAGAATATTTCATTGGCTTATATAGGTTATTTGATATTCAAATACAATCTGCCTAATTAAGGTCTTAATTTATTTGGTAGATGCAGAGTTACCTGTGTTCATAAAAACATTGGTGAAATTGTCCCACATGATGCTGAGGTAGGTTCTCTACTCTTCATTCCTGGGGACTCACATTCATGCATATCTCTTTTGCCAATTAAAAACTGTTAATGGTACAACATTGTAATTGATTAGTCTTTGTATGTTTACAGCTTACTTTAATTGCTGAAAAACGCCATTTGTCAGTTTCATGTTCTATTGACACTGCTATTGATTTATCCGAATTTGGTTTTGTCCTGTCTCTCGTACATAAAACTCACATATGCAGTGCAAATGGGAAATGACTGTATTGATTTCCTTAACTTGAGCCCAAATGCTAAAGATTTTTGGATAAGCTTTCTCATTACTTAAGCCAAAATCAATAAGAAAGAGCATCTTTTAATGAAAGAGCAGTTTGAGCAACGTACTTTAGAAATAGGGTCCTGTTCATTCTTTGCTTTACAAATCGATCTCCTAGGTTCCTTAAGTGAGGTCCAATTGGTTGACATTGTGGTTTGTCTTTGTGTGTAAACTTGCAACTTCAGAAAAGAGAAGATGAGCAACATAGACAGTGGAAAGAAACTCTCTTCCTGAGAAAGAAGGCAGTCCACTAGCAGCTATAAAATCTAGTGTTGAAATGCAACACAACTTATAAATAAATCAAATAATTTTTATATCTTTTAAGTTCATGTATATATATATATATATATATATAATGATTGCAGGATATTTTACAGATTTTTTCACTGGTTCATCTTTTTAGTATCTATATCTGCATATCATATACATTTATACCAACCTGATTTTAATATTTGCTTTTATTTCAGAAAACTTGTTGCTGAAGTTTATGTAATGCAAAATAATTCACTGAAACCTCAGGTCATTTTAAAATAACTTTTTGTTTAGTGATCTTTTACCTTCATTTTTTTTCTAATTATTAATATTCTCATTTTCTGCAGGAAGACAAGCATTGGAGGTGAGCTACAGAAATAAAGTGTCCAGTCTGAGGAACAACAGAAAGAACTGCACGTATAAACGAGTTATATGGACAGGCCAAACGTCAGGTACTGTACTATGACATCATTAACTTCTGTGAACTACATAAATTAAGCTGATTGTGCCTTCACTTAATTAACTGAGAATGACCTATTGATGGATAGGCCGAGTTAGCTAGAGACCGTTGGCTGCACTGTATTTAATTTATTGGTTTTCAATTAGTTCTTCTCTAGCCTGTGATTGTTGAGAAAAAAAAAAAAAAACAAACAACTGTCCATTTATTTCTATGTCCTATAGTATGTTTTTATGCATAGTGAGTTTATATTTAAAATTTTATCCTGAGTAGTATTTTTCTTTGCCAATAATGCTTAGGTTGATTTGAGTAGTTTTTTATCATTGTTACGTGTAATTTGGTTTCTGAAATGAAATAAATATGTAGAGTGATTCAACTTATTATAGTTGTGATATTAAAGTATCTTTATAAATGATCTATTATATTTACTTCAAGAATTAGCTTTAATTACATCTTGGAAATTAATATTTACCTAATGTATGGTTAAACTATATTTTTGTGGAGCAATCTCATTGAAGAAAGTTCTTAGGTAAATATTCAGTTTCTATCATTTTCTCTAGAAACTTAATTTGAGAGATATTTTTAAAGTGGAAAGATTATAGCATGAATGGTCACTCTCAATTTCTTGTGGTGAGTAGAACTAATGTACATGAGAATACATTCAGACAAAAATTTATCCTTCAAATTTTGACCTTTTACATACTGATTTTGTGAGGGTTGTTATACCTCACTATGTTGCCCTCTACTACACAACTTTTATAATCCACTAATCAAAACATATTTATTGGATCATTCTTATGTTTTCAGCATCTGTACATTAGAACATTTCACTAATGCCAGTAGTCTAATTGTAGGTATTATAATTATTTTAATTGTTTACTATGATAGTTACTGTAATAAGGTTGGTCAAAATATGAAAGTAAAATAAATATAAAGAAAGTATGTGACCTTGCTTTGGTTATTTGCTCTATGTCTCCCAAATTCAGGTCTTTATCTGAGAATGGAGTTAATAATGGAACTTGGATTCAGGAGTTTTTTGAGGTCCTTGCTAATTCTCATATACATGTGGTTTAAGTGTTACTTGTTCTGGAAGTTCAGAGAAATAGATATTTCTGTGGATTGGAGTAGTCAGGGGTGGATTAAAAATTTAATTGCTTCTATAAGACATACGTGGGTAACATTACAGTTGACAACATTTTATGTATAATTAATACTATAGGAGCTTGTGGGCATATGAGGATTTAACCTTCTCATTATTTGTGAATAACAGAAAGCTCATAAATAGTTATAGTAATGTATGCATCACAAGTTTGAATCTCATACCTGTTGCAAATACCTTAGCATTGAGAAAGTAATTCAGCAGCTGTATTCAAAGGGGCACTGTTGTTTTCCACACATTTTTATATGTGCAGTGATTTTCACTGAAGATTTGATTGGCTTACTTAAACTCTTAGCCATATTTTCCTGAATTTTAGGGGAAAAATAGTTTGCTACTGCAGATTAAGTGAAGTAGGGAATCACAAATTACTGGAATCTCGTTTGGAAATATCAAATGACTACTGTCCCTTGAAAATCTAATGTGGATTTATGTGAGAAAGTAAAAAAGTAGTAGGAGATAAAGCTTATGTTTTGGGCAGACTATATCAGAAACTCACTTTTAGTTTTGTAATGTATGAGATTTCTATTGGAGACCAAATTGGAGAGGTTTTATAGGGACCTGTGTATATGTGTGTCTGTGTCTGTGTGTGACTGAAGTTTTCAGGGCAAAGTTTTGAACCAGAAGTGTAAATTAGGAAATTGTTAGCACATAGCTTATATTAAAGCCAGGAGAAAAAGTTAGAAGACCAAGAAGAAAAAAGAACAGAATCAAGGAGAAGCCTTGGCAGTGTTCCAACAGTAAGAGGTCAAGAATGTGAGGAACCAAGAAAGGAGCTGAACAGCCAGTGACATCGTAAAAAATCCAGGAGACTCAGGGGCTGTAGAACCCAAATGAAGAAAGTGTTTTGGGGAGAGAAAAGCGATCACTTGTGTTAAATACTCCTTATTGTCTTTAAGATGAGAACTAAAAATTGGCCGTAAACCTTAGCTATGTAGAGGTCATCGGCCATCTTGACGAAAGCAGTTTTAGTGTCTTGGTGGGTGCCTATTTAGCCTGATTGTAATGATCAGAAGAGCAGAAAAAATGATAATACAGGAAATAGAGAGAATAATCTTTGGGACTGTAGCTTGAGAATGCAAGAGCTGATAGGATCTACTGGAAAAATGGAAAGTTGGGTTTGGATTAGGAGCATAGGTAAATGTTCCACAGCAGTATGAATAAAGGAAGCGTGTACAGACATAGACACAAGTAGATGAGTTAGATATGATGGTTTTGAGCTATTAATTTCTCAGTGAAGGAAATCAAGTTATCAGCTCAGAGTAAGCATGGGGAAGGAAGTATTGGAAGATTTAGGAGTGAGAATAAGGCAAGAAATGTTTTTCTTGGACAGTAAAGGAAGAAATTGGCCATAAAAATGAAGCCAGAGTACTTAGAATGCTCAGGTCTATTCTAACTGAAAATTTATCTGACCCCAATTTTTTCAGATCAATATGTGTATCACTTCTACCACTTAACATTCTGTATCGAAACTGTGTGCTCAGTTTCTGTCTATTCAGTGGATTGTGAGCTGCTTGAAAGTAAGATATATTTTTGGTTCACTTTCACATTCACAACATCCAAATACAGTCCTTAGAATGAAGTGTGAAATTAAGAAATGTTTAATAGATGAACAAATAACTGATGAGATGCATTGTCTCTTGTGCTAAAGATATATAAACAATCAAAAATATGTTCTTTATATTTGGGAAGTTTAATGCTAAATCTTGTTTCATATTTGAATTCAGTATTCACTTCTTGATCTCTTTTCCAGTAATTTTTTAAACTTTAGGTGCATTGCTGAGTTAATCATTCTCCTCAGTTCATGGCATATCATCACCTCTGACTTCCCTTAGTTTTATAATTTTTATTTACTTTTTTAATAGAAAATTATTTTCATTTTCGTAAGCAAAGTATGAGCATATAGCTTGCCAGCAAAGACTGTGATAAGTCTTTTGACTTTTGACAATCCTGTAGGTAAAAAATGGTAGCTTTCTATATTCATTATAGTTTTAATTTCAATTTCAATAATCCCTTTATTGGAAACACCTTATTGCTATTACAGATGAAATTGAATATCTACCCTTATGTTTAAAGGCTACTTACATTTGTTTGTTTGTTTGTTTTTTTCTGTGAATTACCTGTTCATAACTGATCATTCCAATACTATGACCATTTCATTTCTTGACACCTTTTCTCCACTGAGGATGTCTTACATCCTAATTTCCAATAACTGCAAATCTTTGCACAGTCTTACATTTACTCATGGCCTCCTATTCTTCTAGTAAGATTTATTCTGGATATTCTCATTGCTCACAACTATTTACACTAGTTTATCCTATTTAGTATGAGATATTCTAACCTCATTATTTACACATTTACTAAAGCAGCTGAACATTTATATTTTCTATTCCATGTAATAGTACTTATGTGGCAATATTTTCTGAAGGTTCTAAGGTTCTTGATATTTTTTCCTTACATTAAAGATTTAATTTGACATGTCTCTGTGGGTCAGCATCCCTTTATTTTGAAGTATGGGCATCCTGCCACCGGGAACAACCAACCAGCTTAGCAAACAGAATAATTGGTACCATTCTTTTCACATACACAAAAGTAACTTAAAACAGAATAGAGCTTTTATCATCAATTGATTCTTAGAAGTCCTTTCTTAATATTTCAGCCCCAAGGCTTATATCAAAGTTGTTTCCTTCAATGTGGAAACTTCAAGCTTCCAATTCACCAGTCTGCAGACCCTGAGGATCAAAGCAGACCTGCCCTGTGATCCACAGCTAAGCACTTACTTTCTTGAAATGATGCTTAGTGCTCTGATTCGAGATCAAGGTCTAAGCGTGCTGCTATGAGATGATAAATTAGGGAACCAGGCGATTACACCCTTTGGCCTCCACTGAGATCTTCGTAAACAGGAGCACTTGTCTCCAATTCCTCTTTGACCTGTCATTGTTTCCATATGGCAGCCGCTACTCAGGATTCTCACTTGACTAACACACAGTTCCTGAAAGATTGGCATGTGTGAGGAGTCTGATTGCTTCATACTATGGTGATTGAAAGTCTATGGAAACCAAAGGATCTATATAACTGTACATTATCCTCTTTTCACCACCATTTTGTTTAATGCCAGAATTCATGTTCTTTTCTATTACACTGATTATTAAAATGGTAATTTCCTTACGTTTAAAAATTCTGTGGTAGTTCCCCATTTCAATCTATCAGGCTGACGTGCTACAGTGTCTTCTCATTAGTTATAAAAGTCATGATTTTAAAATAATTATCATCCTCATCCTCTGTGTTCTATTATTCAAGCTGAAATATAAACAAGAGGAAAAACAAATGATAGATATCAAGGTTTCATCAATTTTTCCAATGTTTCTTTGTGTTAAGTGTTATATTTGTGTTCATCCACCACTTCAAGCTACATATTAAAAGCTCAATTAGTCTTTCCACTGTTCTACCTGTTAAATGATTTAAAACATATACTTGGTGAGGTGGAAATGCTAGATCTTTGTTGTCTTAAATGTATTAATTAATCATGGGGTGGTGGGTGAAGTGTCTCCATGCCTCAGACACTTTTCTGGTTGATATAGTCCTGCCAGTTACCGGCATAAGTGTCTTAAATGCATTTCTTTCTCTTTCTCTGCTTACTTAGTCCTGGTCTTCAGCGTCTCTCTCCTGTACTTCAGCAACACTCTCTCTTTCTCTCTCTCTTTGGTCTCATCCTCTTTTACTCATCCCTCTGCTGCTAGGCTGGCCTTAAAACATCCACACATATACACACATAGGAATCTGACGGTATTATTCCTCCACTTAAAATCCTTTTATATTCCCAACTAACTATCGAATTTTTTTTCAAATTGAGGTCATCTGGAATAGGTAAACAAGAGAAACTAACTCAAATGGTGCGTTGAGCCTCTCATTACCAATCTATGATAACAATTCTGCTTTTCTTTATTAGGCCCAGCTACAATTATATCTGAAGAAAAAGGATTAGTCAATGATTGCTATAATAATGCTGTATAATGCACATCTTCCAAATGGCAGTGTCTTTCAGTAACAAACATTCACTTTTCTTGTTTGCAGATCTTTGGGTTGGTTGAGGAAGTTTTGCAGCAGGTACTCCAAGTTTCTTCCACATGTCTTTCTTTCTGATGTGAATGGCAGTTTGCGGTCTGTTTTCCTCATGAAGCATGCAGAGACAGGTCAAACAACACAAGTGCCTTTCGAAGTTTGCTCAAACCTACATGCTCGCATGACATTGGCCTACAATGTCACATAGCAAAGAAGTATCTTAAACCCAGAGTGAAACAATGACAAGGGCATGGAGGGCATGAAAGATTGTGAATAAATAATCCTAATACTATCTACCATAAAACAGCTCTGCTGTTTTAAACAGAAGTTTTAAAACAATTGACCTGCCACATAAAGTACAAACCTGAAGAGAAGAATCAAAATCCTACGTTACCTCTTCTTATTTATATTTCACTTTGGTTTTGGCCACTCTCTGCTATATCTTAGTAGTACTTGCAGCAAATGAATCATAATACTTTCATATGCATATATCTTTTCCTCTGTTTTGAATGCCCTACCTCTTCTGCCCAGAGAAATAGTTCTCATCCCTGATTACCCAGCTTATGGTTAACTCATGCTTCCCCCAAATAAACCATTCAACTGGCCAAAATTAAGACACACTAAATTTTGAAAGCAAATGACTCACATGTAGCCATAAATACATTTAGTTCATTCAAGTGAAGGCAAGTTCTGTTTCAGCAAAAGTCTGTAAGGAAATGCTGCTGAGATTGGTTTTGTCCATTCTGGTTCAAGAATGTTGATTAGGTTGGATTTACTCTTCCCAGGTTTTTCCTGGAAGAGACACATTATGAGATGAGAGTGGTGTCAACTTTACGGTTAATAACAATAATTTATATAAAACAGACCAAAAATGACATTCAGTATAGTTTTCATATTTATTACTTTCTCCATAGGGAATAATTCAAACACTATGTTCTTCTGAAACTACGTTCCTCTTCTTCTTGTCTTATCCATGTTCTAACACTCTACTGTGTATCCTACACTGTTCTTGAACCATACTGTGCTATATTGGAATGTTATTTTCTTGTATTAGAAATCTCATTATTCATTTTCTACTCATATACTTCTTCAAATAATAAATTTTAAGTAGCAGATTTAATTGTTTGTGGAGCTAAGAATGTGTTCCTTCACTCTGGTTATTGCTGCAAAACATTGCCTTCTCTGCTTATAATATAACATTCCCAGGGAATATTTTCTTTTCTTAGGCTTACTCCCTAAGCTGTGTACTTTGCTCCACATCATCTGGTCATTTGTATTGTACTCATGTAGTCAGGAAAGGTGTGTTTTGTTTCTCTGTCCTTGAGAAGAGCAGTGACTTGGGATCAAAGCTAATATGGTTCTGGATGGAACTGAAATGTAGATGCTATAATACTACTTAAGTAAACATTGCTTTGGCAGCTGAGGCTTTTCTACTTCACTATGTAATGGTCACTGTTTCATAGGTTACATATATATCATACATACAAAAATAGGAAATTCAATCTGTGCTTGCTAGGAACTTCTCATGATAATTGCTGGAGGAACAAGCACAGAGGCATGCTGGAGCCAGTCGCCACTGTATCATGAGATCAGATTGTTAGCATTTCTTCCCAATTCCTTGTTCAATGATCTTATATTGGAAACTTGAAACTGACCATGGTAGGAGTGTTTACACCATGGAAATTGGCAAATGCTTCAGACCAGAATTTTTCTCCCCCCCAGAGAGATGGTTTATTAGTACACCAGAGCCAAGCTTTTCATGTATGTACAAATTTTTATTTCTTGCTATTGTCAAATTTATGAGTTCTATGTAAATTTTATTTGCTATTGTCAAATTTATGAGTTCTATGTAAATTTTATTTTATTGAATTCCTAACGTTTTATATTTTACTGTCACGTATTCTATTTTTTTTCCCACTTAAAATAATCTCATGACTTTTTTTTTTTCCTGTTAATCCACAGATTCTACTTTTTTCTTTCCAGAATACTGGTCATATATTTATAAAAGATTCTGATATAATGTTATACATTTCAAAATTAAAATGAATACCTTGCTCACTATTATAAACATTATGCTATGTTAAATGTTATTTATAAACATTCAATAACCATTTATTAATTTCCAGTATGAGTTTGCAAGGAATTTTAAGTGCCTCTAAAGAATTTTCCAATTTAATTGTAAGCTAGAAACTCGCTAGTTTAAAAAGTTTCTCTGTCTTTCTCTCCCAGGAGAATGTAAATTTTAAAAAATAAAGTAGATAAACTATTTTTCTATTTGAAACTTTTCAAGTAGAATATTCCCAAAATATTAAATACAAAGTTTAAATAAATGTTATTCAAGAGTAGCTCTGTAGGCACAGGTAAAATTGAAAAATCAAGACTGTAAAAATTGTATGATTTTGAAGTTTTTCCTGATTTTCTTGTTGAAGCTGTAGTGCTGTGTCCACAAACCTGTAGCCTGGGCCTGAGGGATTTAAAATATTTGTCACAATGACCAACAGAATATTTAGTGGCTCAAGATCTTATCAATACTTAGAAATATAAATTAGTATTCTTGCTAGAGAATCTCAGTTTCTAGAAACCAATGACTAATCCTTATCCTTTTTTTATATACAGATTTTACAGTAAACAAAATTATATTTGTTCATTTATAATCAGAATACAGTATTAGAAATATTATATTAGAAATATGCTCCATAGTGTTTCCTGTGTTAGGGCTTTGTATGTGACATTTATGCTTCCTTACCATTGTCCTTTTTTTTCCTCCCTAGCTTCAAGATCTTGCTTTTCTTACCCTTTATTCAGATTAAATTTCAGAGTGGGAAAAATCCAGGTTGTGACAATTTATTAGTGGTGTAATTCTGAACAACTTGACTTATGCTCCATTTTCTCCATCTGTTTAGTTCAGGAAACAATTCCATAATGCTGTTGTGAGATTAAATTAGAACATATTTATAAAGTACTTAGGGAGGACCTAGTACATAGCTAATATGTATTAAGCAGTTATTAACAGTATCTCTCACAAACCACCTTCTCTGTAGGTTCATCCTTTTGGTCTTCCATTGATAATTGCTCTTATTTCTTAATCTCTGGAGTATTTATTTTAACTACCCTACCCTGTTAATTTTTTCTTTACTTACTTTCTCTAGATTGTAAGGCTCTGGAAGGAACAAGAATTGCTTTTTCATTCCTCATAGAATCCAAAATCCATAGTGCATTATCATTAAAAGTAGGTTTAAGACAGACATATATTATTGGTAGTGAAGCTATTGATAGAGGGATGGAGAGACAGTTACATTTACTTTTCATAGATTGTCTGAAAAGATTTCACATTTTCACCCATGTCTCTTTTGCACATCACACTCAACTATACATCACTTACATTTTTTCTGCATGTCATGTGTAGTTTATTTTCAGAATTCTTGAGATCTGAATGCATGGCATTAAATAAATGAGAATTGATTTCTTCAAAATGGACAATGATACATTGGAAAAATTATAACCTATAGTAAAATTTCATAGGAAAACTAAACTCTATTTATTTTCAGTTTTTTCTTTCATTTACAGAAATCTTTTTTTTTTAGACTATTTATTCTTAAGTGTGTGGATTACTTTCCCATTATATATGAAAGGTTTAACCTTTTCAAATGTTTTGTGTTTCAACCCAGCAATTCTTGAGACACTTACATTTTAACTCAACAAGCATACAATACAGAAGAAAAATACATAAATCAGCAACAATTTTAAAAAGTAAAGATTAGGATTGTCTCTGTGATGTTCAAATTAATGGAAGCCATTTATGTCAATGACAGTGTTGTGTTTTTGAACTGGCTTATCTCTAATTCTTTGTTTGTCTTTTGCTTTTAAAATTATTCCTGAAATAAGTACAGTGGCAAGCTAATTTTCTACATTCATTTACATGAATGAATCTTTTATCTTCCATCAACTTACAACTAAAAACTCAGAAGGTTTCCATACAATTATTGTTTGTTGCATTAGGTTTCCAAAGAACTATTGAAAGGGTTGATGATTTTAGAACTTAGTCTTATAAATATTAACCTAGAATAGAGCAAACAGGTGTATTCTCAGAATAAGAACACTTAGAATAAAGAGGGAAGTAATTTGAACAGAATATAAAGAGGGAAATTTATTTTAGGAATTCATGACGCCATGTTTTAACTAGATATTGGAATATAAATAAGATTAGAGAACACACATACTAAATGTAAGTACATACCTTTGGCTATGTTTTTATGAGTGATTTGAGATACTTTGGAATTAAAATAAAAAGAATGAAAGATTTAAAACACATGATCTTGACCAAATGCTGATATATTGACTTCACATATCTTAAAAAACATCATGCTTTGGGTACATTGATGCAGTCAGTTAAATCAAAGGTTGGATAGATAATATATATTTTTTAAATTCACCATTAGAGCTTCTATAAATTCATTGATTTTAGCTAAAAGGTTGCTTAGGGATTTGACTAACAGTGTAGATTCAAACTAAACTCTGATGGAAAATAAACTACCAAACACAACAATAGAAAGACAAATTTCTGTCAGATTTCCAAATACAAATATTACAGAGAAATAAATTCATATAATATATAATACATATGGTATATATTTAATAAAAGATTAATCTTTAAAACTATTTATTTAAGTAAATAAATACAATTGGATTCTTCCAATAATTAACAGAGATATGTAAAAGCAAATGTAAATACATTGTTTCAGTATTTGTTATGGAGGACAAAATGCAACTGCTCAGATGCATTTTGAATAAAATTACTTGATTTATGATATTTTCTATTTCCTTATAATATTTAATCTGATTAATTTATGGAAAAGTATGTATCTCTATTTAAAAAGGCAATTAGAATACTAATGTTTATTATGTGTCTATTTTTATCTGATTTATATATATTTTATCTAATTCTCACAAAACACTGTGAGGCTATTATTATACCCATTTAAAGATGAGAAGGCTTAGAGACATAGACATTAACTAACTCCCTGAAGATCATTCCTACTTCATGGCAAAGCCAAGAAGTAACTCACGTTATCTATTTCCACACCCATGCTGTTTCCATTCCAGTATACTAACTCCCATTTCTCAACAATCAGCATAACTTAGGAAATAAATGCTTATACTTCAGTGGAATAGTGACAACACAGAAATTACATAGCTGAAATTGAAATGCAATAGCACAATTAGGCAAGCAAATCTGGAGAAAGAGTGTGCATTTCAAAATACACAATCAAAGCAAGAATAATACTTCCTGACTACCCCTCCTGTAATTTGTATAAAGAAATCAAATTTCCCAGTGCCATAGTTTGGATTGGGGCAATTTCCTCTAGTTTGTAATATATATATACTGGATTTTTCCTAAGCTAGTATTCATGGGTTCAGTAATCAAAGAACATTATAATGTGTGTAGCTTTTTGCAATATTGCCCCTATTGATTCATTAACAAAATTTTGCTTCCTATCCCTCAAAGTTTGGACTCTGCTGATCTAGTAGTCTTAGTTTCCAAAGACAGAGTGCTTTCATCATGGGACACACAATGGGTTATCTTAAATTGCTAGTTGAGACTGTCACTTGTCTCTTTTGGGCTCCAGATGCCAATAAATTATCAGGCAAAATAATGAGTCTGTGCTGGTTGTGGGGATTGATCTTGAATTTCAGGAGGGAATTGGGTTATTAACTATATAATGTGAATGACAAGAGGGTTATGTCTGGAACTCAGAAGATTCTCTGGGATGCCTCTCCTAAATCCTATGAATTGAGTCGTTGGAGAACTACAACCAATTCAGGCAGGATTGAATCAATTCAGTAACTCAATACAGAGGGTGTTAAAAATTTGAGTCACCCTAGTAGGTAAGAAACTTCGACCAGCTGAGGGCAAATGAGACATGGAACAGAATAGAAGAAGTGAGAAATGTACCAGCTACAATCATGTTACTACTTGTAGAAATGAGAATTGCACCAGTTATGTGTATTCTTAATTTTTATGAATATATTTATATAGTTATTAAATAACTAATTTTCTTTTTCCATGTCTCATTCTCCTAGTATCTAGCATCAGAGTTGTAAATACTAGCTAATTACACTGTTCAATATTTTAGTTATAAGACATCAGAGAGACTGTGACTCAACCAGAAAAATGAATATTACTAAAAAATGGATACAAGGATTGTACCCTTTATGAGGAGGTGAGTTAGCATGCTTTTGGTTATATGCAGGATAGATGTATAATATTAGGCAGAAGCATGGCGTTACTATTGTCTTTATTTGGAAGTTAAGTATGGTTAAAAGAGGTGTGTTGGTGCCTAGCTGACAAGGGGTAGACTGTGGTGGCTTTTGAATGTGTTGACTTGGCTAAGCGGAACTATCAGTACATTTCCCAGAATTTTTTCTTTAATGTCTTTGCTTAGATTTGGCCACTAGAGATCTCTGTGTGAGACTTGGAAGGTGAAAATAAAGTAATAACTGTGTTCACTCTATGCAGGTTGATAAGGTCTGGCTCTTCTGCAGCTCTTCAAAGTTTCTGCAGATCTGCTCACTCACCGTTGACATGGGCAGCAGCCCAGCCCATATCTCCAGCTCCTGCTGGAACTCTGTTGTCAACATTTCAGCTCTGAGCCAGGTACAAGTTTAGTTCTTTGGTAGAGTGATAGCTTCTTCTATGAGTCATCCATGGCAGTGAGATTGGAGACTTGGATATGAGAAGCTCAGTTTTGGCTCCCATGAGATACAGACACGAGTTTCATTTGTCACTGCTCTTCTTTTCTTCTTGTTCATCTTTTGAATCTTACCACCTGTTCTGTGCCTTTAGTCTCCAAGAGTAGACAGAGGTGAAATAGCAGACCATTTTATCTGCCACCACAGTTGCATCAAGTCCAAGCCCTTTAGTAAATCTCTTATTCTACATCATCCCTTGTAGTTCTATTGCTCTAATCTAACACTGACACTATCTTCTTTTCAATATACTACCTCTCATTTCTCAACAATTGTGTTTAGGAAATAAATGTCCATGTTTCAAAAACATATTGTCAGAACAAAAGTTTTTTTAATTGGAAAATGAAATATATCAAAATTAGACATGTGATCTTTTATGAGAAGCATATTTCAAGCTTTACCACTTTTTAAGTCATGTCAAACTAAATATCTTCAACCACCTCTTCCATAATTTGCTGTAGAGGAATCAAGCCTCTCAGTAGAGATTTTTCATCCTGTGACCACTCTATTATTATAATATCATAATGATGTTATGCATTTAATGATAGTACTATGCATTATAAAGACTGAAATTAACTCCAAAAGTGATTTCATCTAATGGAATATAGTAGGGACCTAGAATATCAAGTAAAAATGTATCCAAATTAACTCAGCTATATACATTGAAATGATGGACATCACTCACACCTACAAATCATTTTAAAATTTACATAGAGAAATTATACAAATATTCTCTAAAATTATGTAGACTATGAATGAGGCGCAGCATTGGCAAAACTTTTACTATTGAAATCTATGTAATAGTCTATTTTAAATTCAGTGTTGTCTTACACTGAACTCAAACAAAAATAAAATTTTTGCTACTATGAAGGTTAAACATAAAAATTATAATTTTATTTCATCTTTATATTTTTTCTCCAAGCACCAAGGACACTATGTAATAGTTTTATTATTTTTATTCAATATGGCATTGGAAGTCCTAGCCAGAGCAAATGGGCAAGAAAATAAAATAAAATACAAACGAATTGGAAAGGAAGAAGTAAAAATGTCAGTATTTGAGATGATGTTATGTATAGAAAATCCTGAAGACTCCACAAAATAGTGTTAGAACTAAAACAAATTCAGTAAAGTTTCAGGATATAAAAATCAATATAAAAATATCAGTGGTATACACCTATGCTTATATATTTCCATTTGTGTTTTTAAAATAACTCAGTTAAGCTATCAGATCTCTTCTCAAAATCTCTTTTGTAAGGAAACTCTAACTTTCAGCAAATAAAAATTTCCTATTTTGTTAAAGATAAAGTACTTGGTAACCAAATGTATAATTGCACATAATTTTCTAAATTCTGTGGAAGTGTTTCTGGTTTGTTCAAGGAAGTTTTTTTTTTTTTTATTGTTAACCAAAACAAAGGATGAAGCATTAAAAATATTTAAAAAAATTTAAATTGCAACCTCATCTTTGGATTAAAGGATAAGTAAAATTATCAGATCCTTAAATCAAAATATTGTAGTCATTAGTTCTAAAATTATGTTTGCTACTAATATAAATCAGCCAGATATTCAAGTAAAACTCTTGTAATGCATTACCAAAAATTAAAACTATGTAAGAAGGTAATAGAATCTAAAATTGTCAGTTTAGATAGTAGTTAGAAACAATAATGTACTCTCTAATTAGAATGTGATTAGGAATTGTATCAATGGAATTGTATCAATGGTCCATATATTGATTAATACTGCTATCTTAAAATAACATAATTAAATTAACAACATATCCTAGATTAAAAATAAGCCATCTTTGAAAAAAAGTTCTAACAAATAGCCCCCAATTCCAAAATATGTGAAAGCTATGTTCAGGAATAATCATTACAGTGGCTTTTAAAACGTAACAAAAACTTGCAAGAAATTATATATCCCCAAATAGGGTACTGTTTGGAAAAATGGATTATGCAGTCATATTATAGCCATGTATAGCCATTTAACATAGTGTAGACCTATAAATTGTGATATGGGAGGATGTTCTACAAAGTACAGTTGAGTAAGAAAATTGATCATGGAATAACAATGATAAAACTAATTAATAATAATAATAGTAATAATATCAATACACAGCACTTACTACCTGCTTACTATGAGTCAAGCCCTATTTCAGTAGTTTTATAGACATTACTTCACTTAATCTTCACAACTTTGTTAATTAGGTACTGTTATTATCCTTTTTGTACAAAGGAGGAAGCTGAAACTCCAAGAAACAAAGAGACGAAATAATATGCCCAAGAATTCATGCAGCACAGTTGACCCTTGAACAACATGGGGGTTAGGGACACTGACTCTCACTCAGTCAAAAATCCATGCATAACTTTTGAGTCCCCAAAATCTTAACTACTAATAACCTACTGTGGCCAGAAGTCTTCCTGATAAACAGTTGATTAACACATATCTTGTATGTTATATGTATTATATACTGCATTCTTACACAAAAGTAAGGAAAATGTTATTAAGAGAAAAGAAAATCATGAGAAAGAGAAAATACATTTATGGTACTGGACTGTATTTATAAATACCATAAGTTTACATCATCTATTTACAAGTTGAATCATCCATCTGTCAGTACAATGTAAATATCATGTATTATCTTACATGATACAAAACACTGTAGATCTTACACGTATTACTAACACTAGACATAAAATATGAAAAGATAATCTGACAAAGAAATTCATATTTACTTACCTGAGCATAATGATTCATACATTGATAACAAAGGAGCAGCAATATGATTGCTTTGTGGTATACTAGTGTAATCAATAGGATTGCTTCATGGTAGACCTGCCTATACACTAATAAATGAATCATTATAAAATTTTTATGGCATACAGTATTACAGTCATATTCATAATACAGTATTGGAAACATTGTTACATTTTTAAAACCCCACTTACTTATGATAGGCTGATACGTACTTTCTCCCATTACTAGAGAAGCATACTGTACAGTAATGTAATTCTTTGAAAGCAAAGTTATAAAACAGTCAAAACTAACACATTATTAACTTTACATTAAATATCACTCACCTTATGTTTATGCAAGGATATACTAGTATCTACACATAATTTATGCATTCATGACATACCTTTTCCTTAATTTTTCGATGTTTTTATGCAGTTTTTCTAAAAGTTTTTCAAATTGTTGCAAATCCCCCTGCATTTTCCAATATATTTATTAAAATAATCCACATATAAAAAGACCCATGCAAATCTGTGCTGTTCAAGGGTCACCTGTATTTAGTAGAGCTCTTGCTTCTATCTATCATCTATCTATCTATCTATCTATCTGTCTATCTATCTATGTACCTTTCTTTCTTTCTTTCTTTCTTTCTTTCTATTTATCTATCTCTATCATCAATCATCTATTTTCATTAGCAGTATACAATTTGAGTATAAATAAAATATGAAGCAATTATTTTGAGACTCCTTTGGATAAGTAGCTATACAGATGAGTAGCTACATATATATAGAAATTAGGGTCAATAGTTTAGTAATTAACTCTCTATTGGAAACTTCTATTAAATTCCCTCAGCTAGGGTAAAGGTATTGGCAAGACTTTTGACCTCCAGAAGAAAATGGAGTGTCTGTTTACATTTTAACTCCATGAGACTTCCAAATATTTCAGAGAGAATATTTATGGCTCCAGATTGAGACAAATGACAATTGTCTATACCTTAGTTAAAACTGTATTTCATCTTCTGTAACTTTCTTATGGAGCTTAGTTTGATTAATAGTCATAGTACTATTTTAAAAAAAGAAATTAGCAGTAACTTCAGTATATTAGCTTATTAGCAATTTTTTGGTCTTTCATTTACTTAATCTTACTTAGATATATTAATATGAAAATAAGATAGAAAATATATAGGAAATTAATCACTGTGAAAAGGAGAAAACTAATTTCTATGAGGCAAGAGCAACACATAATTTGCAAAGCGGTAATAAGAGAGAGTAATTTTAAGGGTTAATCAGAGGAATTTTCATTTAAACAAATTTCTTAACACCAAATTTTGAAAATAACACATCTTACAAGTGTCTATTGATTTACAGCTTTTAGTACACATCATATGATGGTGATTTTTAAGAATTTGATTTTTAAGTCCCAACTGTGAGACAAAGGACTGCAGGTGGTTTTGTATGTTCCAACTGGGGAAATCAGGGCTTAGAGAAATTAAAAGATTTGCTCAAGGTCACAGAGCTGGTTCTAGGAGCCAAAGCTTCCAAGCACTGCATGTTTTTTTGTGTTTTTTTTTCAGCTTGATTTACTGTTTCTTAATGGAAATTATGATACAGAGAATGTGTGTCAGAGAGAATATTGTCAAAATTAGGAGAAGCTAATTAAAGTGCAAAATATTCTTAATGTAAGATTTGATAGCAATTTCTTTTTCAGCAGCAAGTTACAGGTAATTTTGTAGTTATCTAAGTGGCTTTTTATTTCTGAAACTGTGTTGTCCTGATTGCAATTTTCTTGCTCTTTACATTCTTTGTCATTTTTAATATCTTTAGTGATTTTGAAATATTTGGTGCTGGATCATTCTGCTGCAAATATGACCTGTCATTCCAACAAATGGACTGATTGAATCTGTCACATGGGTGGGATTTATAGTAAATTCACCAGAGCACAAGTAAAACCATTAGAAATTGCATTGGTTTAAATGACTGAATATGAGAGCCTCCTGATTCTATCAGCAAGATGGCTTATATTTTCCCTCCAAATGATCATGGAAAGTCTTAAAATTACATCAGTTTTAATGTGCATATGTTACTGTGTTGATTTCTATCTCAGATCTGAAACATGGTTTTGGCCTCTAAAAATCTCTATATTGAAATAATTTATGGGAAGAATTAATGAGATTTTTATACTACACAGTGTTTCACTTTGAAAACAATGGATGTATATATATATATACACTATATTTCTTTAAAATTTTAATTATGATATATATATACACATATACACACATTAATTTAAATAAACTACACTTTATTGTACATATTAGAATTTTTAAGATTATTTACTTTATTTATTTTAGTTTTCAGACCATCACACAATTGAAACAGAAAAAGTATTTTAATGAATCAGGAAGGACCTACATCTTGGAGTAAGTTTTCAGTTATTGATAATCTGGAAAATAATTCAGTGATTTTCTTTTTGTAATTGTTCATACAATACTTGATGTTCCAAATAAAACACTTTGAATCATTTTCACCTCTAAAGTAAAAAAGAATGCAAGTTTAACTTTCCAATCTTAATGCATAGCCATCTTTTTCTCAAATATATAAACATTTCACTATTCTATATAGATCAAATACATTTTGTTTCATGTTATTTGTCTCCACACATTTAATCACCTGTATTTTTTAGATTTTTCAGATTTGAGGTAGTCATGTTTCCCATGTATTTTACTTTGTTAACCTAACAGTTCAATTTGATACTATGCCTATCTGAATACTAAAACCATAATAAAAAAACATTTTAATAATCTTGTAAAACAAAACACATAAAACAAAAACATTTATTTTAGTTGAAGACGTGCTAATTTTTTATCGAGAAATGCATTAAACATTGATACATCCAACCTCAGATTGAACCTTAAGACTTGTCACATGTAGGGGCTGTTGAAGATTTATTACACAATATAAAATTAGGCATATGCAGTAAACTTGATAGTAAATGACCTTTGCAGACAGGAGTCTGCCACAGAGAAAAGTTGCACAATAGAAGGGGGTTTGAAAAACATATTTAAAGACATTCAAAGATGAGTGATGGAAAGTGAAACACATAAAGAGAAAAAAATATTCTCCAGTGAAATAGATACACAGAAAATATACTTTCTGAAATGAATAGATGTTTTTAACGTCTCTAATTCATTTGTTATATAACAATCCATACAGAAGAAGAGATGTTTAACTCCAAACATAAATATGCCTATTTAGTCGTGCCAGCTTCACAAAGTACTTATAAAATATAAATATAAAAAGATCTGTTTAATCCATTAAAATATAGACAAATTAACAGAGCAATAAAGACTCACAGAAGGATAAATATGTGTCAAAAGCAGGCACCCTGCGATCTGACAGGAGGTTGATTTCATTGTGAATTAAATTTAGCACGTGCTTCATTCTGTTATCTGTCCATTTCTCTCTCCTCTCCTTTCCTCTTCTGTCCTCTCTTGTCCTCTCCTCTCTCTCCTCCTCCTCCCCCCTTCCCCTTTCCCTCTCTCTCTCCCTCTTTCTTCCCCTACCTCCTTAAGTAGATTCGTGGATTGTCCATCAGCATCAGGCTTCTTTAGGGATAAATACAAAAATGCGTGCTGCAGCTCAAATTTACTAGCATGATGCCCTAATAAATCTTTAATTGGAATTCATAGAAATTGCACAAAAAATATCTTAAAGCTTGAACATTGCTTGCTCAAAGTGTTTAAAGAAAAAAAATTATATCAGACTCACAAAAAGCTATATAAAATTATTTCAAGATAATGGCATTTGTTTCCTACAAATGAGATCATATCTATTGATTACTGAAAATAAAAATTAAAACCTGTAACTATGAAAAAACAATGTTATAAGTATGTCTAAAATTGGAATCAATTTTTTGCAAGATGGTAGAAAAAAATGATATTTTAAAATCTATTTTCTTTAATACACATGAGTGGATTGCACTAGGAAGTTTTTCTTAAAATTTCTGAATTCATATTTTCTTGATTTTTGTGTAATTTTTGTGTAATTTTTGTGTAATTTTGTGTAATTCATATTGTATGAATCTGTGGAGTTTTTCCCTGTGCAAAAGAGATAATATACTCAGAGAGGTATATTGATTCCTTTGCCTTTTAAAAAACATTGGGCCATATTTTCCTTTTTTTTAAAGGTAACATTTCCTTTCCTACCAATTTGGATTCTTACTCCTAAACTGATTATAACATTTGTAGTACCTTATTAATATTGGCATAGGTTGCTAATATTAGGTATACATTCCTGCAATACACAATAAAAAGACATTTCAGAACTCTGGAAGCCAGATGCAATTGTTCACTTCTGAGTCTTAAGACCAAATATCAAGTAATAAATCATGCTCTGTATATAAAGGGGGTGCAGATGAAGTGGGGACATTCTCCTGAACTAAACACCCCTGTGCCATCATACACCATTAACAGATGATACTGTTTAGCTGTGAAATTGAATTGAGTAGCATGGCCTTTCTCTTTTTTTATTGCAGAGACATTATACAAGAGATAAAGGGGAAATCATAACTAAGGACTGAACCTGATCATTAGTACAGATTTGTCCTCTCTTATTGTGTTTCCTACTCGGAGGCTTCTTTGGGATTTTGTTGAGATGTACCACCTTTCTTATTCTTTCTTTATTACTTTCACTTTTCTTCCATTTTTTGATAGAGTGATAGAGTTTCTATTTGGTTAGGGATTACCAAGATGGAAATAAATAACCAGCTACAGTCTTTTCCATAAAACAGAGTTCAGAGGGAAATCTTTATTACTAGAATAGAGACTCCAAATGAAAAATATATATATATATATATTTCTTACCTGAATTTATTCTCTCCACTGCTCCCTATAATGACATCATTGAAATCCATCATTTTTTTTGGATCCTTGTAAATTCCTTTGCACTTTTAATGGAAGTAGACTTTGAAAGACTGACATGTAGCTATATGCATGAAGTAAAGCTGGTCGAAGACATTGGCCAATTGAAGTGCCACCTCCTATGTTCTCTTTTGTCTTCCCACATGGCTTTGCTGCTTGTAAGTCTAGTAATTCCCCAACCGTTTCCTCACTATGCAACCTGGAATGCTACATTGAAGACCTTCTCTCAAGATTTCTGTGCTTTGTCTTTCCCACATTGTGAGGCTACTAAGGTGACTGCAGTAAAGGTCACACATGAGAGTAAATTTTTCTTCAACAAATGATTGATGAATAGTCAAATTACAGAGTTTGAGATTTTAAATTTTTTACAAATTTTAATCTACAGTAAAGTTCTACTGTTGGGCTATAATGGTTCAAAGTTAGAATTATGCAAGGAATTCAGTATTTTAATTAAACAAAGTATATACTTTATAGAAATACATTAAGCTGTTGTCTTTGCAGTGTTTTATACCCTCACTAGTAGTAAATTAAGAATTGATGAAGATACTGTTTTGGCAACCCACAAATATTGTTTAATTTTTCAATGAATTTTCTTTCCTTTCTATACTTTTCTCCCAATGAAGTCATCGTTAACCTTTCTATTTCTTATTCATTATCTGTTCAACACATTTTTATTTAGCACTTACTCTGTACCAGGTTGTATGATGACCTCATTGAAGATAAAATAGTAACCAAGATCAAGAAGTTCTTATCTTCAAGGTATGCACAGACTGCTTGGAGAAATAGAAATGAATGATATGGTAAGTGCTACCATGGATATAATTACTATGGAAGCACGTGAAGGTATGACTTATGATTCTATTCTTCTGCAATCATATGAACATAATCTTTTTGCCTTCCTTTTCTTTCCACAGTCAATCCTGTCCCACTTGTGGAATTTTTTTCCTTATGTTTACTGGATAAGTTGGCACCTTTAACATAGCTATTTAAAAGTCCCTGTAGAATAATTCAGCAACAGGAACATTTGTGTCTCATCCTCTATTTAGTTTCTTCTATGATCATGGATCACATTGTCTTGCTTTTGAATTTAATTTTTTTACCTTGAATTTAAGGTTTTATTACACATGGGAAATTTGTATTAAAAACAGTAAAAACTAAAGATCCAGACTGCAGAGCAGGGAACTCAATTGTTGTTGATCAGAGTCTGGGCTCTTTTGTAGCTTTAGTCTGATTCAGTTTATTACTGGCTATGGGTCCTTAAGCTTTACAGCTAAATCACAAGCTCTTTAAACCACAGGAGAAAAATCTCTCTCCCTTCTTCTCTCTCTGTCTGTCTGGCTCTCTGTTTTTCTCTCTCTCTCCCCCTTATCTTACAGTCTGATTGCCAGCATTTTGGCTTGGAAGAAACTGCTCTTGGCTTTCTGCAACTTGGGTGATCTCTGTCTGTCTTTCTAGCTGTTTGGCTGGCTGTTTCTCTCTTTCTGTCATTCTGCATGTCTCTCAATTTGGAGAGTGTAGCTGGATTACACTCTGTGAAGTCCCACAATGACTCACCGGGCTTCTCTCAGCTCTCCTGCCCCTCCTGACTCTGAGAGCTGCAAACCCAGAGCTCTTCCTCTACCTACTCTTTTCAGTATTTAATTTTATTATTTTATTTTATTTTATTTTGCTTTGTTTTCAGTTTTGCTGATATATAATTGACAAATAATATTGCATATATTTAAAGTGTAAAACGTGATGATTTGACATATGTATACTTGTAATGATCACAATCAGGTTAGTTAACACATCCGTCATCTCACAAATGGACCTTTGTGCATGTGTGTGTGGTGAGAATGCTTAAGGTTTACTATTTTAGTGAATTTTAAATACACAACACAGTATTATTAACTATGAACACCATGCTACATGCTGTGCATTAGACCCCCAGAGCATATTCATCATATAACTGAAGTTTTGTACCCTTTGACCAGCATCTTCCCATTTCCCCTCCCCCTCCCACCAACCCCTGGTAATCACCATTCTACTCTCTGTTGCTGTTAGTTCAATTTTTTTTAAAGACTACACATATAAGTGAGAATATGCAGTACTTGTCTTTCTCTGTCTGGCTAATTTTACTTAGCATGATGCCCTCTGGATCTATCCACATTGTTGTAAATCATAGAATTGTCTTCTTTTTTATGGCTGAACAATATTTTGCTGTGTATATATCACATATTCTCTATACATCCATCCATCCACAAATACTTAGGCTCTTTCCATATGTATTTTAGCTATTGTGAATAATATTGCAATGAACATGGGAGGACAGCTACCTCTTTGAGGTACTGATTTTACTTCTTTTGGATATATACCCAGAAGTGTAATCAATGGATCATATGATCGTTCTATTTTTAATTTTTTGAGGAACCTCCATAAACTTCCATATGTTTTCCAGTATGGATTACCAATTTACTTTCCCACCAACAGTACACAAGTGTTCTCTTTTTTCCACGTTCTTATCAACACTTGTTATCTGTTGTTTTTGTGATAAAAGCCATCCTAACAGGTTTGTTGTGATATTATGATATTAATTTGTATTTCCCTGATGATTAGAGATGTTGAGTACCTTTTCATGTGTTTGTTGCATCTCTAAATCTTAGGAAAAATGTCTGTTCAGATCCTCTGTCCAATTTTTAATCAGATTGGGGTTTTTTTTGTTTATATATTTTAGATATCAATCCCTTATTAGATGTATGGATTACAAATATTTTCTCTCATTCTATATGTTTTCATTTTGTTGATTGTTTCTATTGTTGTGCAGAAGGATTTTTTGTTTTTTATTGTAGTCCGACTTGTTCAATTTTGCTTTTGTTGCCTATGTTTTTGGTGTCATAGTCAAAAGATCATTGCCAAGAACAACGTCAATGAGCCTTTTCTCTACGTTTTCTTCTAGGAGTTTTATGGTTTTAGGTGTTACATTTCAATCTCTATTTTGAGTTAATTTTTGTGAGTGGTGTGAGGGACCCAGTTTTATTCTTTTGTGTGTGGATATCCCAATTCCCAACATCATTTATTGAAGAGACAATCCTTCCCCATCGTGTGGTTTTGGTGTAGGCATAACTCGTTTTATTTTTAGTGTGCTTTGCTTTATTGTGCTTCACAGATACTGCTTTTTTTTTTTTTTTTACAAATTGAAGGTTTGTGGCAACCCTCGGTAGAACAAGTCTATTGGTGCCATTTTTTCCAACAGCATTTGCTTACTTTGTGTTTCTGTGTCATATTTTAGTAATTCTCACAATACTTGAAACATTATTATTATATTTATCATGGTGATCTGTGGTCAGTGAACTTTGATGTTACTCTTGTAATTGTTTGGGGGAATCATGAACTGTGTGCCTAAAAGACAGCAGACTTAATGGATAAGTGTGTGTGTTCTGACTGCTCTAGACATACACCAACTAGACATACACTGCCTCTCTCCCTCTTCTTAGGCCTCCCTATTCTCTAAGACACAGCAATACTGAAAATAAGCCAATTAATAACACTGTAGTGACCTCTGAGTGTTCAAGTGAAAGGAAGTGTTGCATATCTCTCACTTTATGTTAAAAGCTAGAAATGATTAAGCTTAGTGAGAAAAGTGTGTTGAAAGCCATGACGGGTCAAAAGGTAGGACTCTTGCACCAAATAGTTAGCCAAGTTATGAATACAAATGAAAAGTTCTTGAAGGAGATTAATAGTGCTACTCCAGTGAACACATTAACGGTGAGAAAGTGAAACAGCCTTATTGCTGATATGGAGAAATTTGTGGTGGGCTGGATAGAAGATCCAATCAGCCACAACATTCCCTTAAAGCAAAGCCTTGATCATGTCCTAACTCTCTTCAATTCTGTGACAGCTGAGAGAGGTGAGGAAGCTGTAGAAGAAAAGTTTGAAGCTAGGAAATGTTGGTTCATGAAGTTTAAGGAAATAAACTGTTTCCATAACATAAAAGGTCAAGGTGAAGTAGCAAGCGCTGATACAGAAGCTTCAGCAAATTACTCAGAAATATAGCTAAGATAATTAATGAAGGTAGCTACACTAAAAAAACGATTTTCAATATAGACAAAACAGCTTTATTTTGGAAGAAGATGCCATCTAGGGCTTTCATAGCTACAGAGGAGAAATCATTGCCTTATTTCAAAGCTTCAGAGTTGACTCTCTTCTTAGGGGCTAATGCAGCTGCTGACTTTATATTGAAGCCAATGCTCATTTACCTTTCCAAAAATCTTAGGGCCCTTATGAATTATGCTAAATCTACTCTATGCTCTGTAAGTGGAACAACAACACATCTCTTTATAACACTGTTTGCTGAATACCTTAAGCCCACTGTTAAGACCTACTGCTCAGAAAAAAAGATTTCTTCAAAATATTACTGCTCATTGACAACGTACCTGATCACCTAAGAGCTCTGATGGAATGTACAATGAGATTAATGCTGTTTTCATGCCTGCTAACATAATATATATTCTGCAGCCTGTGGATCAAGGAATAATTTTGATTTTCAAGTCTTATTATTTAAGAAATACATTTTGTAATGTTATAACTGCCATGGACAGTGATTTCTCCAATGGATCTGAGCAAAATAAATTGAAAACTTTTCTGAAAAAGATTCACCATTCTAGATGCCATTAAGAACCTTCGTGATTCACAGGAAGATGTCAAAATATCAATATTAACAGGAGTTTAGAAGAAGTTGATTCCAACTCTCATGGATCACTTTGAGGAGTTCTAGGCTTCAGTAGGAAAAGTAACTGCAAATGTGGTGAAAGTAGGAAAAGAACTAGAATTAAAAGTGGAACCTGAAGATGTGACTCAACTGCTGTAATCTCATGATAAAATTTTAATGGATGAGGAGTTACTTCCTATGAATGAGCAAAGAAAGTGATTTCATGAGATGGAAACTACTACCGGCAAAGATGCTGTGAAGATTGCTGAAATGATAAGAGACTTAGAATATTACATAAACTTAGCTGATAAAGCAGCAGCAGGGTTTGAGAGGATTGTCTTTAATTTTGAAAGAAGTTTTAATGTGGGTAGAATGCTATCAAACAACATTGCATGCCACAGAGAAATCATTCATGAAAAGAAGAATCAATTGATGTGGCAAACTTCATTGATGTCTCATTTTAAGAAATTGCCACAGCTACTCCAACCTTCAGCAGCCACTATTCTGATTAGTTAGTAGCCATGAACATTGGGGCATACCCTCCTCCAGCAAAAAGATTAAGACTCACTGAAGGCTCAGATGATGGTTAGCATTTTTTTTGGCAGAAAAGCTTTTTTAGTTAATGTATGCACATTATTTTTCTAGACATAATGCTATTGCACACTTAATAGACTATAGTATGGTGTAAACATAACTTTTATATGCTCTGGGAAACCAAGGAATTTATTGCAATGTTCACTTTATTGCGATATTTGCTTTATTGCAGTGGTATGGAATGAACTGGCAGTATCTCCAATTGGGGAAGATGTGTCTTTTCGATTTATGCTTTTCTCCAGATATGAGCACAGGAGTGAACTTGATGGATCATCTGGTAGCTCTATTTTATTTTATTTTATTTCATTTCAATTTCAATTTGTTTGGAGTATAGCTGATTTACAGTGTTGTGTTACTTTCTGCTGCACAGCAAAGTGAATCAGTTATACATATACAAATATCCACTCCTTTTTAGATTCCTTTCCCATATAGGTCATTACAGAGTATTGAGTAGTGTTGCCTGTGTTATGCAGTAGATCCTTATTTGTTATCTCTTTTATATATAGTAGTGTGTATACGTCAATCCCAATTTTCAATTTATCCCCTCCCCAGCTTATCCCCTGGTAACTTCCATTCTGTGCTCCATGGTGACTGTTACCAGTTGGCATTCCCACCAATAGTGTAGCATGTTTCCCTTTTCTCCACACCCTCTCAAGCATTTCTTGTTTGTGGACATTGTGATGATGACCATTCTGAGTGGTTCCAGATGATACTTCTTTATGCGTTTCATTTGCATTTTTCTAACACCAAGCAATGGTGAGCATCTTCATATGTGCTTTTTTTTTTTAACAGTGTGTGTAAAATTTACCTCTTGAAACAGTTATTGAAAAAAAAATAAAAATAAAGATGTTGCTCCCTTGTCTTTTTGCTCCCGTGTTTTCTGATGAAAAATCTGTTACCTTTATTTTTGTTCCTCACTCTATTGCACTTCATTATTTCTGATTGCATTTAAGAGTTTTCTTTTTATCATTGGTTTTCAGTGTTTTAATTATGTTGTACTTTGGTGTAGTTTTGGAGTTATAGGACTTCTTGTATCTGTACACTTATACTTTTCACCACATTTGGAATATTAGAGTATTATTCCTTTGGCTATCTTTTTTTCTGCTTCTACAGCTCATCCACCATCTTTAGAGGCTTCAATTTTGCCAATTATAGGCCATTTGATGTTGTTGCTTAGCTTCCTGGTGCTCTGTTTATTATTTTTTAAATTATCTTTTCTTTTTGTATTCATTTTGAATAGATCCTATTGATGTTTCAGGTTCAGTAATCTTACTAATCTTTTCTTCTGCAATATCTAAACATCCACAAATCACATCACATGCATTTTTTTATCTTGTACATTGTAGTTTTCATCACTAGAAATTTGACTTGTAGCTTTTTTTATATCTTCTATGTTCTATTTAATTTTTCAACATAAGGAATACAGTTATACTAAGTTTAAATGTATTTGTCTGCTAATTCTTACAGCTATGTTGGTTGTGGATTGATTTCAGTTGGTTAATTATGGGTCATATTTTCCAGCTTCGTTGTATGCCTTGAATTTTGGTTGGATGACAGATACTAGAAATTTTACCTCATTGAGTGGCTTTTTAGTTTATTTTATTTTTTATATCTGTATGTTTTCTTGAGATTTGTTCTGGGCTGCAGTTAAGTTACTAAAAGAAATTTTTATTTTTCCATGTCCTACTCTTATGATTTGTTAGATGGGAATGGAAAAATGCTTAGATCCTGGTAAATTACCCCCTAAAACTTGTAAGATACCTACCAGATGCTTCTGTTTTGGATCCAAATCATTAGGTTATGGTTGTATCTTTTACCTTTCCTAGGACTGTAGCTCCAGACATCATTTGGCAGAGGCTTTTCTTCAGAATTTTTCATAAGCTGGGAGAATTTAGCTTCCACAAGTGAAACTGTTTTAAGTTCCTCTTCTTCCATGGATATATTTAATATTTATTACCTCACTCCTTTATATTGATTATGTGAACATTAAAAATAATATATACAAAATAATTATTCTCACAACATATTTGTGTGCTTTAATCAGTCACAAAATCCTTTTATTCCTTTTATTCTCTAATACCATGTGACTAGTATTTGTCTAAAGCTTATTACTTTTATTAATTTTTAAAGAAACATTTTTAATTTTCACCAAGATCTTTATTTATTTTTGGCTGCATCAGACCTTCATTGCTGCATGCGGGCTTTCTCTAGTTGCAGCGAGTGGGGGCAACTCTTTGAGGCGTGCATGAACTTCTTATTGCAGTGGCTTGTCTTGTTGCAGAGCACAGGCTCTAGGTGAGCATGTTTCAGTAGTTGTGGCACACAGGCTCTAGAACGCAAGCTCAGTAGTTGTGGTGCACGGGCTTAGATACTCTGCAGCATGTGTGATCTTCACGGACCAGGGATCGAACCCGTGTCCCCTACATTGGCAGGCGGATTCTTATTCACTGTGCCACCAGGGATGTCCCTAAAGTTTATTATTTTTAACATGGTGTTAAAAATAATGGTGTTCTAAATACATTAAAAAATAAAATCGGTGGTAACTTTTAAAAATTGAAGGTAAAGTTAATTATTTTAAATTGTGTGAACCTTCTTTTGGTTGTTTTCTAGACTTAGAGCTGTGCTGTGCAATAGAAATGTAGGGTAGGTCACAAATGTGAGCCAAAAATACAATTTTGAATTTTCTAGTAGCCACATTTAAAAGATTGAAAAGAAATAAGTGAACATTTTAAATTATTTCATTTAATCTAGTATATCCAAAATATTATAATTTTAATATATGATCATATATAAAGATTACTTTTATATTAGTCTTCAAAATCAATGTGTATATTATACTTACACAATATGTCAATTTGTATTAGCCACGTTTCAAATGTTAGGGGCACATATGACTTGTGGCTGATGTATTGTATAGCACTGGGCCAGATGATAATATTTTGAAAGAGAGAAGACTCCACAGATGCTGAGACACTGGTAAGTTCAAAGCCAGTCATGTTAAATGGATGATTTTTAAAAATCACAATTAAAATGTGCAATTATTTCTACCCAATTATTTTAATAGATAATGGTTTTTGGCTCTATCAGAATAACTTTCTCTGGCAAATATTTTTTACATGAGAAAAATTACAAATAACTTGTCTCTACATATAATTCTTTTGAATATGTTTCCATATTTAGATATTTCAAAATAACAGGTATTCTCAAGTTCATTTTATTCCAACATAGAATATTAATTGGCTCATCAAGATGTCCTTCACATAGGTCAAGATATCCCGAAATTACATTTTAGAATTATAAAATTTAATCCTGTACTTTGTTTTAGCTCTGGTTTGTAAGCTTTGTTTTCAATAATGGCAATTTGGTTAAGGTGTTCAATGTTGAAATTTGTTAGCACTCTATTCATTGAATACTTTAACTGAAGTTTTACAACTTATTTTGAATAAGGTGCAAAAAATAATTTACATGGCTCATTAACAAACAGGATGTTTTATATCATTAAAGTACATTGTTTTCAAAGCCTCAAACATTTAGAAATTCTGCTTACTAAGGAAACAAAGAGAGAAAGTATGTATGTCATGCTGATGTATATTTACTTTTACATCACTGCTAATGGCATAACATTTTTGTAGTTCATTTACTCTGTGTGTGTACCTGTACTCTGTGAATTTGTGTAAATCTCTACAACTTTAGTTTTTACTTATAGCAGTAGAATATTCAATCACAATTTGAACTCAATTTTGGATTTTGTGTATTTTATTGAATTCCCAACTTGTTTCTACTTCATAGGTTTCTTAATTTAGTAAATGTGTGTCTATATGTAAAATACATATTTTGTCAAAATACTGTCCACTACAATTTGTGTTGGTATTATCTATGTAAAAAAACATAATTTTATATTCAGTATTGAACTTTTAAATTGATAATAATGTCAGCTATTCCATTTTCTTAGTAAAATTACAAAATCTTTACTTTGATTTTATAAAATGGAAGAAAAGAAGGAACCATTTTTGGAATTAACATAACTGATTTTTCTTTCAAGCTTCTAATAACATAGGCAAAAAATCTGGCCTCATGCAACTCTTTGTCAAATTCTTTGTTGGCATGATGGAGCAAAAACGTTAAGTATCACTTTACTTTTTGTGTGTGTATAAGAAACTTGAAACTAGTAATTTCATCTTGTCTGACTGAAAAGTCATATTTTAAACAGTGTGTTAATGTCTAAATGTACCTCCATAATATAAATTCTTAAACTTTGAAATATATGGTAAAAGATTTTTCATCAAGTACATCTTGATTTCATTGTAATTATTATCAAAGTATGATCCATGATGAATAGCAAATATCAATAAACATTTTGTGTGTGTTACAAATCACCATTAAATTTCTAGAGAAACAGGCATTTGGTACTTAATTTCTCATTAAATATGGGCTTTTATTTTTATAAGCTCATTGCTGTGAAAGGGTTTATGACAAAATTTAAAAATTGTTAAAAACTTAAAATATAATCTTTTTAGATTTACATAATACACGGTAAAATCACTGTAGAACATTTGGGCTGCTCTTTACAGAAGGTGGCTCAGCCTCTATTTCCAGTATAAACAAGTGCACCTAATCTATAATGTTCTGTGTTACCCAGTGACCCAGCTGAATGGTGGTTTGATGATTTTGTGCATTTTGCTGCACATGACCTTCTGGGCTGAACATTAAATACCTCTCGGACCAGACCACCATCCTAGAGGAGTAAGCCCTCCCTAGCTGTTGCTGATTAAGCACACTCTGTTTTATCAGTGAGCATTCCAAATACTCATCTTGAAAAAGAGGTGCTAGTTGAATGAAGATTGTTCCAGGTTAACTGGGAGTTATTAATGACATATTACTAAGCAATTGGATGTATAAAAGTAATGCATAAATATTTAAAAATAGCTTTCCTATTATCTTAAAATTAGTGCACAATATTAAAATATGTTCTGACTCATATGTAAAATAATGACAATTATATAAAACTTTTATATACTTACCTGTCTTCTTAGAGGGGTACCAATTGCTATCAAGTATCCTATCATGTATTTCATTAACACATAGTAGACTTTCTGGACATTCCAACATATTTTTGTTTCATTCTATGGATATTTGCTTTCCTACCCAATACACAATACAAAATGAAATTACTTGAAAGTGGGAATAAAAAGATGAAACAGCTATTATACTTTGTAAATCCTTATTAGACAATGGAATGGTGCTAAATTGGAAATAAATGCAGGTGCTTGGTATGCTTATTGGTATTTTGCATAGTAGCAATTAAATGTCAGGGCATTTAGTGAGTTTTCTTGAGCTAAAGTTCAGATACTATGGTTATTGAGATTGTCCATCAGAAAAGTTAGATTTCATAGAAAAGATTTAATTGACATGAATTATGAAAAAAAGGAAGTTTCATAAAGTTACATGCTTTTCAGTAATGGAGACATTTTAGCACATGGGTTTCAAATTTAAAGGGATTATTTTCTCTTCAAAAATTGAGTCAATCTATAGCATTTCATTTTCCAATAGAGTGAAAATTAGATAGAAGAAGCTATTCTTAAGTACTAGTGGGGTAAACAATAGTATTCTTGAAAATTATGCACTGAAGAAGTAATAACTCTATGTGCCCTAGTGCTGAAGAGACCTCTGCTTTGTCAGTAGAAACAGTATGATCCAGATTTGCTGAAATAGAATGAATTTAAATTTTAAACATCAAATTTTTAATAATGATCAATTGTAAAATTATTGATGGAATCTTTTTCACTTATCATAGTTTTCACTATACATGGAAGGAATCATTTTGGCAGGAATTATCGTTAATAAAAGGATCAAATGAAATATATATAAAAAAAGATTATCAGTAATACTGACAGAGAATCTATTATATATAGCAAGAACTAGACAAAATGTCTAAACAGGTATTTCCCTAGTGTTGTTTAGTAAATTTTTGTACAATATTTATGGAAGAAAAATTTGAAACTAATTCTAACATTACAGAGATACAATCTCTATATTATTAGTGTTTTATGTAAAATTATCTTGCATTTCTGATTCACTAAAACTTTATATACTTTATTCTTTATATGCATTTGGTTACTTTCAATAAATATTTTGTGTTGCTTTTTTTTTTAAATAAAAACTTGAACCTTAAAATTCAAAGAACCTTTTAAAGTTAGACCAATTGGCAATTACATCCAGGTTCTGATGTCCTTGGTAAATGACATCTCATTCAGAATGGTGTCAGTATTGGGTTGCCCCATCAGCATTCAGCACACATTTACCAAAAACAACACAAAACAAAACAAAACAAACTGTTGGTAAAAAGAACCTTGTTTTATCATAAGGTATTGCATAAAAGTAAAAGATAAGGAGGTCAAATTCTAAACTCTTTTGGATGGAGTGGTTATATTCCTGCTGAATTTTAGATATTTCTTTAGTAGCCTCCTACTTTTCCTGTTATTTAGTAGAAATATTTCGTAGGCCAGAATCATCAAGTCTCCTAAGAGACAGTTTTGTCTGTAGATTTGGTCAGAGAGTGTTTCAGTAAGTATATGATTTGGCCTTTTGACAAAGATGAATTGCTTGTTTGCTCACTAGTGTTATTGCCCTAGGCCCTCAGGATTTTCCTACAGAGTTGGCAATCATTGTTTGCTTTTTAGGTGCCCGACCCTTTTATCCTTTGTGTCATGCCCCTTGTTGTTATGATTTCCTTTTACATCTTGGCATGCAGATCTTTTCCCAATTTTACTTTAGTTGTTACCAAACCCTATCTCTTAAATATTCTACTGTCCTGGCAACATTTACAAAGGGCTGTGCAGAAAGAAGAAAGAAATCTTCTAAGGTTTCTTAGAGCATGTTGTTTTTAAGTGTACTGAATAGTTTCCTATGGAAGTTTCTTATTTCATAGAACTGTGCCAAACTATCCTAGTCATCTCAAAATTATGCTTGTAACCAATGGACACTTACATTTCACTGATTATGGTCAAACCTAGTAGTTGGTATTATAATAAAATATAACTTTCATCAAAATCCATTGAGTGGTAAGTCAGAACTCTGCTCATGGTTTTAAAAATTGCAGTGACATTCATTCTTTGAACTTTATCTTTCTTTTTGTATTCTTAATACTGGGGCTTTAAATTTTTTCTTTGAATAAAGTGCTTTCATTTATTTAATTTGACTATACAACAATGTTATGAGAAATAAACCATCTTAATAGCATTTACTTCTGATCCAACATCAAAAAATCTTTAAAAAACTCATTTTTATAAGAAAATTTATTCAATTATTAAATACTATGTGATAATACATAGTAAAATAAAGTAGGTAAAAATGCCTTATAAACTGTTATGCAAAGGTTAATTATTTTTGCTGTTAGTAATTATTATTATGCTCCCTTAATGATCTATAATAATATATTCAAAGTGAAGACAAAAAGTGAGTCAGAGTAAAATTAAGTCATTTTTCATTTCTGTAAGAACAGTGTTTTACTGGATATTGTACAATCTAGTTAATGGTTGTGGTTAAAATTCATCATTACCAAACATTCTTATGTTTCTCCAGTAAATTCTCTCTCTCCACAAAAAAGTTGTCTTTGTAGTTGACAAAGAATGGATCTGAAATAAACTTGCTGAGTTTGTATTCAAGCTTTTTCATTTACTTGACATGATATATATTATCTGTAAAACTGAGGGTAATTAAATGGCCTATCTGGAAGAGTTGCTATTAGTTCAATAAATTTTTATTTAGCAAGAATAAAAAATTTCCTTTACTTCAAAATTTGACAACCCTTCCACTTTCATTTTCAGCAAATGACCTTCTTTCATATTAGAAATATTGGATGCATATTCCCTAATCATTCCTCCCCCATATCTCCAAGCCTATGGTCATCTATACTCTTTTCTTCTCCTCTAATGATGAAGAAAACCCCCTCACCTATCAAAGACAAACTCCTCATGTTTGCTTGGAATTCCTTTTCTCCTTTGTTAATACTGAGCTCCTTCAATTTATCTACCTCCTGTTTGCTTAAAGTACATTTTAGGGGCTTCCCTGGTGGCGCAGTTGTTAAGAATCCATCTCCCTATGCAGGGGACACAGGTTAGAGCCCTGGTCCAGGAAGATCCCACATGCTGTGGAGAAACTAAGCCCGTGCGCCACAACTACTGAGCCTGCACACCACAACTACTGTAGCCCATGTGCCTAGAGCCCATGCAGCCAAAAATTTAAAAATTAAATAAATAAAATTAATAAATTTATTAAATCAACTTTTTATAGTTGATTATTCTCATTAACATTCAAATGTTGCCCATCACATATCGTTGTTTGTGTTGATATCATCTCCATTGACTCCCTCACCAGCCTCTCATTTCCTTCACCTCTTGACCTAGTCCTCACTCTTCTTCAAGAGCAAACTTCTTTTTTCTGTTGTTGTTGATTTTTTTAACATCTTTATTAGAGTATAATTGCTTTACAATGGTGTTTGCTAGTTTCTGCTTTATAACAAAGTGAATCAGTTATACATAAACATATGTCCCCATATCTCTTCCCTCTTGAGTCTCCCTCCTTTCCACCCTCCCTATCCCACCCCTCTAGGTGGTCACAAAGCACCGAGCTGATCTCCCTGTGCTATGCGGCTGCTTCCCACTAGCTATCTGTTTTATGTTTGGTAGTGTATATATGTCCATGCCACTCTCTCACTTTGTCCCAGCTTACCCTTTCCCCTCCCTGTATCCTCAAGTCCATTCTCTAGCAGGTCTGAAGCACAAACTTCTTGAAAGGGTTGTTTCCATGTGGTTGTTTCTTTTTCATCACTTTCCATTCATTTTTCAATGGACTAAATTCTTGGCTTCCACTTGCATTGCTCCATCAAAACTGCTCTGGTTAATATCACTTATCAAACCCCATGCTGTTAAATTTAAGGCAAACTTTTTTTCTCATCTTAATGTTCTCCCAACAGCATTGCACACTAATGATTGCTCCTTAAGTTTTCAGTGTCTCCCAGTGGCTTACATGACACCATATTTTTCTGATACTCCTTTCTTTTTCCTTCCTCAGGTTACTTTCCCTACTCCTTCTCTCAACTGCTTCTCAAAATTTAACATATTGGTTATCAAGGGGTCTTCTAAATACAAGTTATGAGTCAATAGGTCTGGAGTTGTTCCTGAGACACTGAATTTCTAACAAGCTTTCAAGAAATGCTGATGCTATTATTTCACAGACCACATTTTGAGGAATAGTTTCTATAAAATTACCAGAAATCCTCAAGATTCACTTGTAGCTTTTATAACTTCTCATGCAGAAACCTCTCCCTAGGCAATCTCAACCATTTTCATGGTTTTAAATGCAATACACATGCTGATGGGTCTCTAATTTAAATACCCATCCTGGACTCCTTTCTAATTTCCCAGTCTATATAGCAAGTTAATACTTGGCATATCTCTATAAGGTGTTATTGTTGTTATAAACATCTGATTCCAAAAGCTGAACCCTTAAGCTTTCCTCCAAATCTTTCCTTCATTTTAATTATCCATTTCAGTCAATAGTGCTTCCACCAACCCAGTAGCAAAGCCAGAAATTTGATGCTAACTTCTATCTCCTTTATCTGTTAAATGTAATCCTTTACCAAGTCATATTTCACTTTCCTGTAAAATATATTTTAAAATTGTTCATGTTTTCCTCCTTAGAGTACCAAGTCTAACTTCTGCTTATTCTTCAAGACTTAGCTTAGAGATCCATTTTCTCAACATACCTTTTATGTCTGCCCCTACTAATAAAATAATTTAATTCATCTTGTAAACTTGTAATTATGTATTATGTATATACATATATTCCTCTACTCCTACATGTGGATGAAGAATGACACTGCTATATCAGTAAGCAAAGGATGTTGTGGCTATCAAGCATCAACCACTGAAGCTGCCACCTGACTGTGAACCCTGAGGGGATTCAGGATGGAAAAGAACATGGTACTGTCACTAGATAGTTAACGTGCATATCAAAGAAATAATTTCAATGAGCCCAGACTCTTCCGTTTTCCCATACATAGAAATGTGCTAAATTCATTACTCTGAGATGTCTGGTTTTCTTTAATTAACAGTAATCATTTGATGTTCCAACTTTTTGTTGCAAAAACCCCTCTATATCTTGGCTCCTCCCTTCTCTCTTTGGAGCAGTCCCTCAGAGCTATCTCAGAGGCTGCCTCGTGGGCTTGAGTCCTCAGCAAGTTCAACGAATAAAACATAATTCTCAACTTTTAGGTTGTACCATTTTTTTCAGTCAACGTACACTAGATTTTGAGCTTTGTAAAACCAGAAATTGTGTCAGTTTGGTTTAACATTGTACCACCATCTGGAAAAGTGCTTGGGCTTCAGACATATTTGTTGAATGAATACTTCAACTAGGGTAAAGATGAGAAGATAGCATTTTAATCCATATATCTTGACCTTCTAATTCTGTAATTTATTCTGCCTCTGTGATACTTAAGTCACTCAAATTGAATTAATTTTCAGCTGTCATTAATTTAAATAGCTGCTTGATTTTTCCCTTAGGCCTTAGCTGCTAGATGGAATGATTCTCTGTTTCAGCAGTACACAGGTATTGTGTATTGGGCTCACTGAAAACCAGAATTTGGTTATATTTTGTTAAAGAACAATTGTTTACATAATATGTAGATGAAGAACTGACACCTGGAGTTAAGAAATGCTATTTGCAAGATGTGGCATTACAATAATTTTAACAAATGAGTTTTTAAAAACCCACTGATGCTCTTGAAAATTCTAAAACTGGTTAACAATTTTTTCTTCTATTTTGTATGTGTATAGATGTAAATTTTATAGGTGGCTCTCATTAGTTTTTGCAATAAAATCATGTTATTATAGAAAAAAAAAGAAATCCTAGAGCTTATCTAACCAAAAGATGTCAAAATTATTTCCTCTCTATTGTCAGTCTATTAGCTGCTAGTAACTGCTTGAAATTGTAGGATGAGAATGAATGAGATACCTGTTTGGGCACGGTGGTGAGGAGGGCTGGGATCCATTTGCAATGTCTGTCATAGCTGCAGAAGACTGGGACTTTGTGACATCTATTTCAACTCTGATTTGGTGAAGAGAAAAAAATTTGAAATCAGGAAGAATATTTGCTTTTCTAAAGGTCCCACTACTAGTTCAAGACATAGTCAGGACTAGAATTTAGATTTCTTAACTTTTAAGTCTATTCTACATATTTCTAAAATTTTCTCTTAAAGTTTTTTTTTACATTTCTATGCTTATCTATTTTTTTTCCTAAGGATTTAATACACATGCATAGTCTTTTGTTCTTGTTGTTATTTGAATGGAACAAAATTAAGTATGTTTCCTTAAGTTTTTGTATCAGATTTTCATTTATTCAGATGCCTAATGATATCCAAAGCAAAAAAAAAAAAAATGTGCCATCGAATGAGTATTTTTAATATGCTGGAAATAATAATTTGTAGATCCAAGTCTATTTCAAATATGTTGCTAGAAAATTCATCTGTATTTTGAAATGCTAAATATTATAAATTGTCTAAAGGACAATTACAAAATCTCTGCCTTAACCTTTTCCCTGAAAATGCTTTTTCTTGGAGTGTAGTCTGTTACTATGTTTATTTTAAAATGGAAGTTGGAATCAACCACTTAGATTATTTAGTCAGCATAAATAAAAATATATTAAATTTGTCACTGAAATTGCTTTCAAAAACTTTAATAAACATAAGATGATAAGGCTATTTCTTTACTCCACTGGGTTGCCAGCATTTTATTCACCCATTCTCAATTAAAAAAAAAATTGTCAGACAAAAGCATAACCTTTTAATGGATGTAAAGTGAAAACTTATACCTAAGGTTTGCCTGGTTGAAAGCTGAAGTATTTTAGGAGGTGTGATAAATGAGATTAGGTTTCCTCGTTGAAATGTAGAAGGTTGCTCAGTGTTTAGAGAAATCATAGAATATTCACTGAATGAAGAAAAATCCCTTCTTGAAAGAGTAAAAAAATCTAGAAAAGTAAGAGTGATAGTAATATCAATAACTAACAAAAACAGTGAATAAAGACACGTGAATGCAGAACAGCAATACTTACTGTACAACATAAAAAGACCTCTAATGGATTTGATGACAAACAAAAATATATTCTGATATTTTGCCAAAATCTATACATAATTTTGATGCTTGGAAATAAACATAGTTTTGTGAAGGGTCTATGTACCAAATGAGTAGCTCAGTCCCTTTGCATCTGGGAAGCAAAATTTACCTGGGTCCTGCAAAACAGGACTCAGAAGCCCAAATTTGTAGAGAGCCTCTCTAAGCTTATATTGCACATTGGTCTTCTTTCTGTAGATTCTTCAAGAGATGTCATATAAGCTTCAAGATAACGTGTGACTCAGTGTAGCAAACTATCACAACTCTGAATAACTTGCTATGTTTCTTAGTGGCACTTCTTGACATGATAGTCTGTGCAGTAAATTATGTAGTAGCGCTTTGCACCTTTGCCTCACTTCCACTTTTTTTTTTCATCCTCATGGCCCTTGGTTTGTACTTCTCAAATAAAAAATCCGCATTTTAATCCTTGACTCAGGTTCTGGTTTCAAGAGACTCTTTGTTGAACATGGCCTTATTGGGGTGAAAATTACCATACATAAGTTCACAAAAGAGCATTTTTTCAGGCTTTTACTGGGTCAATTTTACTGTCTTTGGGTATTACAATGTAATTTTATATATATATATATATATATATATATATATAAAATTTTTGTTTTTTTTTCTTTGGTTGGTCAAAAAGTTTGTTCAGGTTTTTCTGTAAGATCTTACAGAAAAACCCAAAAGAAACTTTCTGGCCAACTCAATATTTTTATTTATATAAATTATACATTTAAATATATAATAGCAACATATAAATGTTATGTGCATGTAAATATATATAAAATTTTAATATAAATATATTAATATGAATATATAATGATATATGATATATAAAATTATTTTCATGTGTATAAAATAGAGTTTCAGAAAACTAGAGTTATAAAGAGTTAAAAAATAAATAACATAATTTCTGTCAGTACTATTACCCCTTCAATTCCATTTTAAGAAGAAATAATTGACTGGATTTTCAAGCAACAAATTTTACAAGGAGGAATAACCTCACTGAATAAGACTCTGTAAATGAAGAAACATTTTTGGTGCTGTTATTCACCATGAAATTCCTCCAGAGTCCATTACCTTGCTTGACACAAACAGGAAGCTCAATAGAAGTGTAAGAGATGAAGAAAAAAATGAGGAGTCAATACTATCAATTGGAAATTTGTCAATAATGATTTTTTAAATTATTTCTGATATGATGATTGTCCTTTAGACTTTTAGGTACATTTTACTACTAAGTAATTGTATTTTCATATCTGAAGGAGTCTACTGCTGTGTTATTTTTTTTTAACATCAAAATAAACATCTTTTAAAATGTTTAACTTTTCAGTAACTGTCCTCAAATATTAGTTAATCTTTATTCAAAAACAATCTGATGATCTATGTAGATGATGCTGAAAGCTTCTTGATTCATTTATCTCAAGCAACTGGCCAATTCCCTGAGTTAAATCAGTAAAATTTCTTGCTTGATTTGTTTAACTCCTGACTTAAAATGATCTATTGTCTTCCTAGGTAGACACAACCAGTTTTATTTTCCTCTTTCTGTATCTTTTTTAAGTATACTATTGCTTCCCTTAGCATTTTCCAACATAGTGCTAAATGAATTCTTCAGAGGAACGTGCTGTGTAAATTTAAACTATTTTTACTGTTGCAGATGACTTATTTCTGACAGGCATCTAGTTTGAGAACTCAGCAATATTCATCAAGTGCAGAATTTGTTTTCACTTATTGCCCAACAAATTCAAATTTCTCTCTTCCTGCAGATGTCTAGCTTGAAATCAGGGATATGAAGAACTTCTCTGGAAATTCTATCTCTATTTGAAAGTAATGCTTTTGAAGTCTTTCCCCTTGGGAATATCAGGGGTATATATTTCTTGCATAACTTTTATAGCAGAAAGGTCTGTAGATTTACCTAGCATATATGCCCTGAATAAGTATGTTGTGCAAATAAAATATATACTCAAATGCTTTCTCAGAAACAGACCTTTTCCTGTTGAATTGGGGAGAACAGCTTTGTGTTTTATTTGGAGCAATATAAAAGACTTTGAAGATTTTCAACTGTAACTGATTTATTAAAACACTAAATTAAATGTACTTATGAAGTTAAAATATTTTCTGTGTTCTAATAATAATCGTGGTAACAATAAAATTAAAGTTAGCGTTTTCATTGTTACAAAGCATATTTATTAGGTATATCTTACCTGACTACTGGGGTTAATTAGATCTTGCAAAAGGGAATTTCACAATGATGATTAAAATACATAAAACAGAAATAATATTTTTATTATGGTGCTTCAAGCTTCAGTCCATGTGTAACAAAAAAACAATTTGTTAAAGCCATAGTGTTGATACAATTGTAACGTCAGTTGTTTTGGTTATATATTCATATTTCTGAATTGTGAGTCTCTTGAGGCAGATAAATATATTTTATTCATCTTTTTAGCCCCAGTAACTAGCATAATACCTTAGTGCCCAAAACATTTTTAATTGAATGAATGAATGAATAAAAAATACAGAATTAAGGGAATATATCTTACTGTACATTAGGGAATAATACTACCTGCAATGCTTTGGAAAAATTGTACATGTTCTCTTTAATGCAATTCCTTGCCAAATTACCTGGTTTACTGGCATGCAGACAGATGGGGAGTATTTTACATTTGTGATAATACCTTACTATTTAGCATAGGGATATAGCAGCCTGGGAACTGATATCTGAAGTAAAACCCTTGAACCATATGAACTTTTTCATGTGCTGTTGCTCACAGAATTCAAAAAGGATATGTGAAGCAGGGCCCCTAGTTCACGTCCTTAATCAATTCTGCTTTAAGTATATCATAGTTTCTATTAGCTGCCACTTATAAATGTTATTGGTAATTGTGTCCATATTTATTTAAATTAATCTGTGTCCTCTTTCCCTCACTCTTGGGGCTAATGATATCTTTATATTTATTTCTCTCACCTTTTATTACTCATCATATTTTTTCAAGTACCCAATGGTGGCTTTTTGCTACTAGCTTTTCCATATTTTGTGAAAAGTTTCCATAAAATTTAAATCAATTTAAACCTAGGTAGAGTTCTTATGAATAACATACAGAAATTTTTGATGGTGAAAGAGAGATTTTAAAAATATTTCCTATGAAACTGTTTTTGAAGAACAGCTTTTAATTCTCATGGAATTAATACATTCTAAAGATATTTATTTTGATTTCCTGAAATACAGTTTATAATAATTTTATTACTCTCTCTAGCCACAGAAATTTATATATATATATGATTTTATTTTCTTTTTGGCAGTCTTTTCTTTATAAGTATTTGCATTTGATATGTCCTCATTTACAACCCTCTGGATTAATTTATGTAACAAGTATTTCAAACCCTGTGATGTGCCAGGTATTGTTTTAAGTCCTGGAGGTACAGCAGTCAGTAAAAACAAACAAAATAATTGCCTTCACTGACCTTGAATTCTTGAGGGGGTAAACAGATAATAACTAAGATTAATAAGTAAAATATATACTCATAATTATTATGACATAAAAGCATTAAGTAAAAATAATGCAGTTTTTAACTCCTGGTGTATCTTCAACCTCCTCCCAGACTCTCTTATACATTTATGTTGTTCCACAGCTCAGCAACTAATTTAAGTGATACTTTTTCTTCTTTTCAGGAAAAAGTGTCTTATTCTCTTTAAAACATAGAATATAAATAATTCAAATTATATGCAGTTTTGTTGTGAAATGTTGCTTTCAAAAACAGAGGCCATCATTTAATTGCTAAGTGTTGTTTAAGCTACAACAGAATGCAGTATAAATGTCCCTTAAGATCATTTCAGTGACACAGTGTCCCAAGAATTTCGGAAGGCACAAATGGCTGGATCTTTACAAAATATGTGGGATGAATAATCATGGTGCTATTGTCATATGACGTTATGCCCCCTTATGTCCAGATCTATCTAGTCTGAGTGCCTTAGGACATGTTTTAGAACTGAGATAACCTCAAATTGCTTAAACCTGTAATTCCAGGTCTGTATTCAGTACTTACCAAGAGTTTTTAAAGGTAGTCATTTTAACCTACCGTGGTATAAGGAGATAGAATACGTATGGGATTTGGGAAAGGAAAGAGGTCATGGTATGTCCGGTATGGCTACACAAGTCACATAGTCCAATATGGAGGACACAGTCTCTTCAATAGCTGTTTGCAAGGCATTACTGAAAACAAACAACAACAGTAACAACAACAACAAAAATCTAATGGTAACTTATAGCTGCTTTAAAAAAATTTAAGAGAAGCTCCTAATAGAGATTCGGTGCTTAACTTCATTATATATAATGTAATTGTTATGATAAAGCAACAGGTTAAGCATTGTTATCACTTCAGATGAGGACACTGAGTTTCTGAGAGGTAAAACACTAACCTCACTCATTAGTTAGGGGCAAAGTTAAAATTAGCATGGAAGTCAGCTTGATTCATTCCTACTCTTTTCACCAGAAAGCAGGACTATATTCATGTTCTTAACTCCTATTTCTTATTTTTTTATTAGTCCTTGAAAATTAGTGTTTCCTAAAGACTCCTCCATTGAAAAATTAGTTCCAAGGAATGTTGAAAAGTGCTTTTTCTAAAAAAGCCATTTGAAGTAAAATATTTGATTAATAATAACTTAGAGATAGTTTTTTATCTTTTAACTATAATATTCCTCAAAATATTTAGTATACAAATATGCTAAGGAATCACCAAGAAAAAAATGTATAGAGTGCCATTTAAATGAATCCCAAATTTTTATGAATCTCTTTTTTTGGGGTAGAATATTCTGAGATCAGTGTACTAAGGAACATAATTTTCAGAATGCTCTTTTAAACCAAGGTTTGCCTAGAAAATGCTAGCTAATGATTAGCAATTTAGAAAACTGATTCCAGGATATCACCTTTATTTCCACTCTATTGTTTACTTACTAATTATGATAATTATGGCCTCAACATTGCCAAACTTTTAGAGAAACAACAAAGCAAATGTGAAGACAATTATAACTTTATATAAAATCAACAAGCCCCAATTAGTTGTGATGACAAATTCTAATGCTCTTGAAAAGAAAACACTAAATTCAAAATAAAATTAATACAGCCATTCTACCACATTGCTGACCATTGATGGGTATTGGTATCAAGATTGTTATAATATATGGAAATGACAAAGTTGTATACCATCAGTTCAGATTAACTGCATAATAAATATATTAATATATGCAATGTATTTCATGTGTCAACTTTCATAGGTCTTTTGAAAATCAATCATATGTGTAAAAATCTTTGAAAAGAATAAGTAGCAACATTGGGGGGGGTGCTATAGAAGTAAAATTTATCTGGAAACTTACCTGTAAACTACACTACTTTTCCACTGACAAAATTTCTCAAGTTGGACAATAATGCTTTGACTTTTTT